>NW_024884253.1:10404443-10524701 GCF_019232065.1 Centrocercus urophasianus
GTCCCCCAGCCCCTGAGTCCGCGGCGGGCGTTTGCGGCGGCCCGAGCGCCGCGCCTTCCCCTGCCCCATGTCGGCGTGGCTCGGCCGGGCAGCGCTGCTGCTGGGGCGGCCGGGGGGCCCCGCTGCACCCTCCTCCTCCTCCTCCCGCCTGGGCTCGTTGCGGGGCCCGCCGCGGTGCTGTTGCCGCCGCCGCCTAGGCTCGCTGCGGGGCGGCGCCGACGGGCTGCTGCCGGCTCGGGGAGCGCCGCCCGGGCGGGCGCTGGGCACGCACCCCAAGAAGGAGCCGATGGAGGCGCTGAACACGGCGCAGGGGGCCCGCGACTTCATCTACAGCCTGCACTCCACCGAGCGGAGCTGCCTGCTGCGGGAGCTGCACCGCTTCGAGTCCATCGCCATCGCGCAAGGTGAGCGGAGCCCGACTCGGAGCGGGGCCGGGCCCTGCGCGCCTGCCGCCCTCGGGGCCGCGCTGAGGGCGGGCGGGGAGCAGCCTCGCCCCGGCGGGTGGGAGAGCCGAGCCGGGCCGGGCCGCGGGCGCCGTTGCCTCCGCAACTTCTCCCCCGGCGGAGCGCTCCGCGTGCTCGGCTGCTCACCGGGAGTTTCCGAAAGCCGTGGGTGGCCATTTTTCAGAACGGGAGAAGCGATGTGCGTCTGCTCTGAAATCCTCCCGCTGCTCGTGCGGCGCTCAACTGGGTTCAGAGCGCTGAGGATCTGTGCTGTACTCCAGAAGCTCATTCATGAACAGCGCTGCTCTGCCTGGGAGCGGCTCCTTCTCGCGCAGCTGTGTGCACCGAGGGAGGTCTTGGAGTGCAGTGCTATACAACTCCAATTGAGTAATTCACGCTGATGTATTCTTATTATGTATTGTGATCCAACCCTTCTTTCCAACTTGACGCTTTCACTTTAACAAATCAAAAACTTGACCAAGCCAAATCACGTTAATTACAGCCTCAGGACTTCTGGGTCGGATGCTCAGCTGTAATGCAGGGTGCCTTAGGTGCCTTACAGCTGAGGTGACAGCAGGCACCCCAGAGCCCTGTGCTCTGATCTAGGCCTCTATGTGACTTTTACATAGCGTGCCCTTGGAAAGGGCATTTCTGTTGCTCCTCGCTGTTCTGTGCCTTAAGGAAGCCTCACAGTGGGCAGAAAGCAGCTCAGGGGTCAGCTATAGAGTGCTGCCTTCATGAAGAAGCAGAACATTTCAGCTCTGTTTGCATTACACTTGCATGTAAACACGGGAGCCAGAGCAGGTCACCAAAGCAGTTCCTTTTAGGAGTTCTGTGGAGTGTAAATCGGCTGTGTTTGTTTTCCAGCCTAGTAGGAAGAGTGCTTTAAGCTGTATGTTGTCCCTAACTTTTGAGTACTAACAACTAACACTCTAAAGGTCCTTTTCAGCATTTATAAGGGTTCTTCCCAGAGGTTTTTGTGCTGGTTTCTCTCTTGGCACTTAGGGTTCAGGTGAAAGCGGGCTGCTTGCCGTGCTTCTGTATCACTGCAGGATCACACTGTGGATATTGCATGTGTTTCAGTGTGGTGTCTCAAGGTCTATACAGAGATAACTCAGCACATGCCCCTATTAAATACCTTGTTGCTTGACTGCTGCTAACTGCAGTGTGAAAAACTGTTTCTGTACAGTAT
The DNA here is from genome assembly GCF_019232065.1 of Centrocercus urophasianus. Lineage (NCBI taxonomy): Eukaryota > Metazoa > Chordata > Aves > Galliformes > Phasianidae > Centrocercus > Centrocercus urophasianus. Next base: position 10,406,079 of record NW_024884253.1, read on the forward strand.
TGTGGGGGTCTGATCGCTTAGGATTTGGAATACTGTTACAAAAGCATTAGTTTAAAGACATAACTAGGTACAACCTTATTAGTAAACTGCAGATTTATTTCATAGTGAGAACTGCAGTTCACTTGCACCAGAAGTGGTGACATTTATCTCACTAGAGAGAGTTATTTAACAAAAGCTCAGTTCTGTGCTTTGTGGTCCCACAGGTTGCTCCAGGTGTAGTAATGCCATCGGACTGCAGTCCACAGAGTCAGGTTTTTTGATCTGCTCAGCTGGTAACTTGATTTGTTTGAAAATAGCTTTTTCCTTTATTCAGCTCTTTCATTATTTATTCATTTATTATTTCTTTAACCTGACTACATCATGATATCAGCTGTCACCCTTTCTGTCTGGGAAGTGATTTTTTTCTAAATGTGGTCAACAACAACAAAAAATAATAAACAAGAGCTTCTAGAAAGTCTTTTAAATAAAAATAAAGGGAAGGAAAGTCTTAATACCATAATGTGTATCTCCTGTATGTTCCCTGAGATTCTAGAGAACTATAATCACATTAAAGGGAAAGAAACAGCACAGGAATCATTTAATGCAGATAAAACAGAGGCTCTGCATTCTTCAGAGGTACACACAGAGCACTGGGTTCCCTTCTGGATGCATGTATTGGAGTTGTCCTGAGCTAAGGAGGGAAGGGAGCTAATGTCAGAGGGTTGGTATTGACATAATTCAGACTTGATGTGAGGAAGGGCATCAGTTTGCCAATTATCAGATGTACATACATTCTCACTGCACCAGGCAATGATAGAAGCAGACAAAATGGATTTTGGGCTGCACTGGGAAGAAAACAATACAATTCCTGGGCTGGATGATGATGTTCTGTACTTCATATGCTTAATTATGATAACACTTTGAATGCTTGCTGTTGCCTGATATTAGTATGACGACCACAGGAATGTTTTAACTGTGTATGCAGGTTGTGGTTGAGAGTAGCACATGGGGGGGTTGTGCCCCCACTTTCCAAATACTTTCTCTAGCTCCAATCAACTGTAATCACTTCTGATTTTTACAGTCAACTAGTTCAATGTAGATAAGGTGATCTGGTCGATCTGTTTCTGCTCAGTCTTTTCATTCGGTGGCAGCATGCAGGAGAGTGGTTGCTTTAGATCAGCTTGCTAGTTTGCGCTTGTGTTGATTTCCAATAAGCTGTGGTCCAAATGCAGCCTCCACGTTTGCACTCCTATCTAAGGAAGTTTCTCTGTCCTTTTTTCAGTCTGGAAAATCTGTCTTTCCTCAATCATGAAATGCACATGCAGTTTTGCTGCTCTGTGTACTTGAGCTTGTTATGTGCCTGTGGTCTTTTTTACATCTATATGGGAAGTGAGGTCTTAGTCCATACCCTTCTTAATGTGGTCTTTATTGAGTTAAGTTTTGACCTTCTTCCTTCACTACCTCTTCTGTGCCCTAACAGACCCCATAGCAGCTCGGGCAAGCTGTCAGCAATATGGGGAGACCCGGGCAAATCAAGAATCCAGTGGGGCCTGTTCCTCAGCCCATTCGCAGGCCTACCACCCGAAGGAAGCAGTTCCACCATCTAATTGCCCTAGCACGAAATATGACAGGACACACTATCTGTGGCCTCCGCTGATGGCAGAGGCTGCGGGGAAACCCTGCCGCTGCCCTCACTGCTGCGCTGAAGGATGGTCCTCAGGTAGGTGAGCTGTAGCCTTTAAGTCAGCTGGGTCTTGAATGCTTTGGTACTTAATGCATCTGTTTGCCCTGTAGTCACGTAACTGTAGGTGGGGAGAGGTTTGTGGCAGCGTGGCTTAGAACTGTTCCTGCCACCACACTGTCCCCATCTTACCTGGAAACTTCCATCTGGATGCTTACTGCTTTCAGGTGCTGAGCACGGGCAGTGGGTTTAAAGTGTAGCTGACAGAGAGCAGCTGAAGCTTGTTGTTATTAACAAGTGCTGAAATTATTCTGTCTGTAGCAATGCTTCAGTCAGAGGACTGAATTGATCTGTGAGTTTGCAGTGAAGGATGGCTGTGAAGCTGTGCTCACTTGGAAGCCTGGTTAAAATAACAGGAGGCTTTTGCACAGGAGTAGCTGGGGGAAGGATATGAAACTGTATCTAGATAGAATTGTTTTTAAAAGGGATTCTGAGAAGTGTTTTAATTGAGACTGTAATCTCTACCTTGCTAACTGCCTGAAAATGTAGTCAGAACATCACCAAGTTGCTCTTTCTGCAGAAAAGTGCAAGGCGTAGTTTTCCGTTATCATTGAAGTCGTCTTTTTCTTTAGTTAGAAAGGTGAATAGGGTCTCATATTTTCCCAGGCAGGGTTTTGAAGCATTTGTCCTTGTAAGCATGTCGGCTGCAGCAGATGGAGATGATGCATATGGATTTGAATCTAAATATTTTGTGTTTTTCATAGTTACAGAAACACTAAAGTAGCAAATTGCCCAATTTCTGCTAACTGTAATAGTGCTGCTTCCCTGTCTGTGGAGGTGGTGCTCCATGGTTGAGGCTTTGTTTTGTTGGTGGCACGGTGAAGTACTCCTTGCTCCTTTTTTATATGGGGGAAATGAAAATATAGAGATGGTATTGGCAATGTCAGGAGTGATTTAATGGTTCTGACTTCTGTATCAGTTTTCTGTTACAGATGGAGGGGGGGTTAGGAGGAAGGAATTGGGTTTATGCTCAGGTTTTCTGCCTTTAGTGTCAATCGTATATTAGAAAGTGATTCATGAAAGTGCTTTAAAGCAGTGCAGCAAACTTGGTAACCAGCAGTAAGGAGGTTTCTGTAGCTTAGGTAAGAAATAACCATACAGCAGACGTGTTGAGGGTGCTGTTCTCATCTGTGCTGGCTTAAAACGTTCTCACTCCAGAATGTTACACTTCTCCATTAATAATACTAACACAGTGTGTCTACACAGGGACTCTCAGAAATCTCACATTGTGATAAGTGAATGTGTTATTTCTTCATCCTTGCTTCAGAGATGGGAAAAATCCTGTAAGAACTATGTGCAGTTCCTTCAGAGCACCGAGCTACATTTCATTATGTGAAATGTTAACTCAGTAAAGGATCTTATGAAATGTAATAAGCTTGGATTTGTTTTCTTGCCGATGCTGCCTTAACTGGAAAACATGCAAAAACTTGGTAGTGGTGTATGTGTCCTTGTCAGCTGGATTTTGCTGGCTTACTTGACAGGTTTGGAGAATCCAGTCTCTAGCTAGATTCTGTATGAGGGCACCGGCATGTCATGCCATACGCTGTTTAGCAAATAATCTGACCAAACTGGTACATTCTGATTGAAAAATGTTCATAATTCCAAGTTAGTGTGTCATGGCTTTGTAAAAAAACGTAGCACTGTGAGTGAAGGGCAGTGCACTGTGTCTGCAATTGGTCTGACAGCTGTGGCAAGATCTTTATGAGGGTATTGCAGAGTTACAGTTAGTGTTGGGCAAAATCTCACTGTGGTATCAGAAGAAGCATCTCTGCTTTATAATCTATTATTAGAGCCCAGGTGCCACTACTTCCACAACTCCTGCAGGGAAGTGGATTTGAAAGGCTGCAAATTCATCAGACGGATGTTTAACCAAAGTTCCTTAGATGCATCAAATGTGATCTATTATGAAAATAATTCCTTTTTTTGTGCGAGGCAGGCACACCATGCTATTAACAATAAACCGGTTATCTGCCTTTTGATTTCAGGAACCACCCAGATCTTAGTGACTCATTTTGGTACAGCTTAACCTGTGTTAATACAACAAAGCATGATTGGAGCTTTCTGGCTTTACTTCTCTTGTCTGAAGAGTGATTTCTTTTTTTGTTTTTCCAATGGACAGTGAAGTTTCTTGGGAGGACTGACGGATGTGTGGAGGGGACCAGCCTTGCTAATGCACACTGACTGGCAGGCACAGTGGCACCTGAGGGGGGCAGTTCTCTCCTCTACAGCCTCATGGATGTGGGTGAGCTGAGCTGCATGTGAAGATGGATATCTACCTGCAGTGACCTAGGTCAAGAAATGGGTTTTTAGCTTTGGCGTTTGATTACAATTCTAAAAAAAGGTCCTCTGGCAGACCTGCTGGTAAGCGTGTAATTTGAAGTGCTCCAGCAAGCTGATAAAATGAGCAACTCTTACAGCTTGCCTGTGCACAGTGCCTTTATGCTTGTGGTCTGTCGCAGCTACACCACAGCAATCACTGGTCTCACTGCTGAGTCTAAAATACTCTGTGATGAAAACAATAATGTGGTTCGGATGGAAACAGATATTACTTCTCTTTTTTGCTTCTGAAATTCTTTTTTTTTCCCCTCTCAAACCATTGAGCCTTTTGATGAAGGCAGAGTACGGGAGGAGGAGTGCTGAACCAACTGCTTATTGTTTTCTTTGATGTCTGCAGATGGAATTGTTCTGTTTTCATATGTTGGTCATCTACGTAACGCTAAATATTTTGTTACCTGTCACAAACCATTATAAAAAACTCATCAGCTCAGATGTCAATTACTGCTAGTATTAAATCTGTTTGCTTGAAAATGATGCCGTTTTTCTAGCAGAAAAGAGAGCAGTGAGGCAGTTCTGGGTTGATCGTTTCTGTGGTTGTTCTGACACTGTTTTTCTTGAGACTTGCTGAGGAGAAGGGAGAAATAATAAGCTGCAGTCAGCCCCTTAGCTGTCATGTGCTGCTATATCTACAGTGTTCAATGTATAAATCCGTGCTGGCTTTCCCAGCCTGAGTGTGGAAGGGCAGAGCTCTGCCTGCTGCTCTGCCTGGGAGCTGGGATGGAGCTCAGCCCAGGGGGGCTGTGCTGGGCTCTGTGAGGAGCTCAATGAGCACGCGCCTGGCTGGGGAGGAGAAGCTGGTGTTGAAGAAATGACAGGAAGTTCCAGTTCCTTTTATCCTCACATTGGATTCTTATGAAATGCAGCTAAATTTTCTTCAGATTCTTTTCATGTCCGCTCTCGAGAATATGGTTGTCCAGTACCAGCAAAGGCAAAGTGCTTGGGAAGATTTCTGCTGTGCGGGTTACCTCAGCTGAGGGATTTCATACAGCTAAAATCTAATCAGAAGGTGTGCTGCCTTTCCCAAGAAACTTTTCAGGAGTGTAATTGCAGTTACATTGAAAAAACAAGCAAACAAACAAATAAAAAAAAAAACCAGCACACCCCAAAACTCCAAAGCAGCAAACGTATGAATGAGATCTCGTCTCTAAGATGTACTCCAGGGCATTAGAAAATTTCTTATTTCCATTCTTCATTTCAGCACTGTTGTGTGGCATTTGTCAATCTGACATTTCCGTAAGCTTTATTACATTTGAAAGCTTATGATTTATTGGACTTCCTTTTTTTTTTTTTTTTTTTTTTTTTTTTTTTTGTGGCAGAAAACCTGTAAACTGATTTAGCTTAGGAGAGTATAAATTTTTTATTATGTTGTCATCTCAGTAACCACTTAGTATCTTATGGAAGTTGTCAGCCTGTAGCAAATGTTTCATGAAACTTTAACTTAGAATAAACTTCATGACTTTCTTCTCCTATGTTAAAGCTCAGTGTCTGAGTGCAGAAACACAGCCACGTGTTTTTGCAGAGGAAAGCCAGCAAGTGCAGTGTGTGTAAGATCTAGAGAAACTTGCTCTCCTTGTTTATGCAGGTTCCTTCCTGCTGGCAGATACACTGGGACTCATGGGAAGATTTTAAGTAGTGACTTACTGCCATCTTGCTTTTGAAAACTTTTAGCATCCAGATACCCTAAGCCACTGGTACCACTTGAGAAGCGAGCAAAGGAAGTAGTGTCACCAGAGATGAGCAGTACTTCTGGTACAGTAAAAAGCTAACAACTACAAGTGTGTTGCTAAGGTGTGGCATTGCATACGGCCAGCAAGCTGCTTGTTTGACAGGCTTTCTGCTTGCCTGCTTTGATGCAGTTGGCATGTATTGCTACAAGAAGTAAGTGCTCGGTTTTTGCTTATTTATATTAATAGAAATTTGGGACTTCAGTCTTTATAATATGGTTATAATGACTTTGGTCTCAGAACTGTGTGATTCCCATAGTTCTTTTGGGAGTTACTCTTAATGGGACTGAAGAAATGTGTCATGTCCTGGTCTTGTGGAAAATCTCATGAGCTCAGCAATTCCTGGGTAGTCTGGGCAGGTCTCCTTAATTTCTACATTGTAACAGACTGAAGATTTCAGATTTGAATGGCTCTGTTCACTTGCAGAAGCTCAGTGTTACCAACCTTACACTTTTTGAAAGTGACATGCATTGACTTGTGGCCCAAACAGAATGTAGGAATAATGCCATTGCTAGAGAATACAATATTCAATTGACCACTTTTTCCATTTGCTGTAATTAATGCTTTGGGAAGGTGAAATCTGAGAAGATTGCCCGAAAGAAAACTTTATTTTCCAGATATTGCATGTGTTTAAGCATGTGATGTGTGCAAAATGATTTTAATGCTTAAGTTTTTATTTATTTAGATGGTCAAAAAAAACCCACTCAAGCCTTGAGCCATTGTTTTTTGACTGCATATGTCTTGTGTAAACCAGTACATTTCGTGGCTATTGGGAGACAGGCTTTCCTAGCAGCTATCCTGTCTGGTGTGAGGGCTGTTTTAGCTTAGCTCTCTTTTGGAAAGATCACTTAAAACGCAACTTTTGCTTGCTAAATAGCTTGAACCCTTCAGTGATGGGTTATCTTTCTGTGTATATCCTGTGGACACAGGGGTACTGATTTGGTGTATAGTGTATAGTAGAAGAGCATCACCTCCATTTCCTAAAGGAATTGTTTAAAGGTTAGCCATGCAACTAAAAGCTCTTATTTTATAAAAAGATAAAGTAAATGGGAAAGCTGAGATAAGTGTATCATGCAGATGGTAATTAATAAAGCTGCTGTGGATCTCCTTAATGCAGTTTATTTTTTGCTGCTAAAGAAACAGTTCAAGCTGGGAGAAACGTGTAAGTTGTCTTGTGTCACCCCCTGTTCCTTTCCTTTCTTCCTCCTTAAATCATCACGGCGCTGTTTCAGAAACTGGAAAACAAATGTTTTTATTGTCATTTTCCTGCTGTGTAGGATAACCTCTGTTAACATGAGCTTGCCTTTTGGAATTCTGGGGATGTGACTAACCTGTGCCTCAAGCAGGCTATTGCTTCCTCAAATGCAGTGAGTTTTTTAAGGTGATGCTGACAACATACGTTCTTAATCCAGTAGAGCCCATATCTGATTCAAAAATGTGGGATATGAAGTCACTGGCATATTTTTTTTTGGGGGGGGAGGGTTCACTTACTTTGCATTCTTAAATATTTGTATGTTAATTAATAATTAATAATTATTAATAATTAATAATTCACCCCTGCAGCCATAATGCATCCTGATACACAGTCTGTCTTACACATATTATGCCTTGTTTGGTGGTTGTTTTTTCATTTGATCATTACAAATGATCTTGTAGGCCTTTTCCAACCGTGGTGTTTCTGTGATTCTGTGACTGTGCTTTAGCTTTTGGCAGATCCCAGCACGCCACTTTTTCAACCTGCAGGTTATCTCTTAAAAAGGGCAAGCAGAAGCATTGGAAGACCACAGTGTTACCTGTTTGGAGATGAGGCACAGTTGGTAGCAACTCACCTTCCGCCTTAAAACAGTCAATAGGAGCAGGTGGCTTCTTTTGTTTTCTCTCACTGCTTGTGCCCAGGGACAAAAGCTTTGCTCAACCTACTTGCTGAATACTCAGTAGCTTTTAAGGGTGTTGGTGCCCATACTGTAATTTGCTGAGCGGTTGTGCTTTGCTTTGGAAAAGACTTTTCTGTATCTGTGCCAGGTATGAGGCATTTCCAGAGTTAAGTCCTGCCTCTTCATGTGGCTGCAGTCACGGTTGAAGGCTCCTGCTTGACCTGGGGGAAGGACACAATCTTAGGAAATCGTTTTTATTTCTAAAACATAAAAAAAATTTGAGAGGCTTCAACAGAGAGACCAGCTGAGAGGAAGCAGCACCGTGGGTGTCAGCAGGGGCCCAAATATTGGTCCCTGAAGGTCACTTCTCAGAAATGGTCCGGGACCAGGCAGCTGGACACTGGCGAGTCATCCCAGACCTTCTGAGGGGCCTTGGGGCTTGGTTGGGAGGGGATGCAGGAAATGGTGGGTGATTCTCATCTGTGCCACAGAGATCTGTCTGCTTCTTGGTGTGTTGTGAATGCAAAGTTCTATTGCTGCACAGCTCTGTATTTTCTTCACGTCCAAATACTTACTGGGAACCAACAGATAATGCTCCATTTCACCCTGCTGTGGTTTTACTTTGTAAATAGCATTGATTTTGAGTTACTTTTACTGTGAAAATAACTTTAAATCATTTGTTCTCTGTAGCCTTTGGCTGTATGCAGTGATCCATCCCTTCCTTAATGCTGGCCAGTATAACTTCGTGTTCAGAGTGCAAGTCATCAGTCTCCATTAGTATATTATGTCATTTTTAATGGCAAACAGAATAGGTAGAAATTATTTTACTGCCTTAGTTGAATTTCATGGAAGACTGGAGAGAAATGTGTGTGAAACTAACTGATGGCTTTACCAGCTGCTTCTTTACATACAATTAGCTTCAAGTTTCGCATTGCAAATTATTACTTCATTAAGTCCTGACAATAGGATGATTTTTTTTTTTTAATAGAGCTCAAGTAGAGCTTGATGTGAAAATGTGAAACAAACTTCTGTTCAAGAATAAAAGATTAAACCCAGTATCTTTTTTTTTTTTTTTTTTTTTTTTTTTTTAAATCAGTGGTCCCATTGTGGTTGAATTCCATGCTGGCAACAGTCATTTTCTCTATGTCTGGCTGTGTTGGTGGCTGAGGACAAGTACTAGGTGAAGGGCAAGTCCTCTGATCAGGAAGAGACTTAGGAACATAAGGGGAAAAATAACCAAATCATCCCTTGCAGCAGCAATATGAATGGACCTCAGCATCCATCTTATTTTCTCCTGGGAAGTGCCATGAGGACTTCTTGCCTCAGGGTGGAGTTCCTCTCATCCTTCCAGCAGCTCTGTGTCACTGACAACACATTAAGGAGACTTGAACTGGTGAGAAAGGTTGGTTTTTAGTCTTATCAAGTACTTGTAATGACATTGGAGAAGCACTGTTGACTTTATATTCCTCTGACCTCTTGTATATAGGCAGGGAGCTGTCTCTTCAGGGTTGCTCCTCCCAACCCTTCCCCTTCTTCCCTGCTGGAGGAGAGGCTGTGTGACACTGCTGAATTGGAACAGCACATGAGAACAAGGAGAGGGAATGGTGCCAGAGGCATTCATGCCTCATCGTATGGCATGAAACAGATAGGAGGAGCACGAATGTGATCCAGCTCTCCAGCAAGCGCTGGCATTACTGGTAGGTCAGTGATACAGGCAATTTGCTATTGCCGTAGTAGAGGCTACTTTCTACTGCCAGGAGGAAAATTGTTAAATAGATTGCTTGTTTCCTCACATGTGGAAAATAGGCATGCAGAAATCCTTGAAGATTCAGCTATGGATTTATATCATAATTAATAATTATCAGGCAGATTGGCAGGTGGAGGATGCAACTTCGGCTCTTACAGGAGTTTACTGCTTTATTGCAGTTGAAATTGTTATGAAAGAAAGGTTGAAAAAAAAAGCAGTCAAAGTTGAAATATATAGCAAAATCAAATTGTCATCAGCTAGTTTCAAGGGAAAGTGAAACGCTGCATTGGGATTAGATAAATGGATCGGATTGGTGGTAGGTCGTGAAGCACAAGTCCCAGAGCAGCTTTAGAGGGAGAATGTGTGCACAGCTGTGCCTCGCAGTGGTGTCACTTGGGCTGAGTTAGCTCTGCTGCTGGGAGCTGCATAGGTGCACTTGGAATTGGGCTGGTTAATCCTCTGGGGTGAAGGCTGATGGTTATTGAAGTCTGCAGAAACACTGCCCAGGAGAAACATTTGCCTCTTATTTTTTTCCAAAGGCAATTGCTTGAAATAGTTAAGTTAGTGAGTGCTGTTCTTATAAACTATTTTGCTCTTGCTTTGTTGTTCTCTTTCCTTATATGACTTTCTTTATATAACCAACAATCTCAGTAATGTCAGATCGCTTTCATGAATAGAGTAAAAAAAATTTTTGGTAGGACTTAAAAATCACATACTGAAGAAATTACAGAATCAGGGGGCTGTATAACAGTCCAGCAGATACTCTGTACCCTTGTCTAATAAAAGCCAAGAGAAAATGTTTTGGGATTCTATGTAAACTGTATTTTGTCTGTTTTCACATGGAACTGCAGCTGTTTGCCAAAGACAGCTGATGCTGCAGCTTGGTTTTGGACCACATACAGTCAGGGACACAGGAAGGAGGCAACCACGTGCTGAATGCACAGGGCTGCCTTTAGCAGTAGGTTAAGAATAGGTTAATTGCTACTATGTTTTGTATGTACTGAATGCTTAATGTAGAGAGGTAGCAGTTACCTGAGAGTGATTTATGGCTGCTGCTTATGTTGTCAGCAGTTTCTTTCAGTGCTTTTTTTGCTGATAGGTTTCAAAGGTTTCTGATAGCTATCAAAAGTTTCTTAAGGACTTCTGGGGACCTCATAATTCTGCTTCTTTACTGCCACAATGCAGTGAGAAATCAGCAGCAGCGTGTTTACTTGCTGTGATTCTGTAATTGAATGAATGCCGTTCTGTTTTTCTGTTTGCTCTCCCTCTCTTGTTCTGAGTAGCTGCTTTATTTCTGAGATAGATCAAAAGCAAGAAACTCTGTATGCATTTAAATTTATTTCAGAGAAAATCTTACTTCTACAGTCTTCTGTACTGCCAAGGTTGTCCTCCGGCAGGCAATGAGGTTTACCAGCAGGCTGATGCTTGGTGATATGTGATAATAGCGGTTTCTTCAATTTTCTGTAAATATAATGATAGCATTATCTTAAAAGAGGGAAAAATCATCCCCCCGACTCACAGCTCGTGTCCTGCTCTGCTGCAACTGCCTGCATATGGTGAGGGCTGTTGGTTGGGTGTTGCTGTCTGCAGGAGTACAGATGCTGATGCTGCGGGTACCAAGTACTGTGGAAGCGCTGCTGTTGCCAGCCTTGAATTTGTTCCAGCGGTGAGCTTTGCTCTGTGTCTCTCTGAATATCAACTAAGGAGCTTTTTCTCGTTTCAAGACCCCTGTGTATTGCAGAAGGCAAAAGCCAACACTCTTTGCCTGAGAATAACAGTAACAACACCTGATGCCTTGGGAAAAAAAGTGAGTGGTAACATGGACCTCATCTGCTGCTGCTGGCATGGGGCATGAGCTCCCTGTCACTGGGATGCTGCGGTGATGTTGGGGCAGTGGAGAGCTGCCCTGGTCCCCTGGTACACTGCAGGCTGCTGGCAATCACTTGCCTGCCTGGGAGGGGTAGGAAGGAGTGAACTCATCTCTCAACTTCTCAGATCTTGTTTTAAGATCAGGAACTTGGGGAGCATCATTAAATAAAGGATCTCTCATAGTTGTGCCTATACCTCCATGGGTATTTCATGGGCACTCACTGCTTGGGAGTCACATCAGTGATGCCTCACGCTCCTCTATTACAAGGTGACGAAAGCCCTGCACTAGATTGAATCTTTTCGGCTGTGTTGTAGGGCTGTGATAACTGCTGTTAACAGATCTTTTGTGGTGTCCCACAGAACAGTTTCACTTATCCTCTTAAGTGAAACTGCTATGAAGGATATCTTAAAACTGAATCTGACACAGTGATAATGCATAGATGTTGTGATCTTTTTTCTGGTTCTGTGCTGTTATTGAGCTGCTTCTTTGCTCAGCTGAGAACTGTGAAGTAATGGATGGACGCTTAACCTGAAACCAGAGAGGCACAATAGAAAACCAAAGCTGGCAGAGAAGCCAAAACATCACCTCACAGTTAGAAGGGTAGATGTGAATTAGTTAAATTCCACTCTAATGTTAAAGTATTTATCCAGTCTTTTCCTACTGTTACTGATGAAAGTGTTAATAATGCCAGGGGAAGAATTTGCTGTACCACCGAGAAATGTCCCTCCATTAGCCCCAGGGAACTCATCAAAGTCCCTGAGATTTGAGACAGGTTGAGGAAAGAAAAACCCAACCTCCATTTGGGATGATGGGTATTATGTTTCTGCAAAAGAATTTGTCTTTTTGTGGCAGAGAATTGTGGATGCTCACTGCAGTTGAGATCTGCTACAAAAGCTTGTTTCTTGGCAGCATTCTTGTACGTCCTTATGTTTTTACCATTCTCTGTTAAGTAATATATAATGTAATTCTGTTGTGCACAGATCATTATACCATGTTACTGTTCATATTTACCCTCCAGCAGAGATACTTCCCACATTTCTGGCACTTCTGTATAAACGGAATGACAGAATGGGCAGGGTTGGCAGAGACCTCAAGGATCATGAATCTCCAACCCCCCTGCCGCATGCAGGGCCACCAACCTCCCCATTCAATACTAGACCAGGCTGCTCAGGGCCCCATCCAACCTGGCCTTGAACACCTCTATGGACGGGGCATCCACAGCCTCTCTGGGCAGCCTGTTCCAGCACCTCACCACTCTCTCTGGAAAGAACTTCCCCCTGACATCCAACCTAAATCTCCCCTCCCTCAACTTAAAACCATTTCCCCTTGTCCTGCAGTTATCTACCCTTTCAGAGAGTTGATTCCCCTCCTGTTCATAGGCTTCCTTTATGTACTGAAGGACTACAGTGAGGTCACCCCACAGCTGTCTTGAGGCAAGCATCTTATTTCATATATTTTGCAACTGTGGTTTGAGACATCGTAAAGCAAAGCATATTTTGGTATGAACCTACTTGAATGGAAATGAAAGACTGAACTTGAATTGGTGAGATGCTGTTAAGGTCAAGAATAAACATCTCAGTGATGAAAGTGGTGGTTTGTGTTTCTGGGTACTTGTTGCCATTTTATGCTCTCTCTTAGATGTAGCAACAGGATTTCCACCTTAGATCTGTGTTTTGTTAAACATCTTTAGAATGGTACAGTGCATTGCATGCTTGGGAAGGCTAAAAGGATGAATGAATTGCATTCTCTCACTGTTTGGTGGTGAACATCCAGTAAGCACTGGAGTTCAAGCTAAAATGAAGTTCTGTGGTATTTAAATCTGTACTGTCCTGTGTCTGATGAGCACTAATGTGTGTTTCTGTAGCTAAATGTGTCAGTTCTGCTGATTGCAGCACTACAGGCTCCGTTCAGCACACGGTCTGATAGATAGAGCAGTGGTTTCAAATGAATGTTATCATCTCTTCTCCTTCCAGGTTTTCAGGGAGGGAGATAAACATGATTCCTGTGTGATTTTCTGCAGTGTTAGGCAGAGTGCAAATTAGTCTTTAATGCCCACAGTGCCATATGTCCAAACAAGCATACACACAGTTACCTTTTTGCAAGTAGTAGAGGAAAAGAGTTCATGTCCTCTGTTCATCTCTTATTAGTGCTTTGCTAAACTCTGTAGTGTGCACATGACTGAGCTGGCTAACAGCAGAGTGTATATTTAGCACTGCAGGAGTCAGCATCCTTTCAAGCCTTAATTGCTGTAGTAACAGGAAACCATTTATGAGTTACAACAAATGATGGAGACTCTTTTTTTTCCTTTGCTGTCAACTTTTGGATTGTTGTTTCCCATTGGAATATTATAGGCATCCAATTGAAAATCAATTAAAATATTCTTTCAGCTTTGTTCTGCTGTATTTACTGAGGTTTTTGTTTTTGTTTTCCATTGGGGAATTAAGACTGAGAAGGAATAGAGGGGGAAGGATGTGTGACTGAGGAGTTCATTCATGAGCTGTCTTGCAATCCTCAAAAGTAAACGTTGACTGATTCTGAGCAAAGCAGTGCCTCACCTCTCATTTCCATGCTCTTATCCAGAACTGTCTGCATTCTCTTATGAATGCCACCTGTAAAGGAATGCCTCCTTTTAATAGGCACAAAAATTGTTTGGTTTCTGATTGCAAGTGACCTTTTGCTGTCCTCAGGCTGTACATGGGTATGATTTCTGAGGTGGCCCAGACAGTTTGGAGAGAACTGCTGCCTCAGTTCTTCCTCTGTGCAATAAAACACACCCTAGCTTTCAGATGAGGAATGCCTTGTGGTGAGATTGTTATAGCTCTCAGTGATTAGTATTTTTCATGTTCATCTCTCATACCATCTTCACTCATCTTAAAAAGCGGGTCACTGTTTGAACTATGAAGCACTTCTTATATTTGTCTTAGATTTAACAGTGCTCAGCTGTAGTACATTTCTTCATAGAGCAGCCCAAGCCACAGTGCCTGCTGTGCTGCTGCTTGTTTCCTGCCCTTGGGTGGCTAACAGATTTAGCTGTAAAACTTTATAGCAGTGCTAGCTGCAGTTTGAATGGAACATAGCAATACAAGCCTTTTGGCCTGCAGGTTTCCTTGTACTCCAGATCTTAAAAAAATTGATAATTCGTAAAACTATTCCAACACTTTTAACAGACTGAAAAAAGGTCCCCCCCTGTAATGAGATTGAGGCTTTTGTCAATGACGAATAATAATCTTACAGCAGGAAGATGTTACCTATGCAAGAACTCCCTGGGTGTCTCCTTCCCTAAAGAAGTATTTATCAGGAATCCTACAGAAACAGATGAAGAGATTTTCACCTGTATTCAACCCCTCCCCATTTCCCTCCAGCCTGCGCTGGCTCAGCTCTGCTCCTTCCCCGAAGTATTGTCACCCCGCTTCCCTCCTCAGAGCATCCAAAGATAGTCCCTGTTTATGTTCTGAAGGAGACGACTTGTGTCATTTGTAGTTAATGTGAGCGTTAAAACTTCCATTATTCATGGGTTTACAGATTGATTTTTTTTTTTTTTCTCCTGCCAAACAAGTGTCCTCAGCTCCTCCTTTTGGTAATAAGTTTCTGAAATAAATAATGCACTGTGTTTTGGCTGCTTAATAGCTTTCTGACTACACCAAAGAGTGTGTAATTATGTAGAATGCCATGTGCTATCAAGCTCAGACAATATCAGTGGTAGTTAAGCCCACAAGACTAACATTTGAGAACTCTGTTCTTCTTGATAACCAAATAGTTTTTCATCTTCTGTACCAATACCCCAACAAATTGATAAGGTAATTTGTGACAACAAAGACGGTGAAGGATCTAGAGGGGTTGAGTGGAGGGACATAGGAGGAAAAGCTGAGGTCCATGGGTTGCTCAGCCCAGAGCAGAGGAGCTGAAGGGAGGCCTGCAGGCAGCTGCAGCTCCTCACAGGGAGCAGAGGGCAGCACTGAGCTCTGCTCTGTGTGACAGCGACAGGGCCCAAGGGATCAGCAGGGAGCTGTGCAGGGGAGGGGCAGGCGGGGTCAGGGACAGGGTGTGCACCAGGGGGTGGTGGGCACGGCCCTGAGCTGCTAGGGCTCAAGAAGTTTCTGTACAGTTCTCTCAGACATACTGTGTAAGTTTTAGGTAGTCCTGTGCAGTGCCAGGAGTTGGACTTGATGATCATTATGGGTGCATTCAAACTCTGGGTATTCTATAAAATATTTTACTTGGTGCTTATAACTAACTGGCCATCATAATCACATGTATAATCAATGAATATACAGATGTTATAATTATGAAATAAACAAGAGGGTTGGGCTAAGCAGGTTGTTATACAAAAGAGAATAAATAAAGTGCTTACATTTGTTCTGGGCTCACTGTAAAACTCCAAGGGAAGGATCTCCAGCAGAGATCCTTCCCCACTGGCAGTCAGCTCTTAAATGGGTCTAGGAGAGGTGCAGCCAGGCTCCACCCCTTCCAGCAGCCCAGGTGAATTGCCTTCACCTGTGCTCCCAGGGCTGAGTCATTGCTCGCCTCAGGTGATCAGTCAGAGGTTCAGGCCGTGATTCAGTAGTTCCCATACACCACGTATTAAAATTTAGGCATGCTACAAAAGAGGTCACATCTTGAGAACTAAAAGGAGTGTTTGCTAGGAGTCTGTGTGCTGCTACAGATTTTTATCACAAGATCTCTGTGTCTGGAGGGTGCCTCAGGACAGACAGTACTTGGTGGGATGGATCTGGGGCTAGGAACCATGCTGGTCATTGTTATGGCTTCCCATGGGAGCAGAAAGGGCAGCGGCCTATGATCTCCTGTGCTTGGATTCAGCACTTAGGGATTTTATTCTTATCCAGCATCCAGAAAGATAAAAAGAAGGAAGCTTTAATGGAAATATGAGGACCATGGCTTTGCTTTCCTGTCTGCCCTGAGAGTTCAGGAGCTCTGGAAAGCAGTGACCTTCAGTAAATCTCCCGTGTTCATAGCAGCTTTGACTTTACCAAATGCTGTAAGAACCATTTTTCTGTTCTCGGAGAAAAGCTTCTGAAATGACAGCAGTGATGTGTACAGAACACTCATTCCATGCTCCTGTAAGTGCCTGTCTACCCTGCATGGATGGATTGAGGCCGGTTCTACCCAGGTGCAGAAGTTTGTGTTGGAAAAACAGGTCCCATCCCTTGTCTCATCCTCCTAACAGCAGCTGAGATTTGTAGCTTGTTCTTTCAGGGCTTCCTGCTTGTACCCACAGGCTGCTCCTTGGGCCTGCCTCCACCCTGAGCTTCAGTGATATGAATTCCATGGTGTTTTCTAGGGGGGAAGAAAACTTCTGTGAGTTTCCTAGTATGCAGGTTGTGCTTCTCTCTCTTGTCTGCTAAATGCAAGTGGCTGTGTCTGTGGGGCTTGGATATGTGCAT
Organism: Centrocercus urophasianus; assembly: GCF_019232065.1. NCBI lineage: Eukaryota > Metazoa > Chordata > Aves > Galliformes > Phasianidae > Centrocercus > Centrocercus urophasianus. The sequence goes on from NW_024884253.1 coordinate 10,422,753, forward strand.
TTTAGGCAGATGGAAGCAGCTCTTCAGCAGCTTGTGTGTAGTTAATGAAAGGCAGGTCCTGCTGGACCGTCTAATCTCCTTCCACGTTCAGGTGACTTGGTTGGTGGATGAGGGAGAGGCTGTTGATGTAGTCTGCCTAGACTTCAGCAAAGCCTTTGTCTCCCATAGTATTCTCCTGGAGAAGCTTGCTGCCCATGTTTTGGACTGCTACACTCTTTGCTGGGTAAAGAACTGGCAGGAGGACCGGGCCCAGGGAGTGATGATGTTTGGAGTTAAATCCAGCTGGTGACTGGTCACAAGTGGTGTTCCACAGGGGTCAGTGCTGGGACCTGTCCTGTTTAAAATCTTTATCAGTGATTTGGATGAGGGAATTGAGTGCACCAACAGTAAGTATGCAGAAGACACCAGCTTGGGAGGAAATGTTGAATTGCCTAACAGTCAGAAGGCCCTATTGAGAGATCTGAACAGGCTGAATAGTTGGGCTGAGGCTAGTGAGATGAAGTTCAACAAGACCAAGTGCTGGGTCCTGCACTTTGCTCATAACAACCCCAGGCAGCACTACAGGCTTGGGGCAGAGTGACTGGAAAGCTGCGCAGAGGAAAAGGATTTGGGCATGTTAGCTGGCAGCTGGCTGAATGTGAGCCAGCAGTGTGCCCAGGTGGCCAAGTAGACCAATGGGATCCTGGCTTATATGAGAAATATAGTGCAGCCAGGAAAGCAGAAGGGAAGCAGAAGCAGGGAGGTGATTGTCCCTTTGTATTTGGCTCTGATCAGACTGCACCTCAAGTACTGTGTTCAGTTTTGGGCTTCTCACAACAGGAAAAACATTGAGACCCTCAAGTTTGTCCAGATAATGGCAGCAAAGCTGTGAAGGTTCTGGAGCACAAGTTTTTTGGGGAGCAGCTGAGAGAACTGGCGTTGTTCAGTCATAGAAGAGGAGCCTCAGGGGAGACCTTATTGCTTTCTACAGCTGCATGAAAGGAGGCTGTGGTGAGGTGGGGGTCAGCCTCTGCTGCCAGGTAACAGCAGTAGGATGAGGGAGAATGGTCTCAGGTTGTGACAGGGGAGGTTCAGGTGGGACATAAGGAGAAATTTATTTTCAGAAAGAATGGTGAGGGATTGGCACAGGTTGCCCAGGGTGGTGGGAGAGTCACCATCCCTGGAGCTGTTTAAGGAAAGTATCAGTAGTACATAAGTATATGTAGCAGTTAGTGTGCAATATTGGTGATAGGTGGATGGTTGGATCAGTTGACCTTTAAAGGTCTTTTCCAATGTTTATGATTCCATGGTTGTTTTTTTTAAGCTTGAGAACTTTTGTAGCTTTAAAACTGTAAAGGAATTGGATTCATTTGGAAATCAGTCTCCTGGTTGGCTGAATACTGTTATGGTCTAACTGATTTATTTTTACCTGACATTAATTTAAGTGCACATATTGTTTTCTCCTTTACAATAGCTTTGAGTGCAGCAGCCCACATGGGTGTAGGGACACTCGCTGTGATCTGTGCAGCTCTGGTTTGATGGTGATGTCCAAACAATTTGTCCAAACAGCCTGTTTGGAGCACTGTTTGGAGTACAATTTAAATACTTGGGATAGTGATGTAGGCTCCTCTTGCATTTTGCTTTTTTTTTTTTTTAAACCTTTCCCTGAAGAAGTTACTAATGAAAGGCAGCTTGCCAGAAGCTCAGGGTCCATTTTGCTGGAAGTTGTTGAAGCGTATTTTTTTTCCTCCTTTAAAAGAGGAGGCGTGTACTTAAAATCTACACATGGGGCAGGGGGAAGCTGGAAGGTTGCTTGTTTTCTCTCTCTTGTCCCCAGATGTACGCTGTGAAGCAGAGAGCTGTGGGTGCCACGTTCTGTGCGTCACTTCAGCTGCGCAGTGTTAGCGTCCTCAGGCAGCTTCAGGAATTACGTTCTTCTAAGCTCTTTGTGGTTTAAGTCCATGGTACCTCAAATGTTCATAGCATGAGTGACCAAAGTGGATTTGTTACTACCAAAATCAGTGGTCTCGAATGTTGTAGTATTTTTCTTTTGTTTTCTCATACTAGCTGTTAAATGATGCCCGCTCTCAGAACAGAAACGGTAACGTTTTCTTTTTGCAGACTGGAGGAAAGAAGCTTCTCTGCTGCATGCTTGGAGTTCAAAACAAATACTAAAATATAGTTCTTTTTGGATTTTTTTTAACTAACTTTAGTGTTTTTTTCTAATTTTCTTGTTTAATTCTGCAATAAAGATGGCTTCTGGTAATGGGCTGTTCTGTAATGTGTGCTGTTACTTGGCATAATCAGTTACAAATGATAGTTTAATCTTGCAATATCAGTTGAGTAAATTTTTGGCTTTTAATATCATAGTACTTATTATAAAAATAACGAAACAAATTGTAACAGAGCTACTGTCTGCTACCAAATTGGTAAATGCTTTATAATATATTAAACTGAGTATGTGATGAACTAGCTAACTTTCTCATTTCATTTTGACTTCTCTAGAGAAGTTGGAGGTTGCACCACCATCTCCAGGACAACTGAGACACGGTAAAATAAGAGTATTTGCTGAATGTGGTTCAGTACTGTGCGGTCTTTGTGGTCGAGTTGCTTTGTCTCTCTCCTATGAGCTGTTGGTCTGTCCTCATCCCCATACTACTGCAGAGTAGGAGAAAACCAAAGCAAGCACTTGCAGTGCTTTGTTTCATAGCACCTCATCTGGTGAGAGAATTCCGTGCTATTTAACAAAAGTAGGACAGAAAGCCCAAACAAAAGAGCACTGTTCAAAGCCAGAAGCAAATGCTGTTGGTCTAAGCCAACCTGCATTGGTTCTGTAGAACCTTGAAGATTTTTGTTTTCTTTTTAAGCTTAAAACTATTGACTCGCTGTGAGTTGCACAGATGTTCAATAAACTGAGATGCTGGGGCAAAATTATACAGAAATTGGAAGTAGACTTGGACTTCTTTATAAAATCATGTTTCTTCAATTCTTCTCTTCCAAGTCATTTTATTTTTATGACTTCAGACTCTGTCAGAGAGTAAATGCATGTAGTCAAATATTTTCTACTTTTAGGTATTTATGCTTATATATTTTTTTTCCCCTTGATCAGTGGGGTTTTGTACACTCCATGGATTCTAAAATTCTGTCAACTTCCCTGCAAATGTGATCCATGGTACAGCTACGCACACACATTTTGAAAGCCTTTGGCATCTATTTGTGTGCTTTTTTTGCTGTTAGCTTTTTGGGTTTTTTTGTCCTGCTATTTAAAAAGAAAAGTTAATACATTCCATGCCTTAGTCTTTTATGTGTACATTCAAGAAGGTATATATATTATTGGAAGGTTGTTAGAGAAGACCATACATGTTCAAATACCTGAGCATGAAATGTCTTGTGTGACATCAGCTTTTGCGGTAATGGATTCATGGTGTTTTTTAGAAGTAAACCTAGAAGAGGGCCCTGCTGGTTTCTTCTCACCAGCTTGTGAAGTTCATATACTCTTCTTTCTTCCTGCATATGTTTGCATCTCTGAAAGTTTATAAAATGTGATTATTAATCCTATCTGAAATAGGGGAAAAACTAAATAGCTGCATTTTGAATTTAAAAAAAAAAAAAGAGTGAAAAAAAATTTCCTAAGCTGTGTTTCTAGTCAAGTAGTCTGTCCTCCATGCTATATTTAGTATGCTAGCACCTGCAGGCAGTGCTCTGCAAATTCGTACCCCTCTTCTCAGAGAGCATGTAAATTAAAAGTTGAGAGAAAAAAAATGGAGTAGAACAAAAAGGAATGGTACAGTGATACTGTGCTGGTTAGAAATTATTCAGACTATGTAAGTAGTCTTGTGAGACCTCTTGGCAATCTTTATTGATACTGCAGAATGAATTGGAAGGATTGTAAATAATATCAAAGCTTGTTAAGTATCAATTTATTTTTTTACCTACTAACAGACATATGTGGCTTTCATCCAAAACTGTACAGGAATTTAGAAAGAATAAGTTACTTCACATGGTTCTTCACAAGCCATTAATACGACTTGACTTGCCAAGCTTGCCAGAAATAAAAGCCAGACACAAACAGAGGTAGTGATTCTTGCTGTGTTGCCTTTGTTTCTCTTAATGGTGATATTAAATTCACATTTCAGTTGTGTGTGTGTACTGGTGAACCCATTATAAATATGATCTCTTTGTTACTTATTTTTTAGTGTTCTTCCACAATGCATTACCTTTTGTAGGGTTTGGATTTTTGGATAACGCAATTATGATTGCTGCGGTAAGTTCATTATTTAATTCCCTAATCAAGCCAATACTGTTTATATTGTACTAAATGAGAGCTTCAGGAAGTCTTCTTTCCTTTTGTATCAGACTAACTCAACTAGTTTCTGCTCTTAATTTTTCCATTAAAATTTCCGTGCTCTGTTTTGACTTTGCAGAATGCAAAGTGTTGTTTTATCATCTGAAGGCCAGTCTTGAAACAAATTTTACTGAATTAGGAAGAAACTTGTTCTTCTTCAAATCCATGCTTCAAGATACATTTATGATCGTGTAGTTGATGCAGTTTTGTATCACCTAATTCCAATGTATTTATATCTAGGTCTTCAGTGTTTTTTTACTCGCAGTGGTGCAAGCATAGTTGGTGTTGATGCTCATTTGTATTGATGTAGCATGGTGTTGCTGAGTAATGAATGCTCTTTAAATATTTTCAGTTTATTTGGAAAATGAAGTAGGCTGGTGAAACAGGAAGATGATTCAAGACCAAATATGCTGTTCCTTGGGTGGAATTATAATTGACAATGTAATGTTAATCATGGGATAACTCAGGCGGGAAGGGACTGCAGGAGCCACTCTGCCTCTAGTCTTGCTCTTGATTTGGACCTTTTTGGGGTCTTTAATGTCTTGCGCAAAGCAGGATTGGCTGAAAGATCAGACCAAGATGTTCATGGTTTTATTAGGTGGAGTAATTTAGGTGAAAAGCAGTAAGGGCAGAGACTGTGCAACCTGTCTGGGCTGCCTGTTTCAATGCCTGACTGTCCTCATTGTGAAAAACACTTTCATATCCTGCACAACATCCTTGACTTTAAATTGGAGAGACGTAAGTGTGACAGATGGACCACTTGGTGGGTAAGGAATTGATTGCATAATTGCACTCAGAGTTGTGGTCAGTGGCTTGATGTGCAGGTGGAGGCCAGTGATGAGTGGCGTTCCTCAGGGGCTGGTTTTGAGATTGGTGCTATTTAACATTTTTGCCAGTGGCACAGACAGTGGGATTGGGTGCACCCTCAGAACGTTTGCTGGCAACATCAAGCTGTGTGGTGCAGTTGACGTGCTGGAGTGAAGAGATGCCTTCCAAAAGGGAACCTGACAGGTTAGAGAGGTGGACCTTTGTGAGCATCATGAAGTTTAACAAGGCCAAGTGCAAGGTCCTGCATCTGAATTAGTACAGTCTCAAGCACAGAGAGCAGACTGAAGGATTCAGGGGGTGTCAGTGGATGTAAAACTAAATGTGAGCTGGCAGGCCAGAAAGCCAGACATCCCCTAGGCTGCATCAAAAAAAGTATGGCAGGCAGGGTCTGAGGGGTGGTCATTCTCTCCTACTCAGCTCTCATGAGACCCTGGAGTATTGTGTCCATGTCAGGGGGGCCGTAGGGGCATGTAAGAAGGGCATGGACTTGTTGGAGTGGCTCCAGAGGAGGGCTGTGAAGGTGCTCAGAGGGCTGGAGGGCCTCCGTGAAAACGGGCTGAGGGAGCTGGGCTTGTTGAGATTGGAGAACAGAAGGCTCTGGGTAGACTTTACAGCGTGCTTCCATTACATATAGGGGAGCCTACGGGAAGGATGGGGGGGAGACTATCAGGAAGCGTGGTGATAGAACAAGAATTTTGACCTAAAAGAAGGTAGTTCTAGATTATATTTAAGGAAGAAATTCTTTACTTTGAAGTGGTAAGGCACCAGAACAGATTGCCAAGGGAAACTGTGGGTGCTCCATCCCTGGATGTAGGAGTTCAAGGCCAGGTTGGATGGGACTGTGAGCAGTCTGCCCTCATGGAAGGAGACCCTGTCGGTGGCGGGGGGATTGGACCAGATGGTGTTTAAGGTTTTCTTCATCTGAAAACATAAAGGAGATATGACACTACATTTTGTCTGTTTGCTCAGTATTTCTGGAAGTTTGCTTTCACACAGAATCACAGGATCACAGAATTGTAGGGGTTGGAAGGGACCTCCAGAGATCATCGAGTCCAACCCCCCTGCCAAAGCAGGTTCCCTACAGCAGGTCGCACAAGTAGGCATCCAGGCAGGTCTTGAACATCTCCAGAGAAGGAGACTCCACCACCTCCCTGGGCAGCCTGTTCCAGTGCTCCGTCATTATGTTAAGAATTAAGAGTAAAGAAAATGGTATGCAGAAATAGAGATTACTGTTTTAGCCATTAGGTTGCCATTATGAGGTAATGTAAAATATTAAAAGCCTAACTGAAGTAGCTTCTTGTTGTAGGGGTGATGCATATGCTGGGAGAATAAGAGCTATGCAGATCTAATAGAAGTAATGTCCATTTGTCCTTTCAATTTTGACATAAGCAGATAAGTGATACTTTACCAATTGAATTGATACTCTATTTTAAATCCATATCCATCAAATAATGAGAACTCTTATTTTTCAGGGAACCCAAATAGAATTGTCCATTGGAGTTGTCCTAGGAATCTCAACCATGGCAGGCAAGTAATAAAAATGGAGTATGCATAGACTGATGTGACACAGTCTTGTATTTTAGATTGAAAGTAGGCCACAGGGCTTGAAATGGCTCTTCTTTAGTCTTGAAGCAGCAGTCTTTCATAATAAATAAGAATGCGTTCTATTTGCAGAAATAGGATTTCATTTCAAATCCATTCTGAAATTCTTGGGGTTTATTTGTTTGTTTTAATCTAAAAGTCCAAATCCTGGGTCACTTAGAAAAGTACGTTTGCATTTCTGTAATGGAACTGCTTTTAAATTCCCCGAGATCTAATGTTAATGTACCTATTTGTGAGTGGCTGTTTGCTTGCAGTGCTAAGAGCAATGTTTGATGTCCCTCTGCTGTGGTGTCCGGTGTTCTCAGTGATTTTCCTGCCTCTATGCAAGGTGCAGAGGCAGCTCTGCTCTCCAGCGCTTTGCTAAAACTAATGAGCTCTGCTTCACTGCTTCTGTGCCTTGGCAGTGTGAGAGGGAAAAACTGCTTATGAACTGCAGGTGTGGCATTGCTTGAAAGCACACAGATAGCTTGGATGGAAGTTTGTACAGCAGAACAAGTTAATCTTCTGGAAATTTGCAGCTCTCCATTGCAATGAAAGACAGTCACAAGCAAGAGTATATCTTTAAGATCTCCTGTGAAATCATGTATTTTAAATGTGTAACTTTAAAGTGTTACATATTCAATTGCATATAATATTTATTCCAAAGCTGACACAGTGTATAGAAATGATGCCTGCTTTTGAATTGCTGAACAAAGCTGTATATGCTCTATTTCTAGTGCTTCTGTGCCTCTCCAGGCACTGCAGGGCTTTTTTGGTGTGCAGTATTAGCTGGTGAAGCTCAGCTGTGTGTGGCCATTGTTGGCTCTGAAAAGTTTTTATGCCTATTTCCAAGTCATCTTTTTGCATTTGTGAAGTCCTCATGTAAGCTGACAAAAATGTCGCTATTCTGCTGCTGTTATTCCAGGTTGTAATGAAGTCAGAAGATAAGCTCAAAAATAAAATTTCTTGTAGTTTTCTCTGCAGTGTGTACTGATAAGAGCCAGGGCCAATAGCAGTGGGTGTGGAAGGATGTTGGTTGCTTTTATTCTGTATTAATATTTTGGCTTCTTCCCTCTCATCACCAGCTGCTGCTTTGGGAAACCTTGTTTCAGATTTAGCTGGACTGGGGTAGGTCTGAATTTAAGACTGTTTTTTACTCCTTTGTAACCAGTGTTGGTGTTGCTGAACTAAAACATACAAACTGTTGAAATTGTTTGTGTGTTTTTTTGTTTTTTTTTTTGGTTTCTTTTTGTTGGTGTGGGTGTTTTCTTGTTGGTTGTTTTTTTTTTTTCCTTCTCTAGCTCTAGAGTTGTGCTTCAGTAAACCACATGACGTTTGATTATATTATTGAGGCCAAAACTGCAGTGCTGCAGTTTTGAAACAGAGACTAACTCTTCCTATTACATCTTGTATATTAAGTGATAGCATTGGGATTTGGAATTGGTGTTTAACATGATTCAGTGCTGCCATGACAGAATATTACCTCATCAGGTTTTCAGATCTGAGCATGTAACAACACATGTCCTTCTGAGATACAGCAAGAATTGCAGATATAGTTGCTATATCTGAGAAGAAGGGAATAGCTTCAGATCTAAATGTATCTATTTGCTGCCAATAACTCAGTATTTTATTCTGTTGGATATAAGCGGATGCATTTCGCTTTTTGAAAGGAAATTTCCGATTGGATCCTAAAATAAAGTTGTTTCTTTCATTTTCCCTCTAGTTTTTTCTTCTGCAAATAAAAATAGTTATTACAGAAAAGGGTGAATGGTCTGCAGTGTTTTTCTTGCAAGGATTACTTGCAAGTAATGCACAGTAACATTAAAGCCATCTTGTCTTACTGTTTGAAGAACTTCTGCAGATACGGCATGTTAAATCAGTAAGAAAATTAATAGATTTACATTGATTGGAAAAGCGTTAGGAATTCAAATACTTCCCTGTATTTACCTCTCTGTGGCTTTATCAGTGTGCTGAAGGAAAAGCTATTTTTCAGTGCTTTAAATGGTTCAAAATCCTTTCCTGAAAACACTCTCCTATCCCAAATAATTTCTTCTTGGTTTCTAATTCTTCCAGTCTTGCAGGTTATGTAGAAGCTTTGGCTTCACGGCTGGGTCTCTCAATCCCTGATCTGACGCCCAAACAAGCTGACATGTGGCAAACACGTCTTAGTGCACACTTGGTAAGTAACCTGCAGGCACTCCTTGTGGGGATCCTTTTTGTTTTAACCAATACAAGATAGCTCCTTTTGTCACCTTTGCCATTAAGTATTTAATAGCTGCCAACACTGTGCAGATTTCCTGAAACGTTTGGTTGAGAGCCTGTATCGGCATCAGCAGAATGGATTGTTTTGGGCTTGGGCATTTTTTTGTATCCAGCAAGCCACAGGTGGCTGGTAGTATGGATGATCTCTGCAGTGACTGCATGTATGCTGTGCAGTTACCTTGCTTGAGCTCTGACTGCTGTCTGCTAAAATGCCCTCAGCATTACCTTTAGTAATTTAACCCCTATACGTTCTTTATCAAGTGCTCGTTAGTTGTGCATCTGTGCTATTACATACTAGTTTCTGTTGGTTTGTGATTAGTTTATATACAAAATTAACTTTTAGCTGAATAAACCTTAGCGTTTGAACAGTGTTCACTGCTTGGGCTTACCGTAACTTCTACAGTTCTGGGGCATTCACTTTTTCAGATGCATTTTCAGGATGATTACTTCGTGAACGTCAACTTCACCAGTAATAATGTTAGTTTATTTTGGTTAAAGAAATGGATTATTAGAAACAGTGTAAGGAAGCAGATAATTCTTTCACTTTGCCAGAACAAAATTTCATGTGGGAAAATCACTTAGCAGATTTAAGGGAATAGAAATAATGCTTTCTCAATAAAAGTTAGGAAAAAGTCTACTTCAAGCAGCAATACATGAAGGCATTGAGCAGGGAAGAAGTGGTATATTGTCAGTGGGCTGCCCTCTAGTCTGTCCAACCTACAAGCTTTCTTACTGGAAGCTGAGTCTGTGGCATGAGTCTGTCATTCTATGACAGTTTGTTCGCAGCACTTTTCTGTGTAAAGAGTTCTGAATGTCTTGGTCTCTTTGCTGGCACTTCTTTCCTGTCTTTTTATTATTTACTGCTGCATGAAGTTTCTCAGCACTATTCATTTGCTGCTGCCAACATGCCTTCAGACACTGTCTTTAATTTCTTTCCTCTCCTGTTAACTTTTATGTCTAGGTAGATTGTGAAATCTTTTCCAATTATTTATTTTTGTCTTCACCCTGTGCCTTTACAAACTGTCACGTTGCTCACTTCTGACCTTGATGATAATTTGCATTACCAGATTTAAGCGAATGCTTCTTGCAGTTGTGCCTTAATTTTGTTTATCCTTCCCCATCTTCCTGGCCATCATTCTAACCCTTTGAATCTTGAGCTCCTCGCTTATTTATCACACATGCATCTCCTGATGAGTCATTCATTCATCTACTTAGAATTGTCTTTTATCACACAGGATTATCTTTTAGCACAGGATTTCTTAATTTGCTGATTACACACACTTGTCTCTGTCTCACAGACTGTTTCAAGTCTGCATGCTTAGAAAAATGGCACTCCCTACCAAAAGCTAGAACAGAGTGTCCATTGTCTTGATTTTGGTGGTACTGCACACAAATAAGTAATAATTGATCAGTGAGAAACTTAATTTTTTCCCTCTTTCTCTAGGGTAAAGCTATTGGAGTGACCATTGGCTGCATTTTAGGAATGTTTCCTTTGTTGTTCTTTGGCGATGAGGAAGAAAAACTGGAAGAAAAAAATTAACGTTTTTACGAGACGTACACAGATGTAAACTAATGTACCTCAATTACTCAATTATGCTGTCAATATTTAGGAATTAACAGACAGTAAAAATGTATAGACTTGGGAACAAAACCTTCAGCATGTCATTTTATGGAAACACTAATTTATTGTGGCTTTGTTGTGTTCAGTACTTCTTTTTACAAGATACCATTTAGCTTTCTATTTAATGTACATTTTTGAAGTGTTTTCACTTATGGCAAATGATGTTTACCACTTCCCCTTTTGACATTATTCTTTAACAGATTATGACTTTAGTAGTCCACTGTGGATGACAGTAACACTCTTGAGTTGCGTATTGGTTGCTTAACAGATGTAATTGCATGACAAAAAATTTGCAGCTGTTCATCAGGTCCTTCAATACAGATTATTGAGGAGGTCAGTTATGAGCAATTTGAAGATCCCTCACTTGACAAGAAGGCTGAGTGCCCCCTCACCAACTCTCATTCTGCACTGCCTTTACATCAGGTATTTCAGTGATCAGCATCAATCTAATTTGCTTTCTTTATAATTCTGAATCTCTGAATTGTCATCTGAGGTGATCATTCTAATGCCCTGACCAAGGTAAGTGATTGCAGTGTAATATCCTTTCCAAGTTCATCTTTAGTAGTGTCTTAACTCTGCCTTCTGTACTTCTGTATTAATGTCTCTTCTTTCCTTTTTTCTTCCTGATAAACAATAACTTGAGAATTCAGTTGAGGTCTCCTTCAGCTTATCTTCCTGAGCTTCTCATGTATTATCGAAGAGTTCAGATTTCCTAATTCAAAAGCACTTTTTTCTTTCTTTCTTTAAAAAAGTTCTGTTTAAAGTGAGGCGTGAATGGCTGATGGGGGCTGCCGAGGCTGGGGAGCCTTTCAAGATACGAATGAGTATTGGCATTGCAAGTCTGTGATGGGTGGCTTAAACGAAACAATAAAATATTCATATGCTGTCAGTCTGGATTAGAGGACCTGGTTTGCAGATTATAACGTCGGATTTATGATTAAACTTTTTTTTTTTTGCTGTGAGACTTCTGAAAAAAAAGAAAAAAGAGAAAAAAAAATAAGACTTGAGGCCTTCTTCCTGTTCCTGCCTTTTGTTTTTGCAGTCTTATTTGATGTATTATAGATCTGACAGTGCAGTCACATGTAACTGTGCTTTTTTATATGTTCATAAATTATAATTACAATTATCAAGAGAATTTCAGGATCCACTTTGCCAAATAACAATGCTAAGCTGATAACTATTTGTTCAAGGGGGGCTTTCTTACCTCTTTCAATACCATTTGGAAACAAGATTAAAAGAGGGACAGCCTAGGCACTTTGAAAGTTCTGTCACTGGAATTGTTAGCACTTCTGAAACCAACAAATAAATGGTTTAAAAGAAAATTCCATCCCATGATTTTTATTTGCTATACAGTCTGATTGTAACCTGGACGTTTACAGAGCTCTCTGCTTATCTTTTGGCCATAAATCTGTCTTCTCTGTTCTAATTTCTAGAAGCCCCTTAAACAGCAGTGCTGAAACTTTGACACCAAGCTTTAATGAAGGTCACCATGTTATATCTCTTTGTGAAAAGCAGGCTCTGAAAACTTGGAGACAGTAGGCCTGGTAGCATATGCTGTCTTTTGTGTGTTAACCTAATCCTGACCAAACTGTAAAACTGAAAGAAGTCTCAGCTAAGCAAGAATAACACTAAATACAGAAGTGTTCTGGCTTGCACTTTCAAGGTGGAGAGCTTTTCTTTAAAAACAACAACAACAGCAACAACAAAGAGGGTCCTGTTAGAAGATAATGCATTTCCCAGTAGTGGGTTTACAGTATGTCAGTAATAAGGTTTTTTTGCTTGTTTTTTTTTGTTTTTTTTTGTTTTTTTAAGTTTCATTTAATTTTATTTTTTCAGACGCCCATGTTTGCCTTGCCTTAAGCTCTGACTTTTCTCCCTGTGTATTTCTGTTTCTGGTATGTTTCTAGAAAAACTGTATGTATTTTCTTTTCTTTTTTTTAATTGAAATGCACATTAAAACAATTTTGCATAACTTTTTTGCATTTTTTTTAAATGAGAATTCCAATGGTGTTTCCCATTGCAATACTTGGCATCTTCATTGGAATCTTTCACAAGCAGCCAAACCTCTTTCTTTGCTGTCATTCTAACTGGAGCAGTAATTTCATCACTCTTTTTCAAAGGTCTTAAGAATAATCAGCAGGCTGTGTCAGCTCTTGCTCTAGCGTTCTTTTTATGATGGCAATTGGAAAGCTCATGTACTATTGCTCAATAGTTTGTGCATGTAAATTGATGGCATTATATTGCTGTATGTCAACCTACTGTATTTCAACCAACGCCTTTAAGGAGAATTAATGAATACCATCAAAGAAATCAGTTGTGTTTTGATATCTATTTGATATTTATAAATGTGGTGGGTGACACATGATAAGAAACCTTGAGTGTTTCAGGTGCTTGTATGATGTTACAATCAAGGTGACTTTTTGGGTTTCAGTATTTGACAAATGAAAACTCATTTGAGAAACATAGTGGCTCAGAAGGTTGAGAGAAAGCCTTTGCTGGGGCCAAGGTGAAACCCTAAACACAGTAGGGGTGGTTTGCTTCACCTGTGGGATCTGCTTTTTTGTGGATGTGCAGTTGTTTCATGTGAAGTAGATTTGTGCCACATCCTAAGGTGTCTCCTGATAATGAAAGAATTCTTTTTCTGGTGTTTATAGTTGAAAGAAATCCCCATTGCTCTGATCACTGTCTTAAAAATATGTAACTGAAAAGACAGAGCAATAACAAAAGTCTCCTCTTTGTTTTCTGTTGTTTTCTCCTTCCTTAATAAAAGGAAATCAGACACTCTCAGAGTTACTGAGCAGCTTTAGTATTACTCTGTTTTTACTCTGTCAAGCTTGTCCTGAGTTAACAGGAGTTTTTCTTGTTAAAGGGCTGGTAGACATGAAATTGTGTTTATTTTAAAATACTGTATTTTATTGTAACTTAAAATGTAAGTGTATTTTCATTTTTACTGTATGTTATCCCTAGGGAGAAAGAAATGCATCTGATAATGTGGTTACCCAGTTCTACTTGCTGATATTTTCTCATTCGTGTACTTTTACATAAATTATTTGAATTCCAAAAATGTGTTTTGTATTGTCTTTAATTAAATTGCCAAACTTTCTGTAAACTTTTGAATTACAGCAGTTCTGTTCTGTTTCTTTATTAGACCACGTGCTGGAGGGGTCATTTAATGTCTTGTGGACATTTGGTCTCAATTAAGAAAGTGAGTTTATTATGTAAATTTTAAATGAGAGTCCCATTGTCACTGATGGAGGAGATTAGCACCAAGGAGTAGTTTACTTTTGTCCTGCCCTGTTTGGAGGAGAAAACTTCAGCAATTAAAATGTTTGTATGGTAAGTTAGCAGCATTTCTGATTCATATGAGAAGTTCTGTAGTAACTGAAGTTTGTATTCTTTTGAATTCTCCTGGACTTTGGAGCTCTCCAGTACTTACAGCTGTCACTAATCCAGCCAACATACTCTGACAATTTTATATGGTGTAGTGCTAAGCTGACAGAGTGGCTGTTCTTAAACTACAGGCCTTAATAAAGTTTTGAGGAGTTGTTATCCTGTGCTGTCTCTCTTATGGTTCTGGAGTATTTTGACCTAAAACATTAAGAGAATGGCCATGGAAAATCTAGGTTGCAGTTAGTGATCTTGTAATACAAGTTCAAGCTCCTGTTTGAGAGTTTTTATTTAATGTTTGTCAAGGCTTTTAACCTTTATCTCAGTGTTCAAAAAGGACCCTTATCATCTGGAGTGTCTTTCAAAATAGTATTGAGGGGAGTGGGAAGGGTTTGTGGTAAACTTGACTGCAGAAGTCCAGTCAAAAGCAGAAAGTTGTTTTGTTTTACTTTGAAAGACAACTTCCTCTCTTCACAGCCAAACCCACCCTCTAGGCAAATCTGTTCACTTCCTTCTCCAAGCCCCCACAGTGAGAGTGGTCAGGAGCATAGCACATCCGTGAGCAAGGCAGTCTGTGTGCCTTGCATGGGTTAATTCAGAACAATTACCTGGGGTAGCAATATGGAGTGCAGAGCGTTACTGTAGGATGTTCTCCTGTAAATAGATGATGCCAAGATAGGCTGCTTGCAGCAGACGAAGAGAAATGGCTGGGAATATTTATGGTTTAACAATCTTCACCTTAGTAGTCACTGAGCATCTAAGCAACTGGTTTAAATATAGATGCAGCTATGGATACTACTCCAGTCTTAAGAGTTACTCCTTCTGTCTTTGGGATGCACCTGTCAGAACAATTATAGAATCATTAAGGTTGAGAAAGGCCACTGAGATCATCTAGTTCAACTGCAACCCATCACCACCGTGCCCACTGATGTTCGTGATCTACTGCAGTGCTGTGATTTTCCTGTGTATGTGATTTGTACCAAATACTGTGTGCATAGATAATGCCTGTGGCACTGACAAGTGCAGCAATGATAGCTGCTTCCCTGTCTGAGCTATCTTTTATGCAGTAAATTGCAACACAGTACAGTAAAAGGAAATGGGAGGAGTGAACTGAAGATTTGAACCAGCTGTATGACCCAGTGCAGTTTGTACACCTTTGTTCGTGAGCTGTAAAGGCAGCTCTGAAGATTGATCACAACAGCCTTCATGATAACGTTGCTGTCTATAGCATACTGATTTCTGTGTCACTGATCATGGTCCTTAGTAATGCTGTTTAATGGTTACCATTGTAAAGGTTCTAGTTGTTTGGTAACAACTCCATCATAGGTAGACGGCCAGAACAGAGGTTTTTTGGCACATTTTCTTGGTTTCCTGGAGCCTACCAATAGCAGATTTGGAGGTGAGATGAGTAAAAAATGCCATTGTATCTCTGTGTCATTGCAAGAGTCAAAAATCTGTACAGGAAAAGAGGTTGCTGTGTGTCCAAACTTTTTCCTGCGTTAATAAAAAAGAATTTGGAATAGAAGTGCTTCAATGTGATAAATGTGTTTGTATTTTCATCTTTAAATTCTTGACCTATACTGTTGCAGAACAGCTATAGGCTGTCTCTTCATAAGTTTTAAACCTAAAAGCATTTGTAATGAGTTTGATTGTTCTGAGCAAGTCTTCCTGAAATACTACTTGAATCTAGGGGAAATGAAGTATCCCTCTCACGCTGTTTTTTCTCCTAAATACTGCATAGAACTTATGAGTGTCCAGTGGATAACTTGTCCAATGAATGTAAAGCCAACTCTTACTTGTGTTGGACTCAATGTCAACAGATAACTCCTGTTCACTGGCTTGTCTCAGTGATCTTCTGTGGATGAATCCAGCTGCAGTAGGAAGATGTTTTTGGATGGGATCTGGTACTGTTCACTGACTCCAGTTCCAGAAAGATTAAAAATCATGCAAATTATATTGTGTTGCCTCAGTCTAAATTCAGTTTTCAGTATTTGTATTTGAACTACTTTACAGAAATTGCTATCGAGTCTCTTCTTGCTGTGCTGTAATAGCGATCTCCTCCATTTTTCTTTCCTCAAAATCTTGATTCTTTGCATCTTGGAAGAAGCAGTGGCAGCTGAAAGGAATGAGATTTCTCTGTTTGAATGTGAAGGCCATTTATCTGGAAACTTAGATCTCTCTTCTGTGAACGGCGCTGCTTATTGAATCCTCTCGGGATCTTGTGTTCCAGGCTTGAGATGGCTCCACTTGCAGATGCTCAACACTTAAATTTAAAGGTAGTTTGTATTAGGTGAATGTCTGTCCTTAAAAAGTGAAAATGCTGTTCAGAGTGAGGTTTTAGAAGGTTTAGTATTCATGTAGCATCTGTCTTCATCTCTTATACTGGAAGTGGAGAAACAACACTTTACATGGTGTCCTGTTTAAGAAGAAAGGCTCTAGACGCTGACCATTTTCTGTAACTATCAGTTAGGTCCAAGGCATTTCATAGTTCCCTGTTGCAGGCTCCTTTACCTGGGATTTCATGACTTTATTACTGCAAGAGGATTGGGAGCACTTCTGTGTGTGTGTGTGCAAAGACTTGAGCTGCTGTGCAGTATCGTACCTCTTTGAAATTATTTACAGTTTTAAACCTGATGTATTTTCTTTAGTTTTGTTTTCTTGATACTGTGTATCAGTGATTTATCTTCCCTTATGAAAAGTGCCCTATGTTTTTGCCTGTAGGCTGTAAGTCATTCCAATCCTAATTATTACTGATGGATAATAATAGATTCTTTTCAAGTGGATTATGAAGTATGCTGAGTGTGGGACCATTAACTTGTTAGAAAACATGTATCCGAAGAGTTAGACTTGCTGCATTAGACCTAGAGCTGCTGCTCCTGTTGGGAAGAGGCCATCATTGAGCAGAATGGCAGTGTGGTAACAGGAACGTATTCTTGTCTGCGCAGCACTGCGGCTTGGGTTTGGCAGGGTGATCCCTTTGCACACTGGTGATACTTCTCTTTCGAGAAGATGGCTCCTGTGTTTGTTCCACATAGGAACGAGGAGGAAGTGGAGGAGAGTGCGATTCTGTCAGGTCTTTTTCCGTACACGGGAGTGCATAGAGCTTCTGCTGAAAGGTGAAAATAGAATGGTTTGAATTCGTGCTACTTCTCTGCTTTTCTCTGTGCCTCAGAGTGCTTTCAGCCTGCTGAGAAACTGGAAAAAAGAGCTCATGAGGCTTCTCTCCCTGTGTGGCTTTTCTGTACATCTCAGCTGTTTAGCTGCTGATATTCTACACATGGAGGAAACATTAAAAGGAGTAATGATAGTAACGTGTGCCCCTTTTGAACACAGGAGCTCTTGCATGAGATAAGTCCTTGCATAAGGAAAGTGATTACCGGTGGTTTATCTTTTCAGTACACATAAAAACTAGACGTTAAGGGAAAAGAGCCCATTTTTGTCATTTTTTTCAGAATGGATGCAGCTCTGCAGGTGTTCTGTTTCTCTTATTCTTGGTTCCCTCCCCCCCCCAGCCATTGCTTGTACCTCTTCATGCAGGAGCACTACAGGGTGCGGATTTTCTTCCGCCTGTTTTCACCTTTCACTAAAACCTGTGAGTGGCCGCAGGACTGGGAGAAGCTGCTTCCAGAGCCATTGCTTGTCGGTTAATGTAACAAGTGGTAATGCTGTTGGTGAAACACAATTGAATCTTGATTGTCTTTGATAGTCTTTTCCAGTTGATTTGTAAATGCAGTCATACAGTAAAGCATTCTTTCTGGGAAAGCAATTTATTTGGTGGGATCACATTAGAATTGTGAAGGTGGCAAGGTGTGAAATAGGGCAGTTGTTTTTGTACGTATTAAAATGAGAGGAGGCTTCTCCCAGTTGGCACTGGGAACCTGAACATCATTTAGAATAACTGTCTCCTTATCTCTGCTACAGATTAATGCATGGGCTCTGTTTTAGGAAATTAAAATGTCCTGGAAAACCCAAAATACAGCTGCAAGTCATATTTCTCCAGGTCGGTCAGATGATATGTTGTTGTCTTGTTGGCTCAGGCACCAATATCCTACAAGCTCCAAGGATCGTGCAAGTTAGAGCATTGCTGAAATGGCATTTCTCTGATTTCTATGTTGCTGCTGTACTTCTTCTGGGTTACGTATCCCACTGCCCCTTTACTATAGAATATACATAGGATGTCACAAGCATGCAGTGTCTTGACCAAAAATACAATGTTCATCCTTACTGTATGTTCTGTAAGCCATGGTGGCTCTTTGGAGTGTATTGTAGTTTCAGGCCTACCTTTTGCTCAGTTTGCAAAAGTTCAGATTTTCCTCGCCTGTGCCCTTTGCTTTTGATCCATTAAATTATGAATTGTGTGAATCACATGGTATGTGAAGTTGACTTTATTTCAAAGTGAAATCATCAACTCCCTGCCTGAAAACTAGTTTTTGTTGTAGAGAAGCCTAGAACTTTAATTGCAGTTGGAGTGGCTTGATGGCAAGGGCAGTGACAGGGAAACAAATGACATAAGACTTTACAGCAGGGAAGATCTCTTCTGTCTGATTGTTCTCCGTGACATTCTGTGTGGGTAGCAAATTACAGCTTTTGGTTTTCATTTCAGCTTCTGTGATAGAAAATGCAAATGCCGCGTGTGGCACAACAGCGGGGCTCTCTGTTGTAAATGACTATGCCTGAAAAGTGCAATCTGTTTAAAATAATGTATTTTATTGATGCCTGTGGGCTGTGGCTGACAAACAAGGATCTTAAGAGCGTATTTGTAACTCGAATGTTGTTAAATGCTGTCAGTTGCTGAAAAAGGCTTAGGGATCCTGGTGAATTAAAAACTTCATGAGCCAGCAGTATGTACTTATAGGCTGGATGGATGGTGGTATCCTGGGCTGCATCAGAAGAGTGATGGGCAGCAGGGAGAGAGAAGATTGTACCCCACCTACTCTGTCCTTGCAAGACCTCATCTGGAGTTCTGCATTGAGACCTGAGGCACTCAGCACAGGAAGGATGTGGAGCTGTTGGAGCAGGTCCGGAGGAAGGCCATTGAGATGGTCCAAAGGTTGGAGCACCTCCACTGTGAAGACAGACTGAGGGAGCTGGGCCTGTTTAGTCTGGAGAAGAGCAGGCTGCAGGAAAACCTCACTATGACCTTCCAGTATTTAAAGGGAATTTATTAAAAGGAGGGAAATCAACTTTTTACAAGGGTAAATGGTGTTAGAACAAGGGTGAAAGGTTTTAAACTAAAGGAAGGAAGATTGAGATCAGATGTCGGGGAAATTTCTTCACTGTGAGGATGATGAGACGCTGTGGATGCCCCAGTCCTGGTGTTCAGGGTGAGGGTGGATGGGGCCCTGGGCAGCCTGATTTGGTACTTGATCTAGCTGTTGGCAAACCTGCCTGCAGACAGGGAGGTTGGAACTTCAAACCCCAGGCATTCTATGGTTCGTCTGAAAGTTGACATCATGTAAGGCAGACCAGCTAAAAGCTAGCAGTGTGAGCTTGCAAGTAACAGGCTATGTTAGAGGTGAGATTGAAATGTCAATTTGTGGGAATACTCGGCATCTGCCTGTTCAGTGTGGGGTCCCTCATTTAATGAAATCCTGAAGAATGAAGTAAGAAAGGAAGAAAATTCAAAAAGGAAGTGAACTCTTCCTTCAAGAGCTCAGAGAAATACAAACCAGTTATTAATTTTATTAAAATAACTAAGAAAATGACAGCAGCAATATTTGATTGTGGCAATCCCACTGATTATTATGAAGCTGAAAGGTTTCAGAGTTGCATCTGATGAAAAGCGCTTCAGTATGGGTCGTGTATTGGCTCGACTCTAATTTAAACTGAGTCATAGTAAGGAGAAATCATTAATTTTACATGTGTTATTTCTTAATCTTTTTATTTCCCAGTGCAATAAAGTAGGATATTTCCTGTACGTGAAGTCTGAACAAAAGTGCTGTTTGTTCTGTTCTTGTCATTGAAAGTGGTTTTTGAAAACAACAGAGTGTATTTTTTGTTCCTAGGTGATAATGAATCTAACGTGTAATGTGTTTTGAAACAGTCTTAATGGTTTTAGCTGGATAAATGCTATTAAGATACTGTCACATGTAAACTGAAAGCTTTTATTTTTCTCACTCTGAATCTGAAATGGGAGTTGTTGTTAGAAAGCACTTTGTTTTCCTCCTTAATGGCAGTCTGTGTTTCACATGGTCTGGGTGATAATTACTACAACACTTCTGTTTACAATTTAGCTTTCTTCATAAGAGATCTTACCTGACACAGTGGAAGGTGCAATGGTAACTACTTGTCCACTCTGCAGGTACCATACTGGCATGGTTTCGTTTTGTTCTCTGCTTCCTCTCTGGAATCAGCACGCAGTCTCCAGTAGCTGTCTGTTATGGCTCTGATTTTATATGCGTCTTGGTGATTTGCCCTCAAACGTTGTGGAAGAAACTTTGAAAACTAATCTACTACCAAAATAATCTGCACAGTCACCAATTCTTGCATATCAGTTTAAAATGCTCTGATGAAGGCCCTTGAAATAGAAGTCGTCAGCGTGTGCTGTGACTCACACGTGCTTGTGATCTGGTCTAGCTGAGTAATGAATCTTTGTTTCAGTTCCTGTAGTTTTTTGGTTTTTTTTTCCTCTAAGAAGGATTTAAGAGATTCCCTGATGCAGCTCTGTTAGGTGGTTGAGTGCTGATGCTCACGTGCATTCCAGGCCCAGATTGTACCTGCAGAGGGAATGCCATCACTGCATTGCAACTGCCCCAAGCTGCTGCCCTGACAGCTGTGATGTGCCCATATGAAGTCAGCAGCAGTGTCCTGTGCTGGCGTAGTGCCTGGTGGGGCAGCTCCTGGTTTTTGTGCCTATGAAAGTGTAGGCCATGTATGGAAAGGCTGGAAGAATAAAAGTCACTCATTGCATCCTCCTGAGGTCAGGCAGAGGTTGCTGAAGAGTGCAGTATTTCTAGACCACTTTTCAGCTGCTGGTAAAAATTTCCCTGTGAATATCTTTTTCTGTGTCAATATGTCTAAATGTAAATGCTGCTGAAAATGCCTTAGATTGAATTGTTTGACTTTACATTGAAGTCAGGTAGTGGCACTCTGAGTGAAAGCTCTGTTTGCAGGTTCAGGGCTTGCAGAACAGCTAAACCAATTTTCAGCTGTGACTCAGGAACCAGTTAGCTGAGCGTGGTGCCTGCTGGAAAATGGGTATGACTTTTAAGAAGGCACACGTACTGCAGGACAAGCAACAGCCCCTTGTGTCACAGTTTGTACATCTGGAACCACCTCTGATTCAGTAGTTATTGTGGTTTCTGTGTACTTCATCTTGCATCCTCATCTAATCTTATTCTGGGCACATTTTTCTGGTATCTTCCATTTGGTAATGCTGGTAATGGGATGATTGTTCGTATTTCCTCCAGAGTAAACAGTGGTGGCACAGAGGATAGGGTCTGCACCTTCTCAACGTATTCTGTTTTCATGGAGGTTGTAGGGATGCATAAGTGTTAGGAAAAAAAGGAGGAAAAAGAACACTACCACCAAACCGAAATCCTGCCAACCCAACCCATAGCTGCTGATGCTACTGTCTGTGCCTGTCTGCTCTGGCTCCATCTGGCAGTTGTGTCCAGCATGTTGTGGGTGTATTGATTCCATAGTTCTTCTGCACACTTTAATCTACAGCTTTGATACCTTTTGTTTTCATTAGTTTCCTTTTTTTCTCCTCACCTCTATTTTTAACTATTCTTCAGTTCACTGCTATGAGTTAGTGCTCCACGGTGCCATGTCCAGTAATTCTTCCCTGTGTTTGGTGTATACACACTGGAAAATACACCAATATTGCAAAGAAATCCCTTCTTTTAACCACTCTTAGTCACTGCTGAAACACACTGCTCTCTTCTGTCAGTTCTACCAGTGCTTTCATCCCACATAGTGCTGTCCTCTCTGCAAGTAAAAAAGCTCCATTTACCTGTGCTTATAGTCACAGAATAGAATATTTCAAGAAATGCCACAAGATAGCTGTAAAGAGAAGGAAAATTTTACTGCCTTTACCTTTCCTTCCTCCTGACGTTTCTCTGCAGTCAACTTTATCTTGACCTTCCTTACTGCACAGAACAAATCTTCATTTTCTGTCACCTCTGAGCTTCCAGCCCTGTGGGCTTCCAGCACTAAACAGTTGTTTCCAATTTTGGCTGCATACGCAATTAGATTTTTACTCATATTAAAAATGTGTGCATTTCCTCCTAACCTCTTTGAGTTCTTACAGCACCCTGTTACTAGAAGAATGTTACCAGTAGTTGAGGGTGAAAGTGCATTTGTTTCTTAATATTTATATTTTACTTTGTCTTTTAAATGCCAGCTATGTCAAAACAATTATTCTTGGCACAGAAGGGATTACTGACCATGCAGTAAAGAACATCAGTATTGTTGCTGTTTCCTCCACAGTCTTTGTCTGTCTCCTTCAGCATTATTTTAATCGTTTTCAAAAACTGTTGCATATTCAAAGCATGATGCCACACTGATTTTTCTAATCTTAGAAACAGTGAATCAATTCATAAGCTGACAGTTTTGCTGGAGGAACCTACAGCACATCAGCTTGTTGTCCTGTTTGGAGAGTAGACTGTCTCACTGAGCTGTGGCTGTCAGAAGTTGTATCTCTGAGCCATGTGGAGAGGGAGATGTCTCCGGATGATGACTGTGTCTCTGCTTCCAAAGAGGAAGGTCAGCTGGCTAAAAAAAACCCAGAAACATGCACCAACCTGTAGGCTTCTAGTAGAAGGTGAAGAAAGTGGAAAGTTGCTGGCTTATGGCTTTTGAGCTGAAAACTCTTTTCTGTCTCCTGTGCTCAGGGTATACACCTCATTGTGGGCTGTAGGGCTGTGTTTGAAGGATTGCTGCTGGGTAACTTGAATCCTGAGAGGACAAGAGCTAGCAAAGACCATCATACATCTAAGGCAGCTGTGACCCAGCCCAGTGAAATGAACACTTGCAGATCTGCTGAGTAGGGCTGTCCTGCTTTCATTCCCCTGACTCCTGTGATTTGGCTGCAAGGTGATTTTGATGCATGGCTTGCAGGTTCTGGAAGATTACTGTCTCTGCAATTGGTACAGATGAAGAGAAGAGCGATAGGGATGGATGGGGCAATTTCTTTTAACTGACTGCACTTCAAACTTGGAACAAGCACAAATAAAGTCTTTCACCTTCAGCACTAGATGCTATTAAATTGAAAATAAAGGCATTATTTCTGGTTGTGCGGGATTGGCAGGCTCACACTTCTGTTGGCAGTAGCAAAAAAAGCTGTTGTCCTTCACTGGAAAAAGGGGGAGTCTGCTGCGTTCTCTGCCTGAAAGAAATGCTGTGTGTCATCTGTACTGGAGGTTTGCCTCAATGTTGTAAATCAAGCGACTTCTGGAACATCAGCTCAGATTCTTTGCAAAGCTGCTTTTACAGTCTCTGGTTCTCTGTAGGGCTTGGGAATCTGGGCCAGAACCAATACTGGTAATGGTGCGTCAGGTTGTCTAGGTGATTTAGGCAGATTTGGCAGGATTGTATCCAGAACACATTAGTAAATGGAAAATGTGCTAGGACTTCTGCAAAATAAATTGAGCAGATGGTAAGGCCTCAGTTCTGTGTCTCCTAGCCTGTTGCTCCACAATATGAAATGCTTAGTTTTCATTAGTAGATGGCTGTCCTGTGTAAGAATGTGTAGTGAGTATCTGGGGAAGAAGGGAGACTACATTTCCTTGAGCAAAAGCCCTCAGTTACGTTTGAGACTAAGACACTGCTGCCATAGAGGCCTGCTGAGGGCAGAATCACTGAGGTATGTGAAGATGCTGTTCAGTGTCTCTTTGCAGCAGTGTTTTGGATGGAGGGCTCACGTTGTATGAGAGGCAGCACCAACATAGAGTCAGGTACAAGGTTCCATTAACTTCTTGTGGGCATGTGATCATTTTGGGTAATTGATAATAAAAGCTGACTTCTTTGCCAGAACTATGACAAATTACAGCATGATACTGAAATTGGGGAAGCTTCCACCTTTACTGTTTTCATGTGCCCTCCGTCCACCTGATAACACTCACTCATCCTCCTATCTCATGGTTACAGACCCTCTTGCTGACCCAGTGGTTCACCCTTGATGTGGGTGAAGAAACCTTTTTGAGAATCTTTCTTTGTTCTGAGGACTGATGGCAAGGAATACTACTGATGGCAAAGGATTGGTACAAGCTGTGTGGTACCACAAGAGGTTGGGGTTCATACCATCAACAGAGAGCTGTGAAGCTTTTAAAAATCTATTTGGCACTGGAAATAATTACTGTCACAGCAGTGTGCTAAATCCAACTGCTCATACTGAACACTCGCTGCTATAAAAGGGAGGATTAAATATTTTCAGCATCTTGCATCTGGTGATAACAAGAAGGGTAACAGAGCCAATGGGGAAGGGAAGTGGGATGAGAAGAAGGCACTGAAAGGTGTGGTGGCTGAAATGGGATGTAAGTTTTTGTGAGCAGAAGTATATCGTGTATATGAGGGATTCCGGTGGTGGAGCTTTACTTAGAGTGGTGGGTCAAACAGGGAAGTGTGGAGAAAACACTTTTAGGGAGTCAAACATGGGCTGATCAGGGAGGGGGGGAGGAAGTAATAAACCAGCAGGACAGAAGACAGGGAAATGAAGAAGGACTAAGAACTAACTTCCAGGAAATTGGGAGAAAGAATAAAATATTCTTCAAAAATCTCACCAAGTGAACCAGGTTTATTAAAACATCTGGGGATGTATGGTCATTTATGGATGCTAAGGTAAGCAGCAGGAGTGGTGGGTTTACCTTGCTAGTGCTCTGAGTTCTGAGGGTAGGTGAGTGTTGCTGTGAAAATCAGAGAGACTTTGGTTGAGGAGTTTGAGGGGAGTGTATTTCATTACTTTGACTGACATGATTAAAAGGTTGGGATCTGCATGGTTTTCCTTATGATCCCCAGGGTTTGGATTGCTGTTGGGTTTTTTTGTAAATACTTAATCCAGCTTACATATACTTAGACCATCAATAGTAGACCTTACAATACTTAGACCAGCACACGTGTTTGAGTTTCAAAATGGAAAATGAATAAACTGGAAAAAATTTTTTATGATTTAATAGTAGAGAGAAGTCAACAAGTTTCTCTTTCAACTGGCTTTGAACAGAGCCGTTTTCATTAAGATGCATATTTCAGAGCACTTTGATCTTCATTATTAATCTTTATATAGATTATGAATTCAAGTCAAGAGACAACAAGGTTAAGTCAGTGTAGGAATACATCTGTGGTATATTCCTTTCGCAGAATAGCACATTTATCTTCATAACATCTGTGTTGAAACGTCAGCTAATGTATTTTTCTCGAGGAGGTAAGGGGAAGAATGGTTATCTCTTCATAATACCAACCTCATGCTTATGTTTTATTACAAAGACTGCCCTAACAGTAGTTCCTTCTATTTTATAACTTTGGCCCACAGGATCAGAGCAGTTGTTGGTGATACAGCAGTAGAGGTTGAGCCTTCTCACTTCTGTCCTGTAACAGGTTATTGCTGTGTGACAGATGGCAGCAGGGGGAGGTGTGACAAAATGGTGTCTGACACAGAAGTGTGTATGAAATTGAATCCCTCTGTGCAGAAAAGAATTGCATCCACTGACGTTCATCAGTGCTTGCTGAACATCTGTGGAGACCAAACAGTGGATGTGAGCACTGTGAAGCGGCGGGTGGTGCATTTCAGCACTGGCAAAAGTGATTTGTGAAAGACAAGTTATATTCTTGGATGTCCACACACTGCTCTCATTCCATGAAATTAAATATCTCGATCAGCTTATCCGCACAAGTTGGCTAATGGTGGTGACTGTGTTGAAAAATAGTGTTTAGTAGCTGAGAATTTGCTCTGTCACATAGTGGTTTTGTGCCCTCTAGTAGATGTTGCAGCAGTTTCTATGGAAATAAACAGGAGACATTACTTTCACAATGACCTATGTCATTCTTATCAAGCATGATTTGAATATATATCGCTTTAGATGAGCATCTAAACTGACTTGTAATTCAAGGATCATTTTTCCTTGTACAGGAGATGCACCAGGCCTTAGACATCTCTGTGGCCCTGCGCTGCGCTCTGTCCAATGACGGTGCTTCATTGCCATAAAAATAAGTGTTTTTCAACCTTTCATGGTATTTGGTGGAAAAGTAAGAGAAAATGAGCTTTACCTAGCTGAAACTTCATTGGCAGGTAGTTTGCCGGAGAAAGAAGGGCATACTTTTTTGTGCACTCTCTGTAAGAATTACAGTAGGAGGGTTTTGGTGGTTGAAGCCTGGTTTGGGAAAAGGGACTTTTAATTTTCTGCTGGGAATGAGCTCCTGAAATAGCAAACCGTGTGCACTGTAATTGTCTGTATGACATACCACAACTGGGGGTGTTTCCTAGAAAAGCTTCTGTGCCTCAGCAGTAAACAGGACCAGGATCTATGTTACTTTTAAAAGACTCTCTGATTTTCTGCTTATTTGTGTTTCTCTTCCCTTCTCGTGTGAGTTCTCAAAGGCATTGTAACTTCCCTGGTCAGCAGCCTGGGGGTACAACAGCTGCAGGGCCCACCTGCCAGAGAGCTGCTCCCTATGGAATGGGGCAGTGCACGTGAGAAATGTGGTCCCATCCTTCTGCAGCTTGCAGGGCTTGGCATGAGATAGCTTTTTTTCTCCTGGTCAGGTCTGTCTCATTGGAGCCACTTAGCTTTTAGCCTTTTGTAGCCCTAGCTTTTAGCGGTTATTTTCCAATAAGGCAATGGAAATGGTTTTAAACTAAAAGAGCGAAGATTTAGACTGGATATAAAGAAAAGGTTTTTGTAAGAGTAGTGAAGCACTGGAACAGGTTGCCCAGAGAGGTGGTGAATTCCTGTTCCTGGAGATATTCAGTGTCAGGCGGGATGGGGCTCTAAACAACCAGCTTTAGCTGTAGGTGTGCCTCTTCAGGGGATTTGGGCTAGATAGCCTTTGAGAATCCCTTCTAATTCAAACATTTTTCCTACCAACGTGGGAAACATTGTTCACTTTCAGACAATAATGTGTCAGAACTTGAGTGTTCTGTCTGATTGAGAGGTAACAGCAGCAGAAATGGATGTTTCTTGTTGTCTGAGAAGAAAAAGGAGGAGTTTTATTCTAACCTGTCTTCAGTATTAACTTTGAGATGTAAGAATGGCTGGGAAGGAGATCTAACCTGCAGTTGCCTAGTAGTGGGTGTAAGGAAAGGACTGGCTGTGATGTAAGTCAGAAAGACGTTTGCCACTGGAGCTTATAAAATACCATCTGCTAAACAGCAATATTGAGTTCCAGGCATTCCACCAATGCAATCAATGTGAGAGTGGGCTGTGGGATTCCAGTGGGAGAAGAGAATGGGTTTATTGCTGTAAATTAAAAAAGAAAGGAAATTTTAAAATAAAAAACTTCTGCTCATCTTCAGCATTATGCAAATGGTAGATAAGAAACAAGGATTGTCCGCAGTGAGACTTTAAAGCTGCTGGATTAAAACGCTGGAAAGCAGAAGAGCTGTTATTTAATTGCAAATCAAGCCTGATTTTCTTGAATATTTCTGCTTTTCATTCTTCTGCTGCTTCACAGTGTCTGTGCAACATGGGGGAGGCTGTCAGATAAACTGTGGTACACAAAGTAGCAGTGACCTTGGGTGATGCATGAATATGACACAATGCAAACGCTATTTCACAGAATCATAGAACATTTTACAAAGGAAAATAGGCATTAAATAATTACTAACAAGTGTTTGTGATAATTTGCAAACAAGCAAGACATATTATGGAGTAAGGGTCACATTTAAATTCTTAAAAGGCTTAAAGAGAATCAAAATGGTATTGCAGTCCGTGCTTCTGGTGGCAGTTAATGAAGGGTTTTTCATTTGGGGTAACTGTCTGCTGTGCCTTTGTACAGAAGTGTTTCAGATTGTCAATGAACTTGTCTCCAGCCCTGGGTGGAGTGATAAAGCAGTGAGACCAGAGGTAAGCAAATGTCAGTGTGCAATGGAGAAGGTGCAGCCTGTTGGAGCATCATGGAGGTGCTTAAATCCGTCACTGGAGATTAGAGATCATGAGAGCAGCAGCATTCAGCACGGTGAAAATAGGAGTCATCCGTTCAGACTCTCCATCTGCAGGAAGGATGCTGATAGAAAGAGAAGAGATTTAGATGCCTGAGAAAATTGAGAATGGTTGCACTCAGTCCTGTTTGAGTGATAACAGGCATCCAGTGACTCTGCAACCATGGCAGGTATGTCTGCTGTCACCTGTCTTCTGGCAGCTTGGTTACAGCCTGGCCTTGTATGCTGGATGGAGAAAGCCAGGTGAAGAAAGGCTTTGGAGATGGCTGTAGAGGTTTTTGGCAGAGAGAAAGTCTTTGGTACCATGTAATAACAAACACAGATGTGCTGTTCAGTTTAACCTGATGGAGATGCCCTTGTTTGTTGCCTTGTATTCAAGGTGGGTTTGAGAAGAAATTTGATTTGAAGCTGAGTGAGGAATTTGAGGTTTGGTGAGCAGTTCAATTTTGATCGTTTTTGTAACATCTGGAACAACTGCTGTAAAATTCTGGTTACCAAAACAGTAACACAAAACAAAAGTACACAGTCTGTTGGTTCTATCTTTGTGTGGGAAGAGAGGAGAGCTGTTTCCTGTATCCCACTTGCAGGCTGTGGAATACAACACTGTCTGCAGTGTGACTGCTTTGCAGCCAGGCCTTGGAGACAGACACAACAGCCACACTGCTCCTGAAAATGCACTGTGAGGCCTCTTCCACATCTTTGAGAATGATGAGCTGGTTTCATTGGAGTGATCCAGGTGTTCCCTACTTCTGTGCTGTAAACCAGCCATCCCACACAGGTGAACAACTGAAGCAAAATGGTAGTCATCACTTACATGTGAGCATTTTCAATGGCTCTGTGTTCTGCAGCAATTCAGAATTACTCGGAATTAATCCTATCTGCAGGTGGAATATTTTCATGAAGAGTGTAGCTTCATCAAAATGGAGATGTTTACCTGATTCCTGCTGACTTTTATGCTTGTCTAACTGCAAGGCCTCTTTTCTTCCATCCAAGTGTCAGTTATTTCATTTAAACTCACCTCTACAAAGAGATCATTATAATCCCTTCAGGGTAATACAGCATTCTATACTGAGTGAATGGAAAAGATGCAAATAAAAAGTGTGAGCAGAGGGAAAGTGGTAGGAGTGTTTGTTCTGTAAGAGATGCACGTTTAAAAGAAAAGTTAAAATGCAGAAGTTTCTTTCAGAAATGCTTGTGCTGTTTAATAATACATTTTAATACATTTTTAGGATAATTCATTGTAAATACAACGCCCCCTGGCTGTGATGATGTTTGATCTTAAGATGTGTCATATTTAGTGACCTTTTCGGGATATAGAGGAGCTGTGAGATAATAGTCTGATCTCTCAGACTCCTGGAATTTCATTTTATTATCCTCCAAATCTGACATTTCAGCTGACATTTGAGGCATTGTTTGAGTGCTGGAGCTTGAACAGGTTGAGGTGGGCAGTAATGGCAGATGGGCCCTGGGTGCAAAGCAGGAAATGTTTCAGTGACTGCACGATGGGGTCCAGGTTGCGGACAGTGACACATTCAAAGGCTGTTGCATTTCCAAGGCAGCCAGGAGGAGTCCAGCAGTCACCAGACACCTGCATCTCCTTTTTCATAGTACAGAGGTGAGACTGAGGGGTTGGACTTGATGATGATGGAGGTCCCTTCCAACCCCAATGACTCTGTGACTGGAGAGCTCCAGGCCTTCCGCCAGGCAAACTTGGTGCTGGTGAAAATCATTTCTGGTGGTTGCCTTCTGAACACAGCATTTCTGTGGTAAGGCTGATGTGCCAAAGGAGCAGCACTCAGCAACCAACTTCCAACAGCTAGCTTTGAAGTCATTCTCCTGTTCTTACAGATGCCAGGCTCAGGAGGTGAATTTACTTATTACAAATAACCAACTTGCTGACAGGTGCCCTGGTGCCACTGTTTGGCACAGAGCTCCAGACCTCATCAGCACATGAGGCACTGAGTGCTGCCAGACCCATCACTGGCTGCACCTGAATGTCAGGTCAGAAAAACAAAAAATACAAAGTGGGATGTCCAGGAATTATTAGGAAGGGAATGGAGCAGCATTTTTTTTTCCATGTTTCAGCTACAGGGATGGCAGTTGCCTGATGGACTCCTGTGTGCTGCCACTAGATGGGTTGCAGGTAACCTAATGTAATGGAAGATGGCCCTGCACATGGCAGGAGGTTGGCCTAAGTGATCTGCAAGGTCCCTTCCAACCCAAACCATTCTGTGATCGATGATTCTGTGAAAACAATAACTGGCTGAAGAGAGCAGGGACCTGCAGAGCTCCTGCTACTGGGTCCACTAATTTAGGAGTCTGTGCTGTACTCAATTCCTACAGAGCTTGCAGGTGCTCAGATCATATACTCTTACTGCTATCCCCATTTCAAGTGTGCTTAAAAGGAGCTGATAGATTCAGAAGTCACTGGGGAGGTTGATGAAAAAAAGTGATCATTACAACAATCTTGTGTTCTTTCTCTCTCAGGCAATCAAGCTGACAACTGGCTCTGTGTATGAAAAACTGCAGTCCAGCGAATCACATCTGAGAGCCTTTAAACAAGGGTAGCAGGGTACATCAGAGCACGCAGAGGGCAATTTAATACCCAAAAACCATTAGATGGTTCTCTGTGGGCATCGCTGAAAATTCACAATGACGTGGTGCAGGTTTTTGCTGGCACAAGTTTATAACTGAGTACAATATTGATGGGAAATGAAACTACCCCTGAATTATTTAGGGCTTGCTGAACAAGTGTTGAAAACCCAATTCCACCAAGTCACTGCACTAACTTTATTTTTTCATATACCATAGCCTGCAAAGTTAGGGCATTATAGCTGTTGCAACTTTCTTTCCAGGCTTGATAGGGGAGAAAAAAGATTTGACTCATAAGTATGTATATATAAAGAAGCATCAGTGACCTCTGTTGATAAATGACTGCATGATTCCATATTGCAGCTTATTTCCCAGCAGTTCAGGGGAGAGTATCTGGATATCAAGGGGCAGGATTGGCTAGTAAAGCCACGCTGAGAGTTTTATTTAAACAGCAGAAAGAAGCTCTTGTTTCTGGAAATTGTATTGTAAATCTGGTGTTTATTAAAGTCTGAAAAGTCTTGTTCTGCTACTGAGATTTATGGAATATTAAAGAGAAACTTGATGCCTTGAGGGAAAAGAGAGATGAGTTATTTTGGGGGTTAATGAATTTTTGAAGCTTGCCTGAAGGAGTGATCTTCATTTTGCATAAATATTGAGCAATTAACACAAGACATACCATGGCTTTTGCCAGGTAAACATCCAACCTCATGTCTAATTTCCTAAAGTCCATTACAAAAGGTTTTCTGCCTTTCTCCCTGTGTGGTTACAAAGATTGTCTTGTTGAGGGAGGAGATAATTGGCTGATTATGCACACAGCATTGACTTAAAAGACAAATCATGAAAGCAAGTTAAAGTGTCTGTATGCTCTCTCAGAAGTTTTGGCATGTTTTCTAACTACATAACTTCACAACTTCAGGCCAAACTTAAGGCTGTTTGAAATGATGGGTGATGTAAAAAATGCTCCAGTCTTAGTTAGGGCATCAGCTGTTGGTCTTAGAGGTGGAAGGGTGCAGAGATAAATGGTATCTTCAGGCAAGGCACTAGTGGGTGAGAAAATAGAATGTGCAGAACAAGATAAAACACTGCAGGTTAATAATTCATTTAAGCAGGAAAGTGTCCTATTTTTTCCTAATTCTTTTTCCCCTTTCCTTACAGTACAGTGGTATCCACTGCTGCCCTTGAGATGTACAGATTGTCTTTCCAGTGTGACACCTGAAGTTAATGGGTGCCATCCAGGGCTCACCACAGCCAAGCACTGTTTAACTGCAGGTGATTTGGGGCATCATTCAAGACCTCTCTGGACCTATGCTGTCAGGTGTCAGGTTCCTGGTGGCTAATGGGCGTTGCAAAGGAAAACTCCCGTGCTTGCAGAAGCCCTGAGGTTTCTCTAGCATGTACAGTGCAGCTGAGGCCAGCGTGGTAATTGGCCTTTCTCTCACTGACAAGGTGCTGCAGTTATCTCTGCACGGTCTAAATAAACAATGCTAAATCTAGATTTTTTAAGTGAATTTCAGATGGCTCTGCCAACATGCATTATTCCAAATCTGTCGGCACGTTGCTCTGGTCTGCCTGACAGCTTTTAGGCATCTGCTTAAATTGGAAATCTCATTGCTCAGCTTTTCAGTAGCCTCTTGCCCTGCAGAACCTCAGACGTTTTGGGAAGATCCTTTTTAAAAAAAGAAGTTTTTATTTTCTGGCTAATGAAGGTGAGGCTTAATGCCCTTTAATGCATCAATTCAAAACCTCTATTGCACCCTAAACCCATTCCACATAGCCTAAAACCATTCTAAACAACCAAAATCCATTTCTGTATTTCGTTTTGAGTCTGACAGATTAGCTTTGTCATGTGGGCCTAAATGGCTAGTAAATAGCAAAGCTTCAAAATGGCTTTATGCCTCTAGGTTAAACTCAGGAACACTCAAAAATGACATTTTCAAGTCAAACGTGCACATAGCGAATCCATTCTGATCTAGCTTTCTTATACTTACCCATACAGATAAGAATTCTGATCCAATACTCTGATATATATCTTTCCAACCACTTTCAGATTAAATATTCATTATTTGTTGTCCATTACATCTTATTATTATTATGGCATTAAAAGTAACTCTCAAACATTAGATTTAATTGTTTCAGTGTTGGAAAGGCGAAATTTTACCCCAGGAACTACTGGGGTCCCACTTCTGTGCCAGGAGGTATCATGGAGCATTTCCTCCTGGAATCTATGCTAAGGCACGTGGAAGGCAGGGAGGTGATACAGGAGAACCAGCATGGCATCACCACAGGCAAATCCTGCTTGACCAACCTAGTGGCCTTTTATGATGGTGTAATTTCATCACGGACAAGGGAAGAGTCACTGGTGTCATCTATCTGGACTTTAGTAAGGCATTTAATATGAAACCGTACAACATCCTTCTCTCCAAAATCGAAAGATGTGGACTTGATGGGTGGACTGTTCAGTGGAGAAAGAACTGGCTGCAGGGTCGATTTCAGAGTGTGGTGGTCAATGGCTCCATGTCTGGATGGAGATCAGTCATGAGTGATGTCCTCCAGGGGTCAGTGCTCAGGCTGATACTCTTCATCAGTGTCACTGACAATGGGGTCAAATGCACTCTCAGCAAATTTGCTGATGACACCGAGCTATGGGGTGCAGTTGACACACCAGAGGGATGGGATGCCATCCAGAGAGGCCTAGACAAACTTGTACAGTGGGCCCAGGTGAACCTTATGAAGTTTAACAAATCCAAGTGCAAGATCTTGCAGCTGGGTCAAGGCAACATCCACTACCAATATAAGCTGGGGGATTAAAGGATTGAGTGTAACCCTGCTGAAAAAGACCTGGGGTACTGGTGAATGGCAAGCTGGATATGAGCCAACAGTGTGCCCTTGCAGCTCAGAAAGCCAGCCATATCCCAGACTGTATCAAAAGAAGTGCAGCCAGCTAGGCAAGGAAGGTGATCCTGTCCCTCTGTTCTGCTCTGGTGAGGCCCCACCTGGATCTGGTGTCCAGATGTGGAATCCTCAGTACAGAGACGCTTGGAAGGAAAGTCTTGGTGAGAGAGGTCCTTGTCATAGAAAGGTAGTTAAGGGGTTATAGCATCCTTTGAGTACTTGGTTATTTTCCACTACTGTCCTGGCCTTTTGCACCTGGTTTTCAAAGAGGTTTTGGTGTCATCTTATGGGAATGAAGCTATTGATATAATACACATGAAAAACTGGCACATTGACTTTTACTGTCTGAAATAGTTTCTTTTTTTGCAAACAGCTTCCCAGGAGTCTGCTTTGCCATTACCTCCACAAGAGTGGAGGTTTTTACAAGAATAGTCAGGAAGGACAAATTTGGTTTGGTTTAGCATTTTGCTTGTGATAGTTCAGTCTATGTAACTTCTATACTTAGAAATTGCCCTTTTTGGGATTATCTAATCAACTTTTTTGTGCTTGTTTTACATCTGTTATAAATTATTTCCTTAAAAATTCTTTTTTGTTGTTCTTGTTTGTTTGTTGTTGTTGTTTGTTGTTTTTTTTTTTTCCTGTAGGATATTGAGCAAGTCTAAAGTTGGAAACTTTCTGCAGGGAGTTGGACCAGATGAACTTTAAGGGTCCCTTACAATTTTTGATTCTAAGTGTAGTCATTTGCATGGCTGAGGCTAACTGTAGAGTGGCAGAATCTTGTTGAGGCATGAATCATCATTTAATTTATAGTAATGACAGCAAAATAATACTCCCTGTAATTTAAAAACTGTTTTAATGAGTTGTGGACACCTTTCAATTACAGCTTTCATTATTTTACCCTGGAAACCACAGTGACTTCTTACAGTCATCAAACAGAAAGCTACAGGACAGACAGAGGCAAACAAAGCCATAAGTGCCTAAGAGCTTTGTGCTTTTGCAGGGAAGATGCTCTGTTAAGCTTTACTAAGCTGATTTTTATGCTAGTAAAAAATGGTTGCTTGTTGGTTGTTATTTTTTTTTCTCATAGCTTACTGATATTACTCCTTTATTTATTTATTTATTTTTAATTAAGAATAGAATTAGAACTGCAATATGTAGCCACATCAGTCCCTATCCATCTATGTGTAGTGACAGCAGCAGCTGTTATTCTCCAGATGCAAGCTAGGGCAGCATCTGCTTTTGGAGGAACCTGTTTTCCTCTTCTGATGATGGAGCACAGACAATGCTGGGCTTTGACTTACGTTTTGGTGCAGCTAGAGTTCAATCCATAGACAGATCTATACATTTAGAATCACTATATAAAAGGTGATTAGTGATACCTACTTCAACCAGATTCAGTTATTTAAATTCCATTAAATTTTCAGTAGTTTGGATTTTCTTTCAGGTGTGTAACTGGTATTCATATTTTATTGACTTGAGTTATGTAGGTAACACTAAGGCAACATCTCCATTTTAATCTACGTTCAGCTTTCACAGGAAAATTGATTTAATTTTAAACCCTTTATCAGTACTTTCTCTTGTATCTTTTTGCTCTACTGTTAGTTTGCTTAGTAACAAGTCCAGCTGCTGAGACTGAAAAATATGTAGAATTGAATTTTCTAGAGCCTCTAAAAGTATTAGATTGAATATTTGACTTCCTAATGATCTGTTTTAGAATCTGATATTTTGTGACTTACTAGGTTTGGATGCAAAAGCTCTGTCCCTCTGCATAAATTGGAAATTTCACCCTGGATGGAGGACACAGCCTTTGCTACTCAGTGATGATGGGCTGCCAGAGCTTGGTGAGCTACATGTCAGTTCAGCCTCAGTAACCAACCTTGAGCAGAGCTGGGATGGGTGGAAGAGATTTATTAATGTAATCTTTATAGCACACCTGATTGCTCACTTGATGGAAGATTATCATTAAGCCACATTAGCTACATTCCTGCATTCCATTATCTAATCAACATTTTTGTGCTTGTTTTAGGTCTGTTATAAATTATTTCCTTAAAAATTCTTTTTTCGTTGTTACGAAACTTTAGCTACATTCCTGTAGCTAATCACACCTGTAACTGAATTTTGTTTCTCATGCTTGTTGGCTTCTGATCAGTCCTGGGGCAACGCAAGGAAGAGTCACAGTTGTCCTCTATGAAGAGGAAGCTGTAGAAGGCAAGAGTCATAGAGAAGAGGGTAGCCCATTGCAGGAATATGCTCAACTCAGCTTCCCCATCCTAATTTGTCACAGCATGTCTTGCAGGAGATGGCAATAGGAGAGGGAAGACAGTTGTTTGCTGCAGGAGTAACAGGTATCAGCCTCTCTGAACAACCCGAATTCCCACAGAGTGTGCTGACACGTTGGGGTGAAAGTCAGTAAAGAAGGAACATCGCCCTGGGAAAATAAATGCAGTGATTGGTTTCTGATGGGATGAAGAGCAAGTCATGGGGCAATGCATAGCCTTAAGTGATATGGGCCTGGGTGTGTGTGGGGGGGCAGCTCTGAATTTTTTCTTGGCTCCATCTAGATATTACGCAGAGTTGGCACTGGACAAGGAGTTCTACAATTGCCTTTGCTGGGATGTGCCAGAGCAACTCCACTGAGCAGCGTGAGTGAACTGTGCAGGAATAATTCCAGTGTTATTTAATAGAAGGCCAAGCAGCACAGATCTTGTCTGCTTCCTTCATGTTGCATAGTAGGGGCCACACAATTCAGTTTTCCTTCAGTTGCTTTACAACACCAGATTAACTCCTAACTAATTAAAAAGAAACGTTTTTTCCCTCATACATTCGTTAGTTGGGAGGTGGAAGAAGAAGGAGGTGGGAATGTAACTTTGGCCTTTCTGGATGTGCAAACTACTGAAGATTGGTGTGGGTTGCTGATTTTCAATCCAAACATGTCCTAATGATGCATCACACAGAGAGAATAGCACAGCATGAAGGAGAGGTGTGCAGGACAATGATTATCTTGGTGCTATTTATCAGTTGTGTTTGTGAGCCAGTGAGATTACAGTCAATGTTACACAACTGCAATCCTACTTAGTGCACCAGCACCCTCAATCTGCTTCCAGATTGGAAACTTGAAGATAACAGGATGGCCTTTATCCCGTGAGAAATCCTGGAGCTCTCTGGTAACATGAAGAATAGAGGGGCTTACTGAGGCCATCCAGTCCAAATGATGTTTCTGAGCAAACCCAGTCTCAAGATTATCCTTCTTCTAATAAACCCTAATACAGGAATTAACCAAAACTCCACATGATGTGAAATAGCACCTTACAAGTGCCTCTTGTTTTCTTACCATTATAGTTTTCTCATGCCCTTGTTCCGTATTTTTCATTCCTTGTATTCATTCAGCTTTTCTTGGTAGCCCAGAATCTGTCTTGTATGTTATTAATATTCCCAATAAAGCATGTCATATAGACCTGGAACACAACCTAGGATATGGGTATTTTTCCTGATAGTAATAAGGATCCAGGTAATCCAAAATTGCTTTAAAGCTGACCCACATTTTACTCTTACAGTGTTTGGCAGATTACCAGGTGTCCATAGCATCAAACTTGTAATTGATGAGTTTCTAAGTGTGAGTGTGGACAGCCTGCCATCTCTGAGCTCCCAACCAGACCTCAAGGGTATGTGGGCCACGGCTCAAAATCCTTTGCAACTCAAACATTTCTTGATCTGCTCCAGGTTTCTTGTGCAACCTTGACCAGGTTATTTTAGCTCTGTGCCTTGGGTGCCCCTGCATAAAATGAGAGAAAGGCATCAGCTCATTTGTGCGATAGCCAGATTGACCTGGTATGTACCAGCAATATCCATGGATGAGAAAGTTGCCAGTCACTGGTTTTTCTTGGCCTCCTTGCCAACTTCAGGAGCCAAGAGGCATGTGCCTTAATCCTTAACATTAGTTGTGTAATGCTGAATAGCTACCAATTTAACAGCTAGCTTGTTCAGAGTCATGCTGGGAGCAGATAGCACGTCATTTGTCTTATGACTAATCTGCTGCCTGGTGAGGAGGAGAGCTAGGGCTTCCTTTCCTCCTATGCAGGGCAATGGCAAAGCTCTGAACCATGATGAGAAATTTTCATTCAGGCTGGAAGCAATGAGCCCCATCAGGGGTGCAGTGAGCGTTGGGAAGGTTGGGGACTGAGAAACCTCCACAAGGTGAGCAGGTGATCAGCAGTTGTCTGCAAACAGATGCTGCTCTTTTCCTCACAAAATGCCTAAGATGCTTGAAAGGTTAATCAGAGATTTATGAAGCTAAGAGGGAAAGGTGAAGGGATGCACGGCAGCTGGCCAATGTTTTATGGCCAATGTTTTATGAATGACAGCAGCATCCTTAAAATAAATGAGGCTGTTAACAAATCATTGGGTTCTTGGCATATTGTTATCAACATGCATAGGCAAATGAACAAGTGAATCATTTCATTAGCTTATTCAATGTTTTGTGCCCGATGAATACTAATGTAAGCAATGTCAGGGAAATGGTGAGGTTATTTCTGGCTCATCTAATTATAACATAGCTGGATTTTTTTTTCTTCTCACTAGTATTTTGAGATGCTTAGTTAAAATCTGCAGTGAACTAAATGCCTGGGAAAACCTCCGATCTCTATGGAACTTTTGCAGGAAGTCAGAGGAGATTCAGACAAGAAGCCTTACAGAGAATCACAGAATTAAGTATGAGTTGGAAGGAACTCCTAAAGGCAATCTGGTCCAACCCCCCTGCATGGGGACACCTGCGGCCAGGTCAGGTTGCTCAGAGCCCCATCCAGCCTGACCTTGAACATCTCCAAGGATGGGGCATCCACCATCTCTCTGTGCAACCTGTTCCAGTGCTTCACTACTCTTATAAAAATTTTTTTCCTTATATCTAGTCTAAATCTCCTCTCTTTTAGTTTGAAACCATTTCCACTTGTCCTGTCGCAACAGACCCTGCTATAGTCTGTCTTTCTTACAGCCCCTATTTAAATACTTTTCTCTCACTGAGGGATGCATACCTTCCTTTATCTTTTTTTCTTGCACTGCCTGCACTGCTCGGACAGGGAGATGCAGTGATGGGGTGAAAAAATGAGCTGGCAGCTCTGAAGAATAACATTTCTTCCTTTGCTGTCACTGGGGATTTTGTCCTAATGCAGCTGTGTGCTTGTGCTGCTGGGAATACAACGCAGTCAGCTGTAAGAGATCTAGGAGGAGATTCCTGGAGTCCAACAATAATTTTTTGGTTCAGGCATTGGGCAGACTGACCAGAGGTGAAGCACTGCTGAACCTGGTGTTCACCAGTGCAGAAGAGATCCTTAACAACAGTAAGATCAGAGGCAGCCCGGGCTGCAGCGACCATGCGCTAGTTGAGTTTGTGATCTTGAGGAACATGGGCCCGGCAAAGTGTGGAGCCAGAACCCTGAACTTCAGGAGAGTGAAGTTCAGGTTGTTCAAGGAATTGTTGGTTGCTATCTTCTGGGAAGCTGTCCTTAGAGATAAAGGAGTGGTGCAAAGCTGGCTACTCTTAAGGATGCCTTTCTGAGAGTATGAGAGCTCTCCATCACTCAGAATAAGAAAGTGGGCAGGGGAGGCAGGAAACCAGCATGGCTTGGTAAGGACCTGCTGATCAGATTGAGGGAAAAGAAGGACAAGTACTACCTCATGAGACAGAATGTGTACAAGTCTATGGGATGGATGACATGCATCCCAGGGTCCTATGGGAGCTGCCTGATGTCACTGCCAAGCTGCAGTCCATCATTTGAAAAGTGGCTGTCAGGTGAAATCTCTGGTGACTGGAAAAAGGGAAACATCATTCCAATTTATAAGAAGTGGAGGAAGGAGGACCTGGGGAGCTCCAGGCCAGTGAGCTTCACCTCTGTGCCTGGGAAAATCATGAAACAGATCCTCCTGGAAAACATACTAGTGACGCAGGTGATCTGAGACAGCCAGCATGACTTCACCAAGGCAAGGCTGTGTCTGACCAATCTGGTGGCCTTCTAATGGTGGAGTGTTGGCATCAGTGGACAAAGGGTGGGCAACTGATGTCATCTCCCTGGACTTCGGCAAGGCATGTGGTGGTCCCCCACCACATCCTTATCTCTAAATTGGAGAGAATGGGATTTGATGGGTCACTATTTGGTGGATAAGAATTTGGTTGGAAGATGATCAGAGGGCTGGAACACCTCTCTTATGAAGACATGCTGAGGGAGCTGGGTTTGTTCAGCCTGGAGAAGAGAAGACTGTGAGGAGACCTCATTACTGCCTTCCAGTATTTAAAGGAAGATTACAGACAGGAGGGAAATCAATTTTTTACATGGGTAGATAATGTTAGGACAAGAGGAAATGGCTTTAAGCTAAAAGAGGGGAAATTTAAGTTAGGTGTTAGGAATTAATTCTTTACTCAGAAGGTGGTGAGGCACTGGCACAGGTTGCCCAGAGCAGCTGTGGGTGCCCCAGTCCTTGGAAGTGTTCAGGGCCATGTTGGATGGGGCCAGGGCAGCCTAATCTGATGGGTGGCAACCACCCCACATCAGGGATTGGGGCTGGGTGGGGTTTGAGATCCATTCTGACCCAATCCATTCTGTGATTCTAAGGCACTGTTTGGCAGTGTCACATGAGGTGTCCCTGCTATTGAATCTCTCTGCTCCTGACTGCTGCCCCCAGGCCAGCCTCTCGCTGTGGTCCTGTCTTGGCCTGCTTTGATTCAGCAGCAGGGTAAGTCCTTCTTTATTCTCTCTTAAAGTGTGCATTCCTCTGTATCCGTGTACGTACATATTGTCAAAACCGAAAGTGGTTTTGATTTTTTTTGTGGTTATGGATAAGTGAAAAGCAGAAAACTAATTATGGTTTACAAATCTCGATTACTGTAGCAGGCTGAAGCAGTGAAAGATGAATGTAGCAGCTGACACTCATGATTCACCTTCTTTAAACAAATTGATGTATTTTTGTGGTGTGAATTTGTTAGTGAAGAAGCTGCTCCTTAGCTTACCTTACATTGCTGGGGAGAGGATACCAACAGGTGATG
Organism: Centrocercus urophasianus; assembly: GCF_019232065.1. Lineage (NCBI taxonomy): Eukaryota > Metazoa > Chordata > Aves > Galliformes > Phasianidae > Centrocercus > Centrocercus urophasianus. Next base: position 10,463,365 of record NW_024884253.1, read on the forward strand.
GTCGCCATGCCTGTGTGTGTATGGTGGTGCTTGGGGTGCTGCCTCAGTCCTGGGGGGGCTGGAGGGATCAGTGCAACATGCAGGCAGTGCTGGGAAACCTAAAGCTGTCTTTAAGGATAAAATTTGCAGTTTTAACAGTGTGCAGCCTCTTGTTGGGTTCAGGTGAGTTGACGTAAACGCAGGCATACAGCTGAGGCCATCAATGAGCAGGCTGCCCGAAAGCTGTGTGTGCTCTCACTGAAGTTCCCCTCTACCTTCCTGCAGAAATCAGGATTTCAGCCTTCCTATAAGAGCAGCATGAGGAGCTTAGACTTGAACAGCAAATTTCAGTCATTAAAAGCTCAGTTCTTTACATATATCCCCAGTTTGGTTGGCCTTGTAGTGTTCCAAGATCAACTGGAAACACAAATAACACTGAAGGCTTTGATGCCAACAGTGGGATAGGAAAATTCTCTCATCAGCTTGCTGACAATGAAAGCAGTTCTTGTTTGTGCAGCAGCCAAGCCATTGCTGAACAAAATGGAGCAGAAAATATATGATTGCACTGCATCCTTGTTTTCTGGCACGTGAGGAAAGGGTTAACAAAAGAGAGGAACTGCTCTTTATAAAACTGCTATGTCCAGCATCAAATCAACCAACATGCTTTTAAGAGAACAAATGGATGTAATGTTTGAAAAGCAGAAAATGTCGGCGTGACAAAATCAGAGATGGCTCTGCTCTGAAAGGTCTCCTGTTTGTCACAGTCTCTGAGGCAACGGTGATTTTATGACTGGGGGTTTCTATGGTTCTGCACTGGTAATGTCTCTAGTCCTCCAGTAGCTACCCATCGTTTTGGTTGTACTTTCTGGTGGTGGTATGTGCCCTGACTCTGACTTACTGAATGCTGCACAAATATCAGTTCCTAAATCTGGGAAAGAAAAGAGAAAAGAGAAAAAAAAAAGGATGAAAAAAATTTGTCAGATAGAGCTTAGAAAAGTAATTGAACTTTACTGAGCTGAAATGAACCTCTCTGAAGCAGCACTTCAGGCTGTATTTGGGATTGAAGTAGCTCTGATTTGTATGAACTCAGCAGGAAAACTCCTGGGCAGGATTACACAGACCAGTGTTGGGTGCTTTTCTAAGTCTCTCCAGCTTGTCTTTCTTAATTATCTGAAAAACAGGACTGTAGTTAGGCAATTCTACCCTGAACTCATGTTTCTCAGCGTGCTTCTGCAGACCAGGGCAGAGTGTTTCTCATTGTCTTTGGGAGATAGGAGTGAGCTCCCAGTGTCAGGCTGGGGAATGGCTGGCCTCAAACTGGAGTGGTGAGGGAAGAGCTGCCCTCAGCAGAAGGCATTCAGCACACAAAAGCATTTGAGATCTCTTGGAGCTCTACTGAGCACTCATCCAACTATTAAATAACACTGCAGAGTCATATGCATGCTTACTGTCTTGCTGGCAGAGCTGATTTGTCTTAATAAGACTCAGTCACTCTGAATGGCATAAAAGCCACTTGTGAGATAAATGAAAAGATTTTTTGCACCATGGTCCTATATATATCATGCTCGTAAAAAAGATTTCTTTATGTTTTGCTGCCTACTCTCCACTCACATGTGCTGCATACTCTTCACTTCACCCTCTTTTTCTTCCTGCCAGAAAGATCCTGTAAGATTCCCAAAGGTGCATTTTTTATTGTGTATTTGCTTCAAAGCTCAACATATCACAGGAAGCACTCTCATTAACTGCAGTGTGTTTCTATTTGGGTTTTAAGTGAGCTTTAGATATGTGTGAACAGTGTTATCTAACATCCTTATAGGTGACATGGATGGTGGGATCAAGTGCACGCTCAGCAACTTTGGAGATGACACCAAGCTGAGTAGTGCAGTTGACACATTAGAGGGAAAGGAAGCCTTCCAAAGGGACCTGGACAGGCTTGAGAGGTGGACCCATGCCAACCTCATGAAACTCAACAAAGCCAAGTGCAAGGTCCTGCACCTGGGTTGGGGCAGTCCCAAGCACAAATACAGATTGGGTAGAGAATGGTTTGAGAGCAGCCCTGAGGAGAAGGGTTTGAGAGTGTCAATTGATGAAAGATTCAACATGAGCCAGCAATGTGCGCTTGCAGCCAAGAAGGCCAACCTTATCCTGGGTTGCATCAAGACAAATGTGACAGCAGGTTGAGAGAGGTGATTCTGTCCCTCTACACTGCTCAAGTGAGCCTCCACCTGGAGCACTGTGTTCAGTTCTGGTCTCTGGTGAGACACTGGAACAGGTTGCGCAGTAAGGCTGTGGATGCCCCTTGCCTGGAAGCATTCAAGCTCAGGCTGGATGGGGCTGTGAGCAACCTGGTCTAGAGGGAGGTGTCCCTGCCTATAGCAGGGGGTTGGAACTAGATGATCTTAAAGACCTCATCAAACCTAAACCATTCTATGATTCTATGGTCCATTATATAAAGACAGGTTGTTAAAAAAACAAACAAACAAATAGGATTTCTGTGTTTTGCTATGATGCACTTGTACGTAATTTGCTTCCAGTTGGCAGTGAGTATCACCTGTTTTCAAGACAGCTTCAGGAAAAAGTAATCTTTCACATCTGGCACATCACTTGTTGTCTCTAAACAGGGAGATATCAAATTCCTTAAAGCACAGTGTCGCCACTCGCGTAGAAATACTAACTTGCAACAAGTCTGCAGGGATCTCTTAAATATGAAATATATACATTATCTACTTCTTATTAGAGGGGAAAAATGTGCTCAGTATTTACAGCAAGCCAGCAATCTTCTTTCTGTTTTTATACTTCTGTTTATTCAGCTGTGAAACCAAATTCTTTTCTCGTGGGACTGTGTTAAGGTTTAATATCTGTAGAAAAGTATTCTAAACTCTGAGCAGAAAGTATTTCTTGTGCCAAATGAAGACAAACACTAAATTCAGGTTTTTATCAATTTGTCACAGTAGCCAAATTTGTGTTTGTTTCCACTTGATTCATTCTGTTGAGATGAAACATTACGTTGAGCTCTTCTGTTTTAATTCCTCCAAAGCAGTGAATAGCCTGGAAGCTCAAGCTTCCTATGGGTTTGTAACCAAGTTGGGAGAGCGTGTGAACCAATGGGTTCTACTTGAAAAATACAGATAAAGAAGTTTTCAGAACAGGCAATACTTCAGCAAACTGATTGAGGAAACAGAATGGATTTTCTCCTTGAATATAGATAATTCTAATTGCTTCATGAAATGTAGTGCTAACAGAACCAATAAGCAATTACGACACCACTTATTTGCTGTATAGAAAATTTTGAGTGCAACCAATTATTTAGGCATGATTTATTTTGCTACTGGCAAGCTATTAACAAAGAACAGGCATTGTTAAGGGGGAGGGAGACTTAATTTTATGCTTCAGGAATGTTTCTGCTAAGCAGAGGTGAAGACTTTCTTCTTCAGATTGTGCTTGGCTCAAATTCTGAGTAGTGAAAGTCAAAAGATTGTGTTCTTTTAAAAAACAATAGGTCCAGTGAATTGTGGATTTTATTTTAGGAAGATGTTTTTTGTGAATAGGCCAAATGTTGCTTCTGTCCTAATTTTGTACAACCCTCAGAACAAAGTTATTTTGTGTTTCTGAGTGCTAACAATACATCAATATTTATAGCTAATGGTGACACCAGGGTGCAACTATTTTTGGTCTCTGTGATCAGTCAGATTAGTGATAGCAGGAGATGGGTGGTGGGGCTTAGAGCTGCTGTTCAATCATGGCATGGAGCCAGGCTAAAACCAAAGTCCACAAGCTATCCACAGGTTTTCCTGGTAGGGAAAGTTGGTAGGGCTACTGTCAGATCCAAGGGAAAATATCAGAGTGAGAAGATGAGAAGCACAAAATCACATAGAATCGTGGAATCATTAAGGTTGGAAAAGACCTCTAAGATCATCTAGTCCACCTACCACCAATAGTGGCCACTAATGTGTGTTTCTCCATGCCACATATTCACGGTTCTTGGACACCACCAGGGACAGTGAATCCACTGCCCGCCTGGACAGCCTGTTCCAATACCTCACCACTCTTTCTGAGAAGAAGTGTTTTGTAATATGCAACATGAACTTCCCTGGCACAACTAGAGACCATTACCTCTCGTCCTATTGCTGTTACCTGTTCAACTAGAACAACATGAGGAAGAACACCAAAGCTTGCAAGTTGATCTTAGCCCTTTTGTTATGGGGTAGTTTTCCTGAGTCGTGAGGAGCTGTATGTCCACGAATGCCTTGGGAACATGTTTAAAAAAGAAAGAGCTTAAAAGTCACCTTGGAGAAGTATTGGATCAACTGAAATGAAAGAAAGCCATAGATTAAAGACTTGCCCTCCAGTCTCACCCTGGATTCCTGGTTGAGGGATACAATACTGAGCAATGACAGAAAGTTGTGAAGTCTCCTGCCAGTAATTTATTCTGAAAAGACATTGAAACTTATATTTTAACATACTGCCTGGGATGGTTTTTTTTCTTCCAAATATTTAGCTTCAAGATAAATAAGCATAATGATTTCATCTGCTAGTGCAGAGTGTAAATGTGTGTCTTATAGTTCCTGGGAAACTTCTTATTTACCTTCAAGAAAAGACAGAATGGATAAATCACTATTAAGTTAAAAATATTGCTGTCTTAAGACCTTTCAGATCAGTTTAACAACATTCCTCTGGAACTCATGCAAATTGAACTGTTGATGTCATGCTCAGAAATGTTTTTTTTTATTAATCACAATATTTTTTCTGACTGGCGTATATAATTATCCTCTTTTGCCATCTCTCATTCTGTTAATTCTCTACATTAATAACTGTGTCAGTCAAAAACTCATCCCGAATTTTTTGGTATGGCATATATTCAAAGCCATGGATTTCTTGGCAGTGCTGAGGCAATTACAATGATGAGCATTAGGACGGGCTGCCATGGTCTGCTCCTTCATGCTGACCCTAATCAAGAATCACTCTCTGACAGATCCTGTCACCTCTGCAGACTGCAGTTTACAGCATTCTGAGGAATATTTCTAATAGGTGTAACTTTTGTTCCCTAGCATCCAGCTGATGTCAGCCCATTTTAATGCTTTACCGTCAAAGAACAACAATTCTGAACTTAGAAATGTGATTTCTTTTTGTAGCATAAAAAAAATATTCCTTTATTACAATTCACTGTATTCATTCATGTCGTTTTGGATTGTGGCCATTTTAGCAAGTAACCCAGAAGACTTGGCAAAGGTAACCCATTTTCCTGCTCGTTTTCTTCTTTGCTGACTTTGTTATCTTCAGCCTTCCAGCAGTGCCCAGAGTAGCCACTTTCTTCTTGTGGGAAACTCAGCTATCTTTCAGCCCATGGTGACCGCCCTGGTTTCCTCAGAGCTGTTTAAACATCTCTGCTTACTCCCTTTACAACTGTTAGCTGCAAATTTTAGCAGATGGTGCTCACCTCCTCTGTTCTTCCTGTGGGTTGAGCACTGCATTCTCCAACATCTCATGGGTAAAATATAGCCCCTTGCTCCTGTTCCCATTCAGCACAGGCCAGCTGAAGCCCAGTTGGCCTCAGTACACCTGCAAAGACTTTCTTAACTCTCTGTTACCCATCATACAGCCCCAACCCATGGAACTGATACATGCTGTAATGTAGGACTGTGGCTGTACGTTCTGTAGTAACTGCAGAACTGAAAAACCAAACAGTTATACAACAATCCTGGGAGCTGTCTGCCCAAACCTCCACATCTAAACCTGGTCAGAGCTGATCTGAAGATTTTCTTGTCAGAATATCATCAGAACTAGCATGTTACAGTGTGAAGCATTTTCATCTTCCGTCTGTGTGGTGGGCTCTGCCAGTCGGCACTGTCCAAAGCTGTTTGTGGAGAGATGAAGATACCATAGGATGACTTTGACTTTCCAGTCAGCCGCCATGCTCCCCACTTATGTGCTCCGTAAAGGACTGTAATTGAAATAACACAACATTTCTCCAATAAAAGCATGCCACAGATGAGCCACTTTGACATACCATAGAAGTAACGCTCCAGGCAGGCAACAGTGCTCATAGGCAGCCCCCGGTGCTTTGTTCAGGGCTCCAAAACAGCTCTTGAGGGGAGAGTTTCAATAAGCAGGAAACATTAAACAAATAGAGGTATTAAACACTCCTTGTGTCTTATTACCACTTATTGCCCGTCAGAAGTAAATGCACTTATTAATGGACTTGTTTGCAAAACTGATTTTGCTAAATGTGTTTTACATGTTCTCTGCTTATGGCAGCACTGAAATAATTTAAAAATTAGAGGGAAGATTTTTTTATCTTGGCGTAATAGGTAACCTCTTTGCCTCTAAGCTCCTGTGCTTTTCTTACTGCATTCCTCCTGCATTTCTCTCCTCTGTAGTTGTATCATCCCTCTCTCCCTGGGCACCCTGAGCTACTGTTGATCTAGCAGTTGGCAGTGCTGCCTGTAGCAGGGAGGTTGGAACAAGATGATCTTTGAGGACCCTTTCCACCCAAGTCATTCTATGATTCTTTCCAGGGAGAGGAATGCATCACCATCTTCCAGGTCAAGCTGGTGAAAGGTGATGGTTTCCTGTGACCCAGCACTGCAACAGTACAATGTCATACTCCTGGAGTGAGTTAATCTCGCTATTACATTTAATAGGCACTTGCTGCTTGCAGGGTGCTGATGGGCAGATGAAGTCACCGCAGCCTGCAGAACGTGATGCCAAAGATGGGTTCTGTGTTGGGGGAAGCTGGTGAGCAGCAGGAGCTGGTGGTGTGCATGAAGCTGGGCATTGGCAAACAACACAAGGCTTCTGCCTGGGTGTTCCTGCTTGAGCAGGCATTGGAGAAGATGACCTCCAGAGGTCCCTCCCTGCCTCTGCCATTCTGGAATTCCATTTGGAGTGGCAGTAGATGGAAGATTTTATATCACTCAGTCATATATGTGGTCAGTCAGCTGGACTGCTACGGACTTCTTTTACACTCAGAAATCACAGGCAACAAGATGACAGAGGATGGTATTTGAGATTTTCCTTTAGTGCCACGTTGTTGGGAAAGTTCCCATTTTTACTACTTGCAGACTGCAGCTGATGCTGCACTCTGTGCTGCCATAATGTTCTTGTATTGAACGAGTTTTCTTTAATGAGCTGATATATTTCATTTGTGAAGGGCACTGATAACTCTCACTAATTCAATGGGAGCTGCAAGCGCTCAGCCTATAAAATATAGAAAATGATGTGTAAGGGTGGGTATGCATCTATCATAATGGACAAATGGTAGGAAGCTGCAGTGCACTTTTTTTCCTAATCTGACCCACATGTCATATTGTATGCACATATTTCTCAAAACCATTTCACTTTTTATAAGGCAATCACATTATCGAAAAGTTAAAATTAGGCATAGAAAGACAGATCCTGCAAGGTATTTGCAGTGTAGGGAGAGAAAATGGGCAGAGCTTTATCAGGAAATTAAAGTCAAGCTAGCTATATTGCCTCACCAAGGATTGTTTATTGCAAAGAAATTTTTATTCCAATGCTCAGTCAAATAAAAGTCCCAAACCATACATCTGGCTCCACTGAATAAATTTTCTTTCCAATTCAAAGCCATATGCTGAGAGAGCTTGCAGGAAAACTTGCTCTGCAGCCTTTTGTTGCGTTGTGCTATGGAATAATGCGAAGATACTTCAAGGCACCCTGAGAGTCTTCTATCGTTATTACTAGGAGAGATATTGATGTGAATTTAGTGGCATTCATGAATTTTAATCATTTCTTCTTCTTTCCTGATGTGTCTGTGAAGACAGTGGCCCTTGCTGTGTGTGTATACCTGCAACACGATCAAAACTGCAGCAGCTTGTGTCTCTGTTTGCTTTTATCACCCTTGTATCTTCACTTCTCAGCTGAACACTGAGCCTTGCTGATTTTCCTCACTTTCCCGTTCATAAAATATTTGGCTTCCATTGAAGGAAAAAATAATGGTTTTTTTTCAGTCAGTCCATCTTGAAAATGATTTCTTCTGCAGTCAGGTTTGATTATTAATCACCTTCAAATCTGAAAATAGCATGTTATGTAAGCAAAATACTCTCCCCCTTGGCCTCTAAAAATATTTTTTGAAAGATATTTCTGCATTTAGTTAAAATGTTCTTGTTGATTAATCTTCACTCCTCCTTCACAGGTAGTGGTGGAGTTATATATAGTGACTGAGTCTGTTGGCAGGAAGGAAGATATCTTTCCCGAGGAAGCATTTGCTGATATTTGTAGGTAACAGCAGCAGACACAGTCCAATCCCATCAGTGAATAGTGCACTGATATGACAGAAGGAAGGAATGCCATCCAAAGGGACCAAACAAGCTTGAAGAGTTGGCCCGTGCCCCATTCCTGATGGCATTCAAGGCCAGGTTGTGTGGTGTTCTATGGCAGCCGTGCCCACAGCAAGGAATTGGAACTGTGTGGGCTTTGAGGTCCTTCCCAACCCAAGTCACTCTGTGATTCTGTGACTCTATGAATATAGGAACATCAGGAGATTAAAATTGTTAATTCTGCCATTTTCCATAGGAAGGTGGGCATGTAACTTCTGAGCAGCCAGTTAATTTCTGTGAGCTTCTGAGCGTAGAGAAAAATTTCAGTGGGTTTACACAGTATATAATGTATTAGGAATGTAAACTTGGCAGGGTGTTAGATGAGGTCTTTATTTCATATTGCCTCTACAGTAGGTTAGGGAGAAAAGACGGGCAGGAGCTGGGCACAGAGTGATATGTCCTGGCTTCAGCATTGCTAGGCTGCTCACATTTTACTCTTGTGTTTTGAATGACACAAGGCATAAAAGAAAGAGGTGAAGATTGAAAATCATTTGCTCTTGTAACAGTATCTAGCTTTTCTTGCTTCATATCCTCTGTGTTAATTCAAGGCTTTTTCGTCCAGGCCAGTACATGGTGACAAGAGAATGGGAAATAAGGCCTTAGTAAGGTCAAATAGGAAAACAAGAGGATGTAAGTTTGAGAGAAACAGTGATTAAAAGGACAGAAAGGTTGCTAATGTGGGGCTGCACATGCCTGTGAAAAGGCAGCTAATCTCACCAAGCTAGCACAGCAGATTCAAGCAGTGCATTGTCCTCCAGCTGCCCAAAGACATCCACAATCCAATGTGCAAAAAAAGAGCAACTCTGCCTGTTTTCTCAAAGTAAGCCACGAGGAATAGTACTGTTTAGTGGCTCAACCATCAGATCTACAGCTGGGATCTGGTGCTTCATTTCTGCTTGCAAAGCAGTATCCTGCCTCTTAAACACAAGCTGACAAACCCAGCTTATCTGGGGCTCCTCTGCAAGGCAACATGTAGTCAACAACCTCTGCAGCCTTCAGAAGTGTCACCACACATTGCTGTGCCTTGCTCAGAGGTTGCCAGGACGATAGTAACAATATAATGGTATGGAAAACAGAGTTCCTGAACCAGGGAACATTTCCTCTGTGAGCTCCTGACAGGCACAGCTGCATGTCACCAGAGCTAAAACTGAAAGCATGCACGCATGTGTGTATGTGCATAAGTTATATACAAAGGCATACTCAAAAGATTAAATATAGGAAACTTTTTTAAATGCTTGGGTTTATAGCAAAGATATTTAAGCCCCTAATTCTCATAGAAATACCACTGGGAATTGTGCATCTATACATATTTGCAGGTCTCGGTGCAGTCTCTGTTGCAGAGAGTTGGTTTGTGGTCCCAGCAGATATCTCTCTGCTGGCAGGAGTGAAGGACCAGCAAAAGAGCTCACACATTTTTCTCTGATCCTTCCCTTGCTTAGCATCATATTCACTTGATAAATTAGTTCCCTTTGGCTCATCATTCCCCATTCCTGCTACCTTTTTATGCCAGACCATGCAGAGGAAGCTCAGAGGTACTTACAGTGATTTTGAGCATACTGACTAACCTTCACAGCCTTTAGTGCCCCAGGAACAAAGCGGAAGGCCATAAATCTTATTTAAATTGCCAGCTGAGTGTGATCTCTTGAGGCCTTTTAGTCTGGCATTTGTATAGATCTGCACATAAAATTCATTCATTTTCTTTATCCTGTTGCAGGTTTCACCAGCTGGCTGATCTGTAACTAGGTCAGCTTCATAAAGCATCATATCCATGCCAGGGCTTTGTCTTCATTTCAGAAGACATAACTGAAGAGGCTGGATAACAAATGGGTGAAACTACACTGTTCTGAGAGTGTTAGTTCATTGCTCTTACAAGCCTTGATACTATTTTCAGACTTGTGAATTGACCTAAGCCATGAGAGACCAATCCACTAGCACTTGTTATTCCACATGGTTAATTACTGGGACATTGCCCATCAGCTTATAAGTCCCTACTGTAGCTGGAAGATACCCAAAGAAACCATTACATTGGAACTCTTATGATATGCAAGGTGGCTGCAGACAGCGGAGAGCATATTGGCAAGCACACTGTGAGCACAATTCCATTCCTTCTGAAAAATGGAGTTAAAATGGCAGTCTTGACAGCTGAGGGTCCAGACAAGGCCACAGTGTGGGCAGCCTCCCCCAGAAAGGAGGCAGAGAGGGAGGTGGAACTGGCTGGAGAAGGAGGGGGGTTCTCAGAAGTAGCTTCCTCTGTGACTTTGGAAAGCAAAGCAGAGTTGTTTCTAAACATAGAAGGAAAAAGCCATAGAACAGTGCTTTGCAATAGTGAACTGAGTTCACATGTACAGCTACACTCTTATCCTTATCTTGTTCTGCACCAGAGACCCTGTTCATATCTGTTTTTCAATAAAGCAGTCAAAATATAGTCCTTCAGTGGACTGGGAGGAATGAGTAATTAGATTTCAGAGCAATCTGATACATAAAAATTGGTGAATTACCTTTTCTCTGGAGCTGTAACTTGATTTTTCCATTGCAGCTTTTCTCCTTACATAAAATCTACTTGTGCAAAAATTTAATGACCAAGTAATCTTCTTCCTGACATCTGTTAAATTTGAAAGTGATGAACTGGCTTATTACCTCAGTTAAATTTTTAAAAAATGCTGTTCCTAATCAATTCCAGCAGACATCTACAAATGAGGCAAGAGTTACATAAGGCAAGTGTTTGAATTGCAGTAGTATTGGAAAGTAAAGGAAAAGTCTGTGTTTGTGCCCTTGTGAATAGAAACAGATGTGAACATGCAGACAGACATCTATTTGGAGAATCTAACAATTAAATTGGCTCCTTTTAAAATAAGGCTTAGAATAGGATGAACAACTGTCAGCTTGCTGGGGGGTTCTCAGGTCAGATGAAGACAGTTCTCTGCTGACAGCTGTTGCTTGTAGAGGCTGGCCTCATGGCTTGCCCATTTGCTCTGGTGCAACTGAGCCTGCAGGGATCACTTCTCTGATCATAGAAAAGACCACTAAGGTCACCTAATCCAACCATCAACCTGTTACCACCATGCCCACTGAACCACGTCGCTCAGTGCCACATCTCCATGTTTCCTGGGTACCTCCAGGGACAATGACTCCACCACCTCCCTGAGTAGTCTGCACCAATGCCTCACCACTCTTTCTGAGAAGATATTTTTCATAATATCCAACCTGAACCTCCCTGGTGTAACTTTAGGCCATTACCTCTCATCCTACATCTTGTGAAGATGTATTACGTGAGGACGTGCTGTTATTGCAAAGTAAATTGAGCAAGAGCAGTACATTCTAAGAAGACCTGGAGTACTGCCCCTGTTTATGACCTCCACATAAACATCGGGCTGAGGAGAGTCACGACTTGTTCTCTTTGCCAGGCAAGTGTCTGCATAATTTCTTATGCTACTGCTGTTCTTGGTGCTCGTGTATCCCGAGTCTGTAGTGCAAGGGCTGGCTGCTTTTTGCCAGCACAGCTGTGTGACAGAGAATCACTTCACATGCCTGCTTGTCATGCCCTTGTTTTCATGCCCCAGTGGGAAGTTTGCCATTTGCCCAGCTCAGTGGATTCCTAAATCATCTTCTCCAGTTTCCCGTTGCAGATCAGTTGTCCCTGCCAGTGCATAGGATCAAGAACCACCTGGCCCACCTGAGGTTTTTACCTCCAACAAGGCAAGTGTCATGCTCCAGCACTGTACCAGTGGTAACCTTAAGTGAGGTCTTTCAGTTTAAGAGCAGAAAAGCAGTTACAAGGTGCGTTCTGCCTCACTTAGATGTCATGGGACATTGGTGAACTTTGTAGAAGAGGTCATTCTTGTTACCTCTTTTGGCTTTAGTATGTCAGATGTCTCCAAAGCAAACTCCCGTGGGAGAGCTGAAATGTTTAGTCCCTATCTTTATACTGTGATCACTTTTGGGACCCCCAGTGTAAGAAAGGTATTGAGAAACTTAGGGAAGTTTAGCAGATGTCACTGGTATGGCTGGGGTTGGAGTGATATGAGGAGAGGCCAAGAAATTTGGGCTTGTTCAGTATGGACAGAGGATAGCTCAGCCCTAAAAGTACCTTCCAATACCTGTAGGGGGTTATCAAGAAGATGTATTCAGGCTGTTGCTCCTGGTGTGCTAAGAAGGGATTTGGTTTGCAGCAAATATTTTAGAAAGACATTTATCCAGCTGTCCTGTACTGCAGTCAGGTCCAGTCAGTTTGAACAAAATGCCATTATATGAGGAAAGTAACTCATGAGCAAGAATGAGTGAGGAGGAGACACAGCCTTTTTTCTGCTTATAATGAATAGCACCGGGTCTGCTGCTGCTGGGATGAAACCTTATTTTCACTATCACCCATAAATCCGAGTGCAAACCTCAAGCAAGGATTACATTTCTTTTCAACTGCACTTCATCGTCATCCAACAAGTCCCAGCAACCATTCTGCCATTGCATTTTTTTCGGTATGTTTTGGGGGATAGATTTATTTTGTAAGCCCATATTTGCTATTTTTGGAGCCCTCACTGCAAGGCCATTGTCTTCCCCAAGGCTGTGCTGCAGTGAGAGAGCAGCTGGTGAGAACAGGGCCAGGAGCATCCATGTGCTGGATTGGTTTCTTCAGCCAACCCAAAGTAGCAGGTCCAGTCCCTGCAGCACCACGAAGTTGTGCAGCCTCCAGGGTTGCTGTGCCTAGCACGTGGCACTGGAAGCCTTTCATTCTCCACATTGCTGTCTGTTTGTTTAAATCCCTGAGCTCTAATGCAGCCAGGAAAACATGTGCTGCAGTCAGAGCTACAGCCCTGCTTTGTCTTTAGAATCTGCTGAAATATTTTAGGAATTCACATTGTTGGAGGTAGTTTATTGCCCTGACATATGAATCTGCAATGTTGCCTCATTAAAGCGTAAAGTTACAGTTTGATGACCTGGGATGAAAACTGTTTCCTCTTCAGCGTCCTCTGATATCTGATATATCATAATATGGTGAAGCACTGGAACAGGTCGCACAGACATGTGGTTGGTACTTTGTTCCTGGAGACTTTCAAGGTGAGGCTGAATCAGGCCCTGGGCAACCTAATCTAGCTGTGGTGTCCCTGTTCACTGCAAGGAAGCTGGACCAGATGGCCTTCAGAAGTCCTTTCCAACTCTAAGGATGATTCTGTATTGGTGCAGCAATGGCAGGCTGCCTGCCAATTGCACATGACCCTGAAGGTACCCACCCTGCAGGGAGCTGCTGTGCCTCTCTCTGGCCAAATGGTCTCTTCTTTCTGAGAGGAGCAGAGAGAGCACCGCAGAGTGCTGCTCTAAGAGGGAACTGTTGACAGCAGGAGATTGCTCAGTACTGAGCATCCTTCTAAAAGGTAGCAAAGGATAGCAATGTAAAATGTAGCAAATGTAAATGTAAATGTAAAATGTAGCAAATAACTTTTCTGCACAGGTTAGCATCTGGCTCTTAATGCTCTGCTTACTCTGCAAGCAGGTAGCAGTGTGAAGTTTGTGTTTACACCTGGAGAATAACTGAATTCTGTGAGGTCAGTGTGTAGGGCACAGAACACCCTCTGTCCCAGGGGAAGGCCATGTGTCTATAAAAGCTTTTGGGTGCAAGACAGAGTCTTTTGACACTTGGTGGAACCTGATTTCCAGCTGAGTGGTGGGCCATCTCTTCCTAGATTAAGCTCTTACCTATTTAGGAAGCCTGGAAGGTTTCTTGACAACCATATGCTTGTAACTAGCAGAACACAGTTATTCTTTAATCCTTACAAGGCGCTGTTTGCCTGTGTTGCTCAGTTGGTGGGAGCGCATCTGTCCGTCTCCAGCTATCTAAGAGCTGGCCATCTCAATTTTCTATAATCCCAATATAGCCTCAAGAGACAGGGCAAAACACTTCACTTGTAATTGTTCCTCTTGTTTTAGATATAATGAGGAAGAAATAGGAACTTGAAGTGCTCATCTGACTCATTTTAACCATTTGCATTTTAATGAGCTGACCAGAACCCTGAAAGACTCCATGGCTTTGCAATGACTGAATACAGGAGGTAATAGTTACCAAAGAGGTAAATATCTGCATTGCAGGCACCTGTAGTTTATAGGTAAATCTTACTTATTTTCACTGGAACAATTAAGACAAAATAAAAGTGTTTTTTGGATGAATCAACTGAATGGTGTGTCTGGAAAAGACTTCTAAGATCATCCAGTTCAACAGTTCACCTACCACCAATACTGCTCACTAAGCCACGTCCTTAAGTATCACATCTGCACACTTCCTTGGCATGGCTTGCCCTGGAGAAATTTAAGAGGTACTACTGCTCAGTGTGGAGCTGGATCTCAAAATTATAGATCACTTCAGCCTGTTGTCCTGTGTCCTTCTCATGGGCAGCTCATGTGTAGCAGCCTCTTGCGGAGACATCTAGTAGATACCCCCCAGCTGCAGTTGGGTTCCTACTCTGCAGATCAAGGACACCTTTCCTCATCTACCCCTGCTGCACAGGATGGATAATGATGCCAGGTAACTAACACAATTTCACATTCAGTGTATTTTGGCTTCTTTCTGTTTTCCTAAAAAGCCAAGTGCATCTCACCATTTTCTCTGTTTATAGAGCAGGGCACGGAAACAAAATCAGGGCCATATGTTGTGTTTGTTTCTGCAACTGCGTGGCTTACAGCGCAGAACAAGGCACACAGAGCTGTATATTGCAAAGGTGTACAGCCCCACACAGTGTGGTTACAACACAACCCCTTTGGTCTCACTGGAAGGTTTGGGTTCGCTTCTCTGGGTCCCCATGAGCTGCTGACCTTGTGCATTTTCCCTCTGTGCCTTTCACTTATTCTTACTGCTGGCAATAAATCACCAGCTGACATAATGCCAGATGTATAGTGGGCCAAAGTACACTCAGTCAGGAAAGAGCAAAGGAAAATGTGTGTTGTATTCATGTACATTTTACATTTGCTATAAAAACACAGGCCTTGCTGTGCAGTGTTTACAGGAGCTGAAGCCCTGTTAATAGTAGGGACTGAACTGCTATTTCCCACGTGTATGGCTTCTTTAAGGAAGGTGGTGTGAGGTCACCACTGCCATCCAGCTTGGCAGTTTTGGAAAAGGACACTCCCCATCATGTTAAATCCCTTGAGCCTTATGTGCCCTCCCTTGTGCTGATGGCAGCAGCTCAGCTATGTACAAAGGCTGGCTACTGAGTCATTGGAACCATAGCATCCAAACAGTGAGTTAGTGGAAAGCTATTTGCCAGGAATGATGATTGAATGACCCAAATCTGATGTATCTTTTAATATGAATTTGAGAATAATTTGATTATACTTCTGTTTTCCCAGAAAAAAATTCTCATTTCACTCTCTCCAGTTTTCCAAGAACTGGAGGCAGCAGAGCAGCCACACAGTGCAGGATGCTCCTGGCAATTTCCAAAGTGCTGTGAGCAGGATATGCCAAGAATTCTATATCTAAACATCCACCAAATGTCCTCTGTCTCTATAAAAGTCCCTAGGTCCCTTACTCTGAAAGCTAGAAAATGTTTTTTTATGCATAACTATATCAGAATTGCCTTTGTGCAAACTTGGGCCTTTTGACTGAGAGGAGGAAACTGCCCAGAACAGCTCCTTGGAGTGAATCTCCTTTTCCCTGCCTTTGCCCTAGACCTGTAGTCACCAAATCAGACATCCTATCTGCTGTCGAAGGCTGAAACTCCATCCTCTACTTGTCTTTTTGTCATTCTCATTACATTGAGCCCTCCCTGGCATGGCTTTCAAGTGAGGAGGGATTCACTCTTATCTGAGTGAG
Organism: Centrocercus urophasianus; assembly: GCF_019232065.1. Classification (NCBI taxonomy): domain Eukaryota; kingdom Metazoa; phylum Chordata; class Aves; order Galliformes; family Phasianidae; genus Centrocercus; species Centrocercus urophasianus. The sequence continues at coordinate 10,479,475 of NW_024884253.1, forward strand.
TGCTGTCTAGAGGAATGCAAGATAGAAAGCACTGAGCAGAACCATATTCACCCTGCCACTATGCATGAGACTTAAAAAGCTGTCTTTGATATTGATGTTAGTCGTGCTCAAATGCAATGCTCTTTTCAGATGTTTTCAAGATTTGCATCGAATTGACAATATCTACTTTCATAATGGCTTTCAGGCTGAGATTTCAAAATGTTTACATGTGGAGGATGAGCACTGATGGGTAACTTGCAGATGACTCAGTCATTTAGTGGCAAAGCAGAAACAGAACTGGAGTTTTCTACTGAGTGCACCCTGATGCAAGAGGGCAAAATGCTGCCCTGTGTTTTGGCTTGCCCATATGCACAATGTAAGAAAGGTAATTAGTGGAAGGTGATAGTTTACATGGTGTGACAACCGTTGGGGTAGATTGGGGGATGAGACCTTTTTTTTTCCATTTCGTATTTTTCTAGTACCCAACACACTGTATCTTTCTATTTCCAATGAGCTGTTAGTGATAACAGTATCATCAGAATTCAGAGCAGCCTCTGCAATTTCTGACCAAATATTTCTTCTGCAGATTAAATATCTAATCATAATAAAAGTGAATAAAGATGTAGTCTGCATGGAGCAAAGGTAAGATCTGCACTATCAGCCTTGGATGAAAGACAGAAATTATTATCTACTCTTCTGGTAGGCTGAACTGTAATGCCACCGAGCACAGCCAGAAACTGCAGTAAATTCAAATATCCAGAGGATAGCTGTAGGGTTATGTGTGCATATTGTTAAACACTGCCTGACAAGGGAGAATGTTTTCTTTACTTGACTGGGAGAAATAGTATCCTGAGTGCCGATTACATTTATTTAACTAGGACAGGGAAATGTAAGCAGTGCAGGCCATGAATCTATGTGCCTGGGAACCACAGAGCAAATGAATGAGCTGTAACAAGAATGGGGAAAAGAGTTTTCTTACAGCAGAAGACTGCGAGATGCAGGCTACAGAGGTTTGATCCAAAGGCTGAGTCTGGGAAGAGCTTGCAGTCATCTTGAGTAGGATTCATGTATGGCACAGACACAAGGAGCTAGCTACTTTCTGTTGTGGTCAACTGAGAAGAACAGTGATTGGTACACAGCATCCTTAAAATAGACATCCACATTGACTTGGGGGAGTCTGGTTTGGGTGGCAGCCTGCTGTATTGTCTCTGCGGGAATTTTCATTTGTACTGAAAGACTGCCAGATTTCCCTGAGGAGAGAGAAGGCTGTTTCTCATCAGAAGTCCTTCCAAGCTGTGTGAGACAGAAACAGCCATGCAGGGGGAGGCATCGGACTAAAGGAAGTCTTACAGATTTTTCTGACTTGGGAAGGTCTTGGACCCTATGACCATCCAAGCTGATGAAATGTTAATTCACTCTTGAGCATGAATTTGAGGTAAAGTGGCCACTTGACATCTAGTGGTTGGGAGGGTCCTCCAGAGGTCACTGGTTGACTCTGCCATGTGCATTACTACCCACATTACTGTCGACCCACTGAACTGATACCTTATATAGCAGTATCTACAGTTGGAATTGAAGACCAATAGTGTCCCTAAACCACTTTGGTATTTCCCTGTTGTTTATAGAAGTGACATTTTGATGCCCAGACATCATTCAGAAGAATTTGTCAAGGAACAGGTGTGAATCCTGTGGAAGAGCAGAAATTTTAACAACATATCTGAAGCTTCAGCCTGTGCTGACTCAGGAGCTCTGCAACATAGGAACATTAGTAGTACCAAAACATGAAGGAGCACACAACAAAGTTTTTCTTTGTCTCCACTGAGCTGCAAGCTTGTCTTCCCTGCCTTCCTGGTTTATCTAGAGATAAGTGAGATCACCACAAAGGGGAGGCAGGGATCTACTACAGTTGGGCATTGTATTAAGTTGGCTTCAAGACACAAGGCACACAGACCAGCTGCAGAGGGAATAAGCTCATGGAGTGAAGATAGGATGGCTTTCAAAGGACAGTGCTGGCCAGCTGGTTTGTGAGTCCCTTCCAATTTGGGCTATTCCATGATTAGAGAAAAAATGAAGAGCAGGTGAAGATTAGTTTTGCTTCTGCCTTTCTTCCCCATCTTTATCAAAGTAGCTGAGAACACTTAATACCATTTTTTTACAAATTACACTTGTAAAGAGTAATTTGGCAACCCATGAGCTAGAACGAATGCAGTTAAATAGTAGTCTAGGTAGTTTACACTTTGGAAATTGGCAATTCAACTCAAACAATCTTTAAAAGAGCGGCATCCTCTGATGTTATTAGTCACTCAGAAACTGCAGAATTATTCTGGAAATGATCACTTAAAGCAGAATTGCTTGTTCTGTATGAACATTTGCTAAACTGTTGAGGTTTATCATTCTATGGCAGCTTGAGTTGAATGTAATCCACAGACTGAAACTTCAGAGCATCCTACATATATGTGCCTGATGGGAGGGATTTTGGAGCTGTGAGGCAATGTGAATCTAAACACCTTGAGCTCACTAAACTGTATAAAACAGAGCATGATGGCTCTGTATACGGCAATGCCAACATCATTGCTTCTCAGAGGCTCGAGCAGCAATTGAGCACTACAAGAAAGGACTTTCTGATGCATTTAGGGGGAGTTTTCTGAGTAAGAAATTTGTATCTGTGCAATGATCAGCCAGAATTATCACTTGGTTTGTCTGCAGCTGCTGCCTGGATGGCAAAACTCCACTGCAGCACTGGAGCATTTCCTGTCAGTCTTATAGGAAATTACAGTGAAATTTTATATCAACTGCAATTGAGTTTCATACTGTTATGAGACCAGTTCAAACAGTGGGCTGGTTGGTAATCATGTGCTGCCATAGCCAGATCTAGTGCTATTACAGATAATGTGGTGCCTTGGTAAGAATTGAAGTAGGATTTATCCCATGCACATTCCATGTGTGTAAACAAGCCCCAGACTTCATGCAAAACCACAGTTCCCAGTTTTGTTTTGGCTCCTGCCATCCTGAGTACTCAACAACGTTCCCCAACTGGATGTAGAATTAATGCAAAACAGCATGATGTTTTAAAGCAAAGAAATGGAGCATTTCATTTTAAACAACCAGCTGAAGTTAAAAAACAAAATCATAATCATTGCCTGTTTAGCAGACAATTAAAGAATAACATTGTTCACTAGACAATCTCATTAACATAATGCCAAGGAGATCAACCAATTCACTGACAGCAACACAGGCGATTGGTTTCCTCGTTTCCACTGATTTGCCTCCTGTTAAATATCTGGAATGAAGCTAACCATCACTTTGCATGAAGTCTATAAATTACCTTACGCACACTGCAAGCTCTAGTATGGAGGGTCTTATACAAAAATAGTTTTTTACTTCATTAAACAATCCAACCTTGACCCAGGTGGACAGACTGACTAATGATCTCCTCCTCAGTCAAGTCAGGATGTGTTTTTGTAATACATATGGCATTTCCATGGGCCAAAGAACATGCAGAGTGGTCTCTAATTCTTGTCAGTGTTGGAATAAATAAAGTGATTATTATTTTTTTTTAATTAAGTGGTATAACTTGAGTATTAACTTGCTAATCACTATGAAGTTTGCAGTTCTGAATTCAAAGAAGTAAAACCAGTTTCATGTAGGGCAGCTTTGGAGAGTTGCTCCAGTTTGTCCTAGTCTGTCCAGTGATGTCTTTGCATTTAGAGTTAGGGTTCTTCCGGCTGTTAAAGAAAGGTTCCACCTCCACAGTCCAGATTTGGCATCTGAAAATATCAAAATCCACAAGGCGTGGACCTATGATCACTATGGAAGCTTCCAGCTGCTATAATGATCTTAGAGGTTGGATCTTTCATAAGGCTACCTATGGAAAAGGCTCATGCAGAACCTTTGTACTTCTTGAGTGTCTGTCTGTGGCCTGAATTCTCATGGGTGTTGCCTTAAGTAGCCCAGGGAAGTGTCCTCAGATGAGAAAGTGTCCATTCCCACTCTCTGGGGTGGTCCCAAATGCAGCCCATTGAAAGGCAGCTGTTAAGATGTTATTTTTTCCTATACCACAGGATAGTTTACAGTTTCTGCATACAAAACAAACTGTTGGACAACCTAAATTACAAAATGTAAATCTGAATATAAAGGACGTAAAAAGTGCTAGGTAAGTGGTTCATGGCATTTCTGTAGTTTTGCATAACCAAAGGATTGTATTTTATATCTCCTTTAAACTCTCAGACATATTTGCATGCATTGTCCCTCTTTCTTTTTTTTTCTTTTTCTTTTCTTTTTTTTTTTTTCACAGTAGATAGATTGCATTTGTCTCATTTGACAATGTGAAAAATTGAGGTTCCTTGATGTCTCAGCATTGAAGCTTGCAATGAGCATGGTGACCTCATGGTCCTATGTTCAGTATTGGCTTCAGCAAAGTCTAAATACCTCTTACAGTCTTGATATAAATCATTTGGTGAAGGATGTTTGATGACTTACTCTGATGACTACCTGAATTAAAAAATAGCCAGAACCCAGGCTTGGGCTGTCTTTCATACAGAAATGGCCCCGTCCAACCTGTTCTTAAACACCTCCAGGGACAGTATACACAACCTCTCTGGGCAACCTGTTCCAGCACCTCACCAGTCTCTCAGTAAAAAACCTTCCCATGACATCTAATCTAAATCTTCCTCCCTTTATTTTAAAACCATCCCCCCTTGTCCTATCACTATCTACCTGTGTAAAAAGTTGATTTCCCTCCTGTATATAAACTGTCTTTAAATATTGGAAGGCCACGATGAGGTTTCCCTGCATCTTTCTCTTTTCCAGTTCCTTCATCCTGTCTTCATGGGGAGGTGATCCAGTCCTGGGATCGTTCTTGTGGCTCTTCTCTGGACCCTCTCCAAAGCTCTACATCTTTCCTGTGCTGAGGGCCCCAGACTTGGATGCAGTACTCCAACTGGGGCCTCATGAGGGCAGAGAAGAGGGGGACAATCACCTCCCTCTCCTGACTGGCCACCTCTCTTCTCTTGGAACCCAGGATACCATTGGCCTTCCGGGCTGCAAATGCACACGGCTGGCTCATTTTAAGTTTTTCATTAGCCAGGACTCCTAAGTCCATCTCAGCAAGGCTACTCTCAAGGAGTTCTTCTCCCAGTTTTTATACGTATTTGAGATTGCCTTGACAAAAGTGCGAAACTTTGTAGAACCTCATTAGGTTCACAAAGGCCCACCTTTACAGTTTATCAAGGTCCCTCTGGATGGCATCCCTTCCTTCAGCTCTATTAAACTGACTGCTCAGCTTGGTGTCATCAGCAAACTTGCTGAGGATGCACTCAATCCCATGATCTATTTCATTGCTAAAGATGTTGAAGAGCACTGGATCCATGACAGATCCCTGGGGGACACCACTGGTTACCAGCCTTCACCTGGACTTGGACATAAAAGAGACTTATGGTGCTTGATGGTTCAATGGGAATACACATAAAGAACACTCAGGGCTTTTTAGGACTGAATAAATATCTCAAGTAATTCATCTTCACAGCTCATCTGAGAAGATCAGCAATTATTTCCCAGTCTGAAAGAAGGAGAAAACTGAGCTGTGCTAATTTACCTCATATCATACAGAAGGTTCAGATTTCAAGTACTACCTCAATTTCCCTTGCTTTACCCTCGAGGCCATTATTCAGTTACAAGGGGAGTACATTCATTTTTGCTTGCCTGCTGAACTGTTTTGTTATTTTTTGGCAAATATCTGTCTAGAAAAATTTTCCTGGAAAAAAATCTATGGCACTCGGAGCCAAACTCTCTGAACTCCATTTGCAGTATTGGCCTCAGGAATCTGACAGGGAGTTCAGTGGGAGCAGAATAAAGCTGATACTTCAGTTGCCATAAGTTTCCAATAAATAACTAAAGCATAGAAAAAGTGGTTTAAATGCAAATGAAGCTCTGCCTTAATAGAATTATGCAACTTAAGAGGCCAAAGAACTTTTCTGCTATAGCCATGAAATAACAATATATCATCTGCAGTGTTATGTACTTCCTTGGAGTCTAGAAATATATTTGAAACTTACCCAGATCTGAAAAGAAACACATCTTCCTTCAGAATGCCTCCTAAGCCAGAGTGAAAGTTAGCACCCTGACTACATGAATAGCAGTCATTTTATTCTTAGACAAAAATAAATTTAAAAAAATCAGATTGGCATTTTATTATGCAATAATTTTGCTAATAAATCCTGACCAAAACTAAGAGCCAGCATGCTGCATGCTGGTAAGGTTCTATATACATATACATGATGTATATGCACTTATTAAACTAACCAGCTCACGTCCCCAAAATCCTCGAGTAGAGAGAAATTAGCCAATGTAATATAAACATGAATTGGATAGGAATGTAAGCACTGGGTGCTATTTTGTTTGTTTGTTTGTTTGTTTGTTTGTTTCCAGAAATACATTTAATTTTTTGAACAAACTGCAATTGATTACGATATACAACATAGGACAGGCTGCTCAGGGAGGTGGTGAAGTCACCACTGCCCCTGGAGGTGTTGAAGAAACGTGGAGAAGTGACAGCGACTTGGTTTAGTGGGCAGTATTGGTGGCAGGTGGATGGTTGGACTAGATGATCTTAGAGGTTTTTTCCAACCTGAATGATTTGATGATTTTACAACATTATAGAGAAAAATGCCTGTGGTGTTTGTTTATATCAAAGCACATCTTGCAAATAGGGGAAAACAGACTTTGTTCTGCAGTGCCACCCAAATAGGTTCTTCAGGTGCTCTGTTCCTATGTATGAATGATCAGAGAGTGATTCTTCAGTGAAGGTCATTACTGATTTAGAGAAAACTTATACATTTAGATTTTTTATCTATTGAATGAATACATCAATCAGATAATCACATCTATCAAAACTGAGGCTGTTCCAAGGAGAACATTGGCCTTGCTAGGTGTTTCAATTTAAAAAAAAAACATAGCAATATTTTTAACATAAAAAGACTAGATTTATGGTTCAAACTGGTATGTAATTATTTAAGTAAATATTTTTAACAAATGCAGTATAACATCATGTTAAAACATTTTCTGCTAACATCAGGCTTTTTTACTTCTAGTTTCCTGATCTAGAAACTAGGCAAAACCTCAAAAAAGAAATTAATTTTTAATCCCCAAGATAGGAAAGCAATTGGATTCTTCTGTTGATCACAGAAACAGTGGTTTGGGGAGTTCATCTTCCTGACAGCCCACATGGCTAACACATTCTGGGGGCAGTTACATCTGTTATGAACCTTGTCAGATGTCTGGCACTGGCTGTGGTGTTTGGTCAAAAGTCCCTTGGTAACTGTGTGTGATCTGAGGTTGTTCAGTGTTTATCTACATCATTACTGAAATCCTATGGATATTACACCATTTATCCAGGCTACACCACAAAGTAGGCATTTCTTCATATCAGCTAATGTGCAAAACAAAGCAGCTGGATTACACAAAGCAGTATAATGAGGTGGTAAATATTTTCATTGAGTTTTCATTGGGTTTTTTGTCTTAGTAGGCAGTGGAAGGCAATTACCTCCGAGGCGAGTGTCAACCAATTGTTTCTTGGCAAGACAGTTCAGCTCAGGAACTGGGGTTGAGACCACCAAATGCTGTTCACAACCTTGTGTAGGCTAAATCCCTCAGCCAGGAACATCCAGATGATTAACTCCCATAAGCACAAATAGGATTTATTTGAAACTATAATTAGCTTTAAAATTCACAATAATAGGAACTGTCAGGAGCATCAGGTGCATCAGTGATTAGAGTAAGATAGAACCAGATTTTGGTTATATTAAGGACTCATGAAAGGGTACTTCAGCAACCATAGATTTTTTTGGGGGTGATTCCAGGATGGTGCTGACACATCCTCTCAACCTTCATGTCATCCAGACCTTTGTGCTGTCACAGAGTAATCCCACAGACAAGTCCTCCAGAGTGCCTAGATTCATCTGGCTGGGATGTGATGGTGTGACTGAAGTAGCTGGAAGCTGTTGGAGCCTCACGCATGAATGAGGCAGACATGAATGCCTGTACTCTTTTTGGTGCCTTGTCCTTGAATCTGGGAAGGTTAGAAGTGAGGTCTATCTTGCAGAAACAGCAGGGAACGAAACTTCAGCTACAAACAACCCTTATTGACATAAGCTGATCTCTTCTTACCTCAGACTTGGGGCAGTTTTGGGAGCTATGCTGATGGAGGGTGAAACGAATCCCCTCCACTCTGAAAGGTGAAGGGAGGGCATCCCGTATCATTGTGGAACCAGCTGGTTGATAACTACTTGTTTTCTGGTAATTGGCTATTGCTGTTCTTCGCTTTCAATTTACATCTGTTCTTCCACGGAGTAGAAAATGAGATTGAATTGTGATTCCCTGTGACAGATGTGCCTAAGAAGGCCCCCTTCCTCCCCAAACTTCCTCTCGGTCAAGATATCCATCCATGCCTGGGGCTCTGAAGGAAGGCACTGAACATCTCTTGTGACTTCTTTCTGCACTTGGCCCAGCTGCACCTGCTATGTAGAGATGTACAGGCACTCAGTGTTAATCCTCTGCACCTCAGCAGGTCAGTGCAAGCAGAGGTGTGTGGTCAGTCCTGCCCTGTTTGGTTGAAGCTCCCGGTTCAGCAACGTGGTTCTACTTAGAGAGGGTTGTAACTGTCTTAGTTTCAGCTGGGATGGAATTGCTTTCTTCAGAGTGTCTGATAGAGTGCTGTGTTTTAGTTCTAGGAGAGAAACAATGTTGATAACAAACCAATGTTTATAGTTGCTGATAAGCAATGTTGTACAGAGCAAAGCCATTCTCAGTGAAGGGCCCAAGTTGCTGGGAGGGAACAGGATTAGAACAACTGACTTAAACAAGCCAGTGGGATATTCCATGGCACATGACATCATGTGGAAGGAGTTTTGAAGGGGATAGGAGTTCTTTTCACTCTTTTCCACTGCTCAGGGATCTAGATGGGCATCAATCAGGGGGCAGTGATGCTTGTGCATCACTTGTTATATACATTCACACACATATATATATACAAATAGTCATAACTATCATCCTTTTCTTTATCTCTGTGTTAGTAAATTTTTTAATCTCAACCCATGAGTTCCACTTTGAGTTTTTCCTGATTCTCTCTCCCATCCCACTGGTAAGGAAGGGGGAGTGTATGAAACCCTGTGTGGTGCTCAGCCATCTGCTGGGTTAAACCACAACAGTAGCCTTGAGGTCATTCTCCCATATGATACCACTACATTGACAGGTATGTGTGTAGGACTGTGGTAAGACAAAATGTCTTCTCTGTTGTCTAGAAGGGCAGTCTGTTTTTGCTATTAAGGTACTGCATGCATGTTCAATCATAGCACAGAAAACATTTCATCTGCCTTTGACCTTCTATAATTATAGAGCTAGCCAAGGGAGGCAGATAAGCACATCTGGAGGGACCATCATCCCATCTGGCTTATACACTGCTTTTAGGACAGCATGAATTATCTTCTGATACCTATATTTTCAGAAAAAAATGGTTCCCATATGCTGACTGATAAGCCCAAACTTCAGGATGAAATTTTGCCTGTCTTTATTTCCATGATTTTTGAAAATCTGACTTTTATTAGAAAGACTTTATGCAGATATTTGTCTTTTTTGCTCTGTCTCTTTTCCATTACACTGGCAGTGATAGCAATACAGTCAATAGTTCAAGAACGCTGACCTCATTGATGCTAACATAGATGGACTCACACCAGCTGTGCAGCTGGCCCCATGTTTTACTGAATATCTGCCAAGCTTAAAACAGTGATTATAACTTCCACAGATGGATATTCCTGTTTGATTTACATTTCTGCATAATGACTGCAGGATCAAACTTGTTACCTAAGATGCTATATTACAAGAGTCTGATATTGGTGTACCAAAGGTGCCAGGAATCCAAGTGGCAGGAAACAGCACTATCTATTTCCAGGAAGACTTGGCAGAACTGGCTGGGACGAAGTGATAAAAGCCATCACAGAGTCAAGACCTCGTTGATGCTCAGTTGAATAAAATGACAAATTACCTTCTGAGGCAGGGTCAGGGTTCACTGAATCCATTAATTTCCATGTGTTTCTCAGCGCCTTCAATAAGTCACCTTCTTCCCCCACTCAGATGGCAGATGACTGTGCATTGGCAGGAGAGAAAGGAAGTCTGGTGAAATAGCTCACTAATTTTGAGAGCGTGACCTGGCAGGACCAACAAAGTGAAAACAGAAGATAGCAGCCAGAATGTTTTCCCAGGTTAATACCTTATAATCATTTTTGTTGCATAAAACCCTCAGGTTTTGCTGGGAATGTAATCAAACTGAACACATTTCAAATGAATAAATAAGATTTCCCCGATGGCAAGCTAAGTGCAGAGTGGTACTGAAGCATTCAAGGTAGCTATGGTGATTGCATCTTCCTGCTAACTAAAAAATATGCTAGAATTATAACAGGGCTTGTGACCAACCAATAATTGTGCATCCAGACCACAGTAGTTCATAGGAGAGAGAATTGTAAAGTTGCAGGCTTTTACAAAATAGTATTTGGATTTTGTGGTTATACTTGGAAAGTAACCCAAGAGATTACATGCCAATTTTTCTGCAGGGGTGTAAATCGGCTAAGACAATTATCACAGCCTGGCTGTTTGTGTGTAGAGCTGCCCTGTTCATCCCACTGTTTTGAGGACCTGCCTTACACAGACCTCCAGAGATCTTGGAGAGGATGAGTAGTCAAGAGAAGGTGATTACAGCGTGGTGGTGGGCAAGCACAGGACTTCTTAAATGAGATCTATCCTATGTATCTCTCCAAAGCAAAGGTCCAACATGAACTCCATTGCACATCAAGAAATTCATAATTTGCATTGTGTTTTTCCTTACGTCACCCAGCCCATCCACAACCATCCCAGTAGGAGGTCCAGAAGTTTGCCCACAGTCTCATTGAGCTGTTGCTATTCAGTACAAGTATTCAGGTACAGTAACATTTTTACTCATATGAATTTACCTGCTTTTTGTGTATAATATTCGTATTTTCATGTTAACACCTTTGGATTTAGCAAAGATTCACAGCTGTTTGCCTTACCTGGTAGCTCATAGTATCTTAACAAACAATTTTTGCTATGCCCACTGACACCTTCCATAATAAAGTGAGGAAATATATTACCAGAGATATTTGTAGAAAAGCATGAAACTTTAGATTTGAAAGTAAGCCAGTGCCAGCAAATAATCAAAATGATTCTCATCATCTCTATGTCTGGGTGGAGGCCCGTGGTGAGTAATGCTCCCCAGAGGTCCATCCTAGGACCAGTGCCCTTCAACATCTTTGTCAATGACATGGTGGGATCTAGTGCACCTTCAGCAAGTTTGTGGATGATACCAAGCTGATTGGTGCAGCTGATACAACAAAAGGAAGAATGCCACTCCCCTTCTACATCTGACAGTTGAACAGTGAGACTTGCTGCAGGGCGTTAAGAATGCCAAGATGGGGAAGAGAGGGAAAGATTGCATGGGATTTTGCATGCACATTTCACATGATACAAGTGAGTTTGTGAAGATACCCAGCACATCCCACTAGACTTTCTGGAGTGGAAACACCAATCTTTTTTTCTTTTATCAAGAGTCTAGTGGGATAAACTGGGAACACTGCTGGAGCAAAACAGCTTCTCCATCTTGGATACCTGAGGAAGATCTCAACAATATCATCCGTTTTCTCCAGCATTTCAGGAAATCCCTCACCTTGACAGTCTCACTGCACACCCATCACGGAGTCGAAGAATCATAGAATGGCTTGGGTAGGAAGGGACCTCAAAGACAATCCAGTTCCAACGCCCTAGCTACAAGCAGGGTTGCCAATTAGGCCTTAGATAAGGTTGCCCAGGGCTCCATCTAACCTGGCCTTGAACACCTCCAGGGATGGGATATTGTAGGGGAACTGCTGAATCACGGCCTGAACCTCTGACTGATCACCTGAGGCGAGCAATGACTCAGCCCTGGGAGCACAGGTGAAGGCAATTCACCTGGGCTGCTGGAAGGGGTGGAGCCTGGCTGCACCTCTCCTAGACCCATTTAAGAGCTGACTGCCAGTGGGGAAGGATCTCTGCTGGAGATCCCTCCCTTGGAGTTTTGTAGTGAGCCCAGGATGAGGGTAAGCACTCTATCTATTCTCTTTTGTATAATCACCTGCTTAGCTAAACTCTCTGGTATATTCTGTAATTATAACCTCTGTGCATTCATTGATTATACAGCTATCCATCACTCGGAGCAGCCTGTGCTAGTGCCTCACTGCCACTATCTCAGGGAGAATTTTCTTATCTAATCTAAATCTCCTCTCCTTTAACTTAAAACATTTTTGCCTTGTCCCAGGAGGATGGGCTGCCTGTACAATGGGAAATCAAATATGAAGCATTCCATAGAAAAAAGATGCTGGCAGCTGTCTATTGGGAGCATTTCACCTATTTATCATAAGTGAGTACTTCGGTTTGACTGCCTGCTGCAGCCAATATTGAATAGAGTGCCAACTGTTGAATTTGGCTGGATAGGCTCATTTTTTTTTTCTTGTCTTCTGGTCTTTATTTTATTGTACTTAGCACTTTCACTCCATGCCTCACTAGAAACATTAGATTGTGTGGTTATTATTAGCATGCATTCAGGCTCTTAGCAGTGGTAGGACACAAGCAGCTGCACATGTAAGGACATCTGGTAAAGTGACCTTTTGTTTGTGCCAGTGTATGGGCATGAGTGCACAGATACAGAAAGTACTTCTGATCTTTCTTCCCTCCCTTGTTCTATTTACAACCTGAGTGTATTTAGGATATGAGGATATGAATCAAAGCTGACTTGCACTTTATTTAGCACTGTTGCTGTTCTTATTTTGACCCCATGAAGTATTTCCTTGGTAGCTAGATCCTATTTGGCTCACTGATCAATCATTTGACACTAGAAGTATGCAGTTGTACTGCTGATTTATTGCCTTTTTTACCTCTACAGTTAATTTTATGAAGTAGTTCTTCAATTCAGTAAATAAACTCTCTGTATCACAATGTGGCTCTTGCAGAGATGTGTGCACCTGGTGTTTCCATGAAATTCTGGGAGTGAATCAGTGAGTCTGTAACATGTGAGCTCAGCTTGATCATTAAGCATACCATACTTGTAATGTTTTTCTTTTTTAAATAGGAAACGATGTAAAAAATGATTGGTGAAGAATGGAAAAGTAATCAGTTACAATATTTAGTGATTTCATTTCATCTTTCTCCTCAGGATTTGAATGCTTTATCATCTACTAATTAAGACTAAAAACCAGCAGGGTTTTACTTAATGAGTACTGAGACATTCTACTCCATGCTGAGCTGAAAATAATCTTGAGCATACTAACAAATTTCTATTATATATCTCCCTATGGTCAGTATTAACAGGGGCTGAAATATTGTGAACTGGATGCACAGCCAGATATTAATGTCAAGGTAAAAATTGGGTTTTATAAAGGTAACAGCAGTAGTTTATTTTCAAAATGCCTCTGAGGGGAAAAAAAAGATTTGCATACTTTCTATTCTACAAATATTTATTCACCCAGCTGGGGAGAGGATTCCCCATTTAAAATTTGAAATGTAAATCAAGTTCCAAATCCCATCATATTAATGTTGTCAGTGTTCTCTTATACAACAGGAGGAGAAGCTTTTCTTTAGAGTTTAATTGTTCACATTGCCAAGTGATTTCAGAATCACTTAGTACCAAATATTAAGATATATATATTACAAACTGGAGAAAGATAGGGGGGGAAAAAGTGTGAAACTATTTTCTGAAGTATGAAAGTATGTCTTAGAGTCACAGAATTGTAGAGGTTGAAAAAGACCACTAAGGTCATCCAGTCTGAACATCAACCTGTTGGTCATCTTGTTCAATATTTTCTTCATGGATCAATAAGGATATGCATTGCCATAAAACAACTTGAGTAGAGGGGTAATAAAGATGATACTAAATCCTCACCTGCATAGAAAAACTGATTTCTGTGTGGAATGGGACGCTAGCTATGCTGTAGAACAAAGGTGTCACAGATATGTTTTAAAGTTTGTGTTTCTTCACTTGTAAGGTTTTGGTGTCACTCAAATTGCCATAAATACCCTGTCCCTGGGGCATTACACTTCAGCACCAAAAACATGTGTAAGATCCAAGTAACTGTAACTCTGTACTTGCTCGATTAATCACAAATCAAACTAGTGATAGTCCAACAAACATGCAGTTTCTGTGTAAATTTATAAATAGGTACTAATGATTTCTGTTAACCTGCTTGTTATGTGGTTATTAGATACTGTCCCTAAAATACATTGGCTGCTCTGAAAGTAATGCCTCCTGTTTTGTTATGTTGACCCAAAACATCAGGTAAAAATGTTGGTGGTTTGACAGTAAAGACTGAAACTTTCCATCAATATTCCATTACGTTTTGTTGCTGTGTGACAGGTGGCAACAGAGGGGCAGGCTGACAGAATGGCACCTGGCATAGAAGTGCATATGATGTGGTAGTGTGTAACTGAATTCCTTGGTGCAGAAACACAGTGAGGCAGTGATTGCTGCATTTCAACAGTGGTGACAGTGACACAAATGACAAACCACATTCAGGACAGCCACGTAGATCTTCATGAACACAGCATACAGGTTCTTGTTCATTGCTGGCAGAAATGCATATCTAATTGTGTTGACTACGTGGGAAAATACTGTTTTGTAGTTGAGAATTTGCTTTACCAAATAGTGTTAATGAGCTCTTCCTATTTGTTGTAATTTCCAAATAAATAGGAGGCATTACTTTTGGAGTAATCTACATACACGATAAATTTTTTTATCCACCCACTCAGGCAAGTATACTTTGATTTGAAATTTGATGTATGCAAACTATGGGGCTTCCACCTATAAAAGCACTGGAGATTTCCTCTAGTGAAGGGTGTTTGATTCATCATGCTTTATATTTTGTTCTGGGTTGGTCTAATCATATTATACTTTTGCCTTCTCATTTACATTGTGAACAGGTTAAGCACAAGGGGGGCATGTTTAGATTGGATGTCAACAGGAAGTTCTTCACAGAGTGAGTGGTGAGGGGGTGGCACAGGCTGCTCAGTGGATGCTGGAGGTGTTCAAGACCAGGTTGGATGGGGCCCTGGGCAACCTGCTCTAGTGCCAGATCTGGAGCTTGGTGGCCCTGCCTGTAGCAGGGGGGTTGGAACTTGATGATACTTGGGGTCCTTTCCAACCCAAGTCATTCAAAGATTCTGTAATTCTGTGAATGAGTTTTAAAATGTGGGAAAATCCTTCCTGTCTCCTGATGCAACAGCAAAAGTAGTAGCTTGAAAAAATCAGTCTGATGCTTGCTATTATATTTTTCTGCTTTTTGATCAGCTGGGAACATTTGTCCCCTTTTGTTACTTGGCAAAACAAATATGCTCCTTTCAGTACTCAGCATTTGCCTGTTCTGTGTGTGTAGACAGCTACCTTGGAGTGAACACTTCAATGTCAGTTTTTTGGGAAGATGTGACTTGTCCTTGCAAACACTGGAAACTATACTCATAGAAAGAATTTGTGCTTCCTTTGCACTCGCTGTCATTTCTGCATATTTTCCTTATGTTGATCCTATCACATTGCTGGAAGAAGACTTGTGTGCAAAATCATTGAGAGTGTTGCAGTTAGCCTAGGATAGCCAGGCATGCAGCACTGACTATAGGGCTTAGTAATGAAATGAACTGTTTAAACCTACAGAACATCCTTAGCAATTTTTTATGGGTATATAGGGTGAGATGGGTAATGGGCATCTAAGGCACTGCATTCTGCAGATCCAGAAATGTATAATCAGTGAGAAGAGCGAGGGTGATGAGGAACTGGAAGAGGTTACCTAGTGTTGTGGTTGATGCCCCATCCTTGGAGACTTTCAAGGCAAGGCTGGATAAGGCCCTAAGAAACCTGATCTTGCTGTGCATGTCCCTGTTCATTGCTGGGGAGCTGGACCAGATGTCCATCAGAGGTTCCTTCCAACTCTAAGGATTCTATGATTCTAAGAGTTTTGGACCACTCACTACAAGAAAGACACTGAGGCCCTGGAGCATATTCAGAGAAGGGCAATGAAGCTGTGAAGGAGCACAGGTCTTATGGGGATCGGCTGACGGAATTGGGATTGTTCAGTCATAGAAGAGGAGGTTCAAGGGAGACCTTATCATTGTCTAAAACTCTCTTAAAGGAGGTTGTGGTGAGGTGGGGCTCAGCCTCTTCTCTCACATAACAGCCATAGGATGAGAGGGAATGGCCTCAAGTTGTAGCAGGGGAGATTGAGGTCAGACATTAAGAAAAACTTCTAAGAAAGTGGGGTCAGGCTTGAAATGGGCTGCCCAGGGAGGTGGTGGACTCAACATCCCTGGAAGTGTTCAAAAGTCATGTAGATGCGGCACTGAGGGATGTGGTTCAGTGGGCATGGCGATGATGGGTTGATGGTTGGACTAGGTGATCTTAAAGGTCTTTTCCAAACTTAATGGTTCTGTGATTTATGGTTTTGTCTGGAAAGGACAACAGTTATTTCCTTGTAAACACTCCCTCTGAGATTCAGGGGTAATATTTTGGCACACCTAGAAAATTTCCTAAGGCTCTTCTCTGTGCTTTTGGCTCAGTTTTTCTTTAAATTTACTGCTTCCTTGGAAGGAAAATGAGTCTCCTACTGGTTCTTTTCATACCTTGGACTACATGAGTCTGAGCCAGCAACTTTAACCTCAGCAGTTTATTGTTATGGTACTGCTAATCCACTGTAACTACTTCTGCAAAGAGTTTTCTTTGGTTGCTAAATCTTACTCAGCAATATAGGGAATCACATGAGTATTCACACTTATTTGCGCGTATACACATGTGTGTTTTTTGTTCATGTATGTGCATATGTGTATTAGCAAAGCCTATATTCATACATCATTTAAATGAATTGTAATATTAAAATAAAAGGTTTTCTTTCTCTCATTCTGATTTATCTTACTCAGGATACCTATCTATGCAACTTTCATCTTTATTTTACCCAGGCATGTTCTCCATTAGCAGCTTCTAGCTCTTTACCTTGGGCTCACCTCCCTGCTTGGAGGAGCAGGAATTTGCCCTGAGCATGCTAGAGTGCAGGGAGGATCTGAGCACCTCTTGTTGGGTGAGTTGTAGCTTTAGCATTCTTTCTAGGCTGGATGCTGTTTAATCACTTTTAATTCAATACTGGCATACATCTCAGAAGAGATACACAGATACATTATTTTATAACCAGTTGGTCACTTTTCCTTCCGCAGCCAAAGAAAATGTAGGAACAAAATTTGCTTAGCTGGTTTTGGAGATGCATGTTTGTGGAGTATAACTCAAATGCAATGGAAACCTAGGCAATTGGCTGGAAAACAGAACAACTCTCTGCTGTCTTCAAAATCCCTGCACTTTTAACTCTTCCATTAACTTCTCTGCCTCTCCAGCAGATATTGATTCTGTCAATTCTCATTTCAACCAGCCTGCATATGGGAGAAAAGTAAGGTCTGGCTGACATGAAATGAACCACAAATTATTGCACAACTGTTGGAAATTCAATGCATTCTACAACGTCATAAGTCAATGTTTGTTACATTACCAAGGCAACCAGGCTCAAGGGACACTGAACATGTAGCAACAAACACAAAGTATACAGCCTGAGGACTGAAATTCTTATTCTTATGGATAAAAATACTTTATCAAGATTTTCTTAGATAGGATTTCTCGATCCCCTTGTGAGAAAGAAATATTGACAGTGTATGTTGAGGGACTATGCAGGAGTACAAGTTGTACCTGTTTCTACCACAAAGCTTTCGAACTGCTTTATAGAGACAGCTGAACAAGAGCTAGGACAAGATTAAAGCACCTGTCTCAATAATAGGAATATCTGCAATCAGAGTAGACAGAGTGAAAACATATATACATTCATGGAAGAGATTGCTAGCTTATTAATTAGTTGGTGAACCAAAAAATATACCTGAAAGAGACTGATGGAAGCCATCTTTCTGGGTAAATCACTCCATGAGCACCCTGGACAGGTCTTGAACCTTCTGGCTTTTCCAAACACGGTATCTCTCAGAGATGGAAGGTGATGTGGTGTGGGGCTGGCCTGGTAGTCTCTTGCTTGCCCTGCCTAAATGATGGGTCTGATAGAAAATACTTTGGAGGTGTTCAAGGCCAAGTTGGATAGGGCCCTGCCCCTGATCTCGCACTTGATTTAGCTGTTGGCAACCCTGCCTGCAGAAGGGAGTTGGAACTTGATAATCCTTGATGTCCCTTCCAACCTAAGCCACTCTATTCTATGAAAAAAACCTCATTAGAAACTGACTGCTCATCAAGAGACTGTGTTGTGGTTGATATCTGCTTCAAGTGGGTACATACCATTTGTGCAGCACCCCTCTGCACTTCTTGGGAGGAAGAGAAAAGCAGAAAGGGAGACAGAGGCAGACAGCATCTTTTCCTGTGTTATAACTCTATACAACACACTGCCTGTTTTCACTGGGGACTGTAGTCTTGTCTAAGCCAAAATTTGCCTAACAGTTGCTGAGTTTGTAACATACATTGAAAGTAAAAAGGATGGAAAGTATTGAATGAGGAGCAAAACACATTTTTAATGAGGAAGTTGTTGGGTGATCTGGCAGTGCAAATCCTGGACTACAGATTTTCTGCCCAAAAATCTATCCTTCCTTAAGTCAGAGAAAAGGATAATTAATTATTGCAGCTATGGGTATTTTACTAAGGTAAATTAATGGACTATCCTTAGGCTTTCCCTCTTCCCTTCCTAACAGTGTGTCAAATATACCATTAAATTATAATTATTAGTACTGTTGGCCTATATTCCTGCTTACTTGCATATCTATATTCTTTAAAATTATACCTTTTCACTTTTAGTCTTATAAAAGATGCTTTCTGATGCTTTTCACTTGCAGGCAAAAGTGGATCACAGCTGAGTCATCGCACTTCAAACAGAATGAAAGCTCCTGAGATGAGCACGTAGAATGCCACCTGATTCCTCCAAACTTTTCAACCCTGGTAGGCACCAAAGCATCCTATGCCCATTGCAGGCTTTTAAGAAACAAGCAGAGCAATCTTGGGGTGAAAATGTGGATGAAAGCTTTAACGCCCTATGGATTTAAAGTCATATGAGCTGACATGCCTTTAAATCTGTTATTATTGGACTACCCAGGGTTGGAACAACTCAGTGCGGTGCCCAGGAATGATCAGTGAGATTCTCTCTGCCTTTCCTTTCAGTGCTGTTTTCCAGCACTGTTCTTGCCAAGCGCAGAAAGGAGGGCTGTCCTGCTTTGCTTACCACAGCAGTAGCCAGGGTGGCCCAGGACTTGTGCATATGTCATAACAGCATTTCAAACAGTTACACGGATTTCTTCATAGGAAATAAGATGGAACAAAGGATGTCCCGGGATGGAAACTGGAATGGAAACAGGTCCTCAATGTAGCCATTAGTAAATTCCAACTTTCATAGAACCTGTAATAGCCCATGCTCCTTTAGGATTAAAAAAACAATAATAATAATGGACAAAATGTACATAGACCATTTAGAAACGGAGAAAAAGGAAGGTCAGCCTACTGAGTGCTGATCTTCATGATGCTTTACTTTTTTCAGACACTGCAGCTTCAAAAAGTGAAGAAAACAGGACAAAATTCTCTGGCTTTTTAACACTGACCTTATTTTCCTTCTGAAGAGCCTGCAGGGACCAGTATGCCTTCAGTAGTGGCTGGGGAGAAGATGAAGGGAGGGATTTGAGATATACCAGAGGTTTCAGCTAGAGAAGAAGTAGTTTCTTCATTGGTTTGTTCACTTTGGAAATGATTTACACTAGCTGTTCTTGTGCTTTAAAGGACTGAACTATTAAATACATTCTGTGTGATGCTACAAGACGATCAGGCTTAATTTTATGAGGAAGGAGACATGTTCCAGCACTCTTACTCCTACGATCAGGGTCATTGTTCAGGTATGTTGGAAGCTGGTTGAGGTACTTCATTCAGGACTGTTCTGGCACACTTCAGAACTGATAGCATGAACTCCACTGATAATCCCTCAAATAGCTGTAAATAGGAAGATGATTTACCATGAGGTGAAAAATAAAAGTTTAAAATAAGGGCTTTGATATAGGCCTTGTACAAATAAATTGCCATGATCGAAGTCCATGGCTGGAGGTTACAGTTTAGAGCAGATAAATTTGGACAGTTTGGAAGGATAATTGGTGAGAACACAGTAAGTGCCAGTAAGTTTCAGAGACTGGAGAGAAGACAAGTCAGCCCATATCACCACTGCAATAAAGATGCCAGTGCTAGTTCCTCAGAGACCTGCTGGGTTTGAGCCATCAGCTTCTCAGTGAGAGAGTGAGCACCGAGCAGCATGCATGTACTGCCTGGGACATCATCACTTCTCACAGTCCTGGTTTCCTTATAGAGTTGAGGAATCCAAAAAATGACACCCATGCCTGGGAAGGGAATTGTTGGGTTCAAAGAAGCAAGAGAAACAAGAATTTTGTTGCGCGTTTAAGATGTCATAAAAATGAGAAGTGATGCATCAGGTTAATTCCTTGTTATTTGCAACGCAGGCTGCTCCCAGGCTTTTATTAGCATCATTCTGCTCACAGACTGACTCATAACTTGAACAGCAGCACAATGGAGCTGGACACACAGCCAGACTGTGACATCACTGCCTCCCTTCATGCTCAACATCCCGGTTCTTGGAGGTGCTGGACAAGTCTTAGCACCATGTCTGCTTCCTACTTACTTTCTCAGGAGCTTATTATTGTTTCTGAAAGGCTTCCCTTCGCCACAGGGTACTTAAACCCCAGAAATTCAAAACCAACAAAAGGTACATCCAGAAGATCATAAGAATCTCCATATTGGTGTTTGAATATCAATTTTGTCCATCTGTGGTGCTGAGTCATTAGCAGTGTTGCCAGGTCTGCAGAATATGTCCATGCAGAGGATTTTGTGTCCCATAGCCACAGTGATCGCCATGTCATTCAGCTGAGTCCTGGTATGGCAGTAGGGGTGAGAGTTCCAGAAGTCACCCTCATGTGGCCTGTGAAGGAGCTCTGTGTCCACTTCTCCCTTTGGTCTTTCTCCAGCCCCAGAAGTTTTTCTCCAGTGAATAAGGGGAGGCACAGGACCATCCTCTCTCATTTCCCAGGTCTGGATCAGCAGGGCAGCCTTTTCTCCCTGCTTATTCTCAGCTATACATGTTCAGAGCAAGACCTCAGAAGTGGGATCTGCTCATGCTTTTTCCATACAACAGAGAAATACAAAAAGAGAAATAGCAGCAAGCAGAACTCTTCTGCGCTGTTGGGCTTTCTCCCATCTGCTGTAGTTGAGCTCGGCTGCTCTCCTCATTCTTCTGCCTCAGTGTCACCTGGCAGAGTTGCTAGGGAAGCACTATTAAAGCAGTGGAGTTGAGCACTGACATGGCATTGTGCCCAGGAGAGTGGTTGCCATGAGAGAAACCAGGTGTGTTATGCAGATGAAGTATTTTGATTTCACTTATTCATCTTCCCAAAGGTGATTTTAGCAAAGCTGAATTCTCTTCCTGTTCTTCTTTTCCATTATTATTCATCACCCTGCAATTAGGACCCACCATAATTACTCCTGGCTCTGTTCCTCTTGCCCAAGGAAGAAATGGAAATAATAACACCAGAGCAGGGAAGCTGAAGTCAGCTGAGATGCTTACAGGAAATTTCCCCTTACCTTCTGCCCTCAGACAAGATCTGTGTCCTTCCATTTCTCCTTCAGCCTAGCTACGAGAGTGGGACCAGTATCACTCCCCACCCTGAGCCTAGAAGGAAACCTGCAGTGAGTCCAGCAGCTCACAGCTGACATGGGGAGCTGGTAGGAGCTTGGAAAGCAGAGATTAATTCTTGGCAAAGGCGCATTTGATGTTCCAGTGCTATTAAAGCTGCTGGATATAAAAAGCACTGGCCTGACTGATTATTTTGCAGGATATTAAAAGCATTGGCCTGTCTGATTATTTTGTGGGTGAGTCCAGCTAGCTGGATTTCCTCATCATGGGAATTGGAATGCTGTTGTTTTCTGATGCCATGATGCACTGTTTTTATAACTCTATTTGTTCATCATCCCTTCTCTGATACCCCCACTGCATATTCTTGTGTCTGAGCTGAGTGACAGGACCTGGAGTTCACTCCACATCTGGATTCTGTCTTCAAAAATGAGGATATTTTTAACCTGAGCTGAACTCCTGCTATTCTCAGCTCCTCAGCTGGAGCCTCCTTTGTACTCTCCTATCTCCCCCCCTTTGTAGCTCCTGAGGCTTCTTATTTTCTCTCTCTCAAATCTTGTTAATGAGGATATTGGGAATATATCCCTGCTAGGAGGGGAGGAAATATCTTGGCATTGCACTGAATGTTAAAAGGCATTAAGAATAAATTGTTTTTTTCACACAATGTCTTAGCTCTCAGATTTTATTAACATGAATAAACTCAAGACTTTATGTAGGAAACCATCATCAATGGACTAATGTGGGAAAGGGTGTTTACTTCAAAAATAAATTTGTCTCCGTTTTTTTTTCTGTGGTCTTAACTTGCTTAGCTTAAGAAAAAGAATCTTGAAGGAGAGATACAGCTCCTGGTCTCTCACATTTGATGTTAGGCAAAAATTCTTTGCTCAGAGGGCAGTGAGGCACTGGCACAGGCTGCCCAGAGAGCTGTGGATGCTCCATCCCTGGAAGTGCTCAGGACCAGGCTGGATGGGACACCCCGAGCTGGTGGGGGACAGGCAGCCCAGGACAGGAGCTGGGGCTGTATTGAGGCTCCTTCCAACCCAAACTATTCTGTGATTCTGTGAGTGGTGGAAGATGAGACAAGGGAAGTATGAAAGGGTAAGGGCTCCCTGAAAGCATCAGCACTGCCACCAAACCCAGCTCATCTCAGCTGGGGAGAGATTGCCTTAGCACTGTGGGTACAGCTGTTCCTGCTGAGAGCAATTCTCTCATTTCCCCCACCTTCTCTACAGTGCCCTGAGCGAGCTGCTGGTTTGAGAGATGGTGCTGCAGGAGGTAAAAGTAAGTGAGCTGATAATACCACCTTTTTTTTTTTTTTCTTCATTCTTTTCCAAGGAAAGATAGTAAATTAGTTAGCTTTTGAAGCCTTAATTAATTTAAGAGGCTGATTTCCCTCATTTAAATCATTTAATGTTTCACATCTAGGGCAATGTACAGGAGAGCTCCTCCTACCATTATGAATATCATCCATGCCACAAACCTAGGAGAGGAGACATCTCAGTTCACTCTGTGATTATAACGATATGTAACAGCAACGATGGCAGTAATGCACGCAGCTCAGGCATTAACAGGACAGGATTTCCTTTGAGGCAGTGGTTTCTCTTGAGGTATTGCCACACCACGAAGCTGCCAGCTGGAGGCTGCCTCTGGGGCTTCATGGCAGCCAGGCACCAGTAAAAAAGCTGTACTGAGGTAACTTTTAATGCAGAGAAACATATTCCTTTCAGCTGTGCAGCTCAATGACTGTTTCTGACTGTGCTTACTCAGGCTGGAAGGCAAAGAGGAGAGAGCTTAGCAAACTCAGGCTGCCTACCCACCCTCTGCTCACAAGTTATGTGGGGCCATGTAAAAAAGGGCCTGAGCAGCATGGTGACTCCTGGTGGTATCTCTTTCCAATACTTTTTCCACTTACCTCTTCACCAAGAGCTCTGAGCATTTTTCCATTGTCCTTGGCAGCACAAGAGGCAGTGGGCACAAATGCTAGGTTTGTCTGTTGGGCCACTAGACATCAGGCAGATCACACTGATGCATCACCACTTCTCTTACTGGCTTGCAAACTAGGCTTAGCTCTATCCTCCATAGGATAGTTTTATAAAAATAGATCATTTCATTTGCATTTTAATGTGCCTAAAATTTTCAGGAGCTGAACTGTGGATGGGAGGCTCCGGTTCCCTTTCCCTGTATTGGAGATGATGAGATTGTGGCTCTGTAGGCTTGCTTCGCACTAACAGCCCTTACCATTCTGTGACTCTGCATCAGGGATTTTATTTTAATGTTTTAAGCTTCACAGAAATGTTTGATTTTGAGCTGGTTTGGTTATCCAGCCACTTAAACTAGAAAGAGGCAGGAGAGACGAGAGAAATGCAAGGACTTTTGGGACTCAGCTGTGACATGACAGATTTCGGTCACTTGCGCACATCCTGACGTTAGGCTTGACTGGATGTGGAATGGGGAGAAGGCTTCTCCTGGGGCTGTGGCAGCAAAATAAGAGATGGTTTCTGTGTTGTTATTGGTGAGTCAGTATCCTGGCATACAGCTGGGAAAAGTGGCCTACTGAATTCTTTCGAAGGCTCTATTTTGGAAAAACAATTAACAGAAAAATTACAGCCTGCTATAAAGAGAAAATGCGCACTAATACTTCTACCACCTAATCTTACTTTGCTTCTGCATAGCTAATTGTGAAAGCAGTTGGTATTTGTAATCCCTGAGAATGGCCTCAAGAGGCTCCATTTTGGAGCCCTGCTGTAATGTGATGACCAAATTAAAAACAAGTGGGGGCATATCATGCCCCATTCTTGCTCTGCTCACACAGCAAGTACTGGGTAATTATCTCCTAGAGCAGATTCATCTTTAATTACTGTAATAGAGTCATAGGCTTGCAGAATGGCTTAGTTTGGAGAAGACCTCCAGACTAAAGCCCACTCAGCCATAACCCCCTCCCATGGGCAGGGCTGCCCCCCATTAGCTTAGGCAGCCCAGGGCCCCATCCAACGTGGCCTTGAGGTCCTTCAGGGATGAGGCATCCATAGCTGCTTTGGGCAGCCCATGCCAGTTCCCCATCACCCTCCGAGTAAATAATTTCTTCCTGACATCTAATCAAATTTTTCCTCTATTAGTTTAAAACCATTCTCCTTTATCTTATTACTATCAGACCATGTAAGAGGTCGATCCCCCTCCTCCTTACAAGCTCCCTTCAAGTCCTGGAAGGCTGCAATGAGGTCTCCTCCTTAGCCTTTCCTTTTCCAATCTAAACAAGACAAACTCCCTCGGACTTTTTCCATAAGGAGAGGTGCTGTCCTTCCATTCATTGTTTTCTCCCTCTAACCTTACCGGCCATACAGAGTGCTTCATAAACAGACCGTACTGACAAGAATGGAAGTGCAGGTGAGGATTTAAAAAGAAATAATTTTGTTTCTAGGTATTTTGAAAGTCTGCAGAATCAGGGAAATATTCAGCAAGAAGTATTGAGTTCCTCAGGAAGTCCTGATGGATGATTAGTATTCTTAGCTATGAAATGGCATTTCAGCTTTAGAGCTGCAATGGCTGTGATTGTATTGTGATGCTAAATGTGATGTATTAAAAGGTTCATGTACATATTTCTTTATAGTCAGCCTCATGTATTAACTTCTGAAGCCACTTCAGGGTGTTGTTGATAATGCTTGAAAACCATTGTAAAGCAAGAAGGGTGAATCACCAGTGGCAGAGCACAAGAAAACACAGATTAGATATCAGGAAAAATTTCTTTTCAGAAAGTGTGGTGAGGCATTGGAACAGGCTGCTCAGGGCACTGGTTGAGTCACCATCCCTGGAGGTATTCAAGAAACGTGCAGATGTGTCACTGAGGGACATGGTTCAGTGGGCATGGTGGGGATGGGTTTTGGTTGAACTGGATGATCTTAATGATTCTATGAAAATATGATTCTAAATCTATTTTGGCCATTTCATTTCTCAATAGTAAGCTTCTCTTCTGTAAGAAGTTCAGAATTGAAAATGTGAAAATTCCTAAAATCTGTTCTTTCTGTGCGTCTCTTGAATGTAAAGTCTGTGTTTGCTTTAAAGATGTAAGATCTGTACTTTGTGAAAATAGGCTAGTTTGGAAAAGATCATTTCCCTGGTCTGGCCACCTGTATAATATTTTTGCTGCTGCAGCATGTTGGTGTCAATCATGTTGGTCAGGTTGGAGGGCAGGTTTAAGGCCTGTCTCTTTTTCCAACAGAGAATTCAGCATTTCAGAGTCAAAAAAGACCTGCCCTAAGTAGAAGTTATTTTTGTAACATGGAGAGCTCATTCTCCTTTTTTTTTCCTAACAGATAAACAAACTTAGTTGCTTATAACTTTGGCATATAGTAGTCACTCAAACTGAGATAATTCCTCAGAGACTGCAAATTCAATACTTTGTCTTCCAACTCTTTTGTGGCTTTCCCTACCTCATTTAATCTAACATCAGATGACACTGACAGTCCTTTTATGCCTCTACCTCTTTCTCGTTTTAAATTTTGAGTCCTTTTTTTCCACTATTCTCTTGAAATCCAATTTCAAAGTGCCATGGTGCTGCCAGAGCAATCAGTGTAGCAAATAAATACTGAGTGAGGTTTTCTACTGACTGACTGACTACTCATGCATATCTGCAATACATCAGTATGTGGTACAGTGTCCGTGGCTCAGGTCATCCCATCTCCAAAGGGATGCAGTATGACCTCAAACAGAACTGAGGAGGGGAATAAGGATGATTTCCTAGCTCTGGTTTGAATTTAAAGGGCTCCTTGGTCTTGAATGAATGCAACAGAGAAGAAATGTGACAGAGGTCTGTAAAAGTATGAACAATAAGGGAAACGTGAAAAGAGTGCTCATTACTTTTCACAACATAAGCCACAGGAAGAATCCAATTAACTTAGTAGGTAATGGGTTTAAACCAAAGAAAAGGATGTACTGGCTAACAACGAATTCAACTTCACAGCTGGGATTCTTAGAGGAGGTCAAACATGAAAACAGGCTCCAAAAAGAAACAGATATATTCAGGTAGTAATGGGCTAATTAGCACAGTTATTTGGATGAAGATTCTGACCAAAAGATCATCACAGCACTGATTAAAACACATTACAGTTACTCCAGGTAGTTATTACAGACTAGCTTATCTGAAAACTGAACACTCATCAGCATCAGGAGCACTTGAGATGCTCTTGGAGCACAACTTACATTTTGTTTCAGCTGAAAGAAGCCCAGATTCTCTCCAGCAAGCTCAATGGGGCACAGACTGAAACACAATAAGCCAACAGGACTGAGAGATTTGTTTCTAAATTGCATTCCCGATCTGAGCTGCAATGCATTTGAAGGTGTAAGGTCAGGTTGAATGGGACCCTGGGCATGCTGATCTAGTGCCTAATATAGTGGTTGGCAACCCTGCCCACAGCAGAGGGTTAGAACTAGATGACCTTTGAGATCCCTTCCACCCCAAGCCATTTTAAGATCATATGACTCTATGGCTCCCTATTAGTACCAAAAGAGTACTTGACTTCATTGGATTCATTTTCTTTGCAAGGGGAGGATGGGAACTAGATTATCCTCTTCTCATTACTATGCAGATGAGATAAAGGCAGAAAATGCATTTAACTGTAGGAAATGGCTAAAATACATAGTGATGCCATGAAGCATCTGTGGAAGTGTGTTAAAGATGACTATGTGGGAAATGGTGGAAAGTAGGCTTGGCTCTCAAGGACAGTGAATGGATTTATCTCCCATGGCTACAACAGTGGTTTGACATTTTGTTCCTGCAAGGACATTTTTTCCTCTGGACCCAATACAAGAAATCTTAAGAGTTGCACATAAGTATTCACTGTTCCATATTTACAGAGGATTAGATACATGTTTTGAATTTCCTTTCCTTCAAAGCAGTGCAGCACACAAAACTCATGCTTTGATGTATGAGAAAAGGATAAAGGAAACAGGAATTTGGAAAGGTTTTGTTCTTTTTGATGCAGATATAGTGCTGTATTTGACAATGATCTTACTTCTCCTGTTTGAGGAGTGTATAAAAAATAATTTTGAGTTTTTGAATTCAGAATATATGTGCTTTCCTCCACTAGCCAGCTCCAAATGCCACAGTGATGTGTAGGACAAAATCTGGATGTTTTTCATTCTTTGTGAGTTCAGCTTTTCAGCTGTGTGCTACAGTGGTGTGTTAGTGGATAAATGTTTCTCTCTCTTTGGCTACCACCTCTTGTCTGTAAAGGATCAACTTCCTGGTTTGAGGTGCAGAGAATCTGCCAAATATCGTGGTGTTCATCCAGGTTCCCAGGTGGTGTTATTCTGGGAATGTTATTTCAAGGGGCTTTTATGTGTACAATGTTTTCACCCTTCTTTTTGTTTTTAACAGACTCTTTTTCCATGATTGCATGACAAGTTGAAAGCACAAGCACAACAAAATGTACAGGCTCAAGAGCAGAAAGCAGAGGAAAAGATGCTGAAATACTTATTAAGAGCCTTAAAAGGATTACATAAGCGGCTGATTATTTTGGACCAAAGACATTTAAAATGCAGCTGTTCACTTCCAGCTCACCTGGGGATGCTTTGTGGCACTATGCATTTCTGCAAAATACGAATTCTCACTGGCGTCTTATTGAATTAGCTGTTAATTAACTGATCTCTTGACATGAAAATCATGCACAAATAGCACGCTAGTGTTATTCACTTGACTACTAGACATAATTTTTCATTATGCTGATGATTTTCCTAGGTACAATTTGGATACAATGTACAAACAGCAGATTGAAAAAAAAGCCAATCTGTTAAGCTTCAGAATTACAATTGAAGACCTTACTTTAGGGTCATAGTAAGGTAAATAAAAACAAATGAGAAACAAAACCACAAGTCAGACCTGCAAGATTCCTGTTTGCTTCTCAGGTATGTTTTGAAATTCTTATGAATTTGTGTTTGCAAGCCTTTACCCAGGGAAGTACTAATACTAATGCCATTTTGCAGGTGGTTGTCTAAGGCACTGGCAGATAGAGGTACTTAACCACACATGTGGCTACTGTTTTAGCAGACCCATGGTTCTTTCACATACCTGGAGCCTCTGGTAAATGTGTAGTTTGATTTTTTTGGATTCTAATCCAGATGCTAACCTGATTTGAACTACTTCATTGGCCTAATTATCTTGCAAAGATACTTCATTAAGCATAATGAAACCAAGGCTTCATATCTAGAAGTTCATTTGCTTCTCTAAGGCAGCCATGTAGCTACTTCCATACTTAAAGGAGGAAGGAAGGCAGCCCAAAGGCCGAGACTTATCAGACCAAGACTCTGTCGAAGCCAAGCAGTGCAATTCCAACTTTGGTGAGATGGATGAAGGGATCTCAGTTGACTCATCTGGCCTCTGTGCTGCCCCTCAGCTGCTCATCTATCCTCCCTTGTCATCACATAATCATGCTCTGAGGTTCAGATGAGAAAAATGGTCAGGAAAAGCAGGAGTTGATGTTTCAAGGGCTCATTGAATGTCTGACAGAGTGCCTTCGTCTCAACAGTCTGTTCAGAGAAGTGAGTTGTTTTCTGAGTCATGATGTCTGCTGAGACATACAGAGAGCTTCAAACTGTTAACTACTAAAGAATCAACCAACTTAATAACTATAACCCTTACAAGACAGACAGCTAAAAGAAAATAATAGGATGTGCAGTATGCCCTCAGGTGACTCATATATTTGAAAGGAGGATGTGAATGGTGTGAATGGCTTTTATATTAAGACTACTCAGAAATTTTACTCACTTGGTTTCATGTCAGATCAGCAGGTTCTCTACAGCTTTGGCAATTTTATTCTCCTGTTAATTGTGTGAATACATTCAGTCCTACAAACACATAAAGCTTTGCCAAACTAGAGGAAACATGCAGCATGACTCTGTCCTATCATTTTGGCTTCATGTAAGAGAAGAGGCCTTTTTTCAGTGTCATGGCATGCTGTTGTAATCCACTGTCTGAATAAGTATATCTTCTGCTGGATATTCAGTGCTTCTAAGATGGAGCCAAGGGAACTCATTTTTACCAAGGTTAAAGGATTCTGAGATGTTATTGAGCATCCATTCCCATGGCTACTGCAGAAGTGCTGTACTTGCAGGCAGACTGTAAAGAAATATTTAATGGTTGACTAGTTCAAACAAAGTTTTTTGAAAGCCCACAGTAAAACTTAATGGAATTAGCATAATTTTTTATATGCAAAAAAGTGACTGTGAAAAACAGCAAAAATGATGCAAATCCTGCAGTCTGTTCTCAAAGAACTGCCTAGCCTCACCCAGAAAGTCTGCAAGCAGGGATGAGTATGATAGCCTGACCACCTACTCCTGTGCTTCGACCTCAGAGAGGAATGCTTTCTCCTTCATTTCATTCAACAGAAGGTTAAATATATTAGAAGACAAAGATGGACTGTATTTAGAGTGCTTCAAATTAGTCCATTTGGTTTCAGTTCTGCTTTAGAAAGATGTCTGAAAAGATTGACTCTTCCAAACTTTCATCTTCTGCTGTCTTCTTCCACATATTGCTAGTTCCTGAGTTGGATGGTCCTATTTGACATAGTCTAAACTCCTAGTACCTATTCCTTGCAGAAAAGCTTGAAGGATAAATTTCATTACTCAAAAAGTAGAGAGAAGGCAAATCAGGATTTCTTTTTGCATGTCACTTATTTCTGTTTCTTCGACTTCTAGCATTACCAGTTGAGAAAGAGTTTAATATGGAAACAGTTCAGCTGATAACTGCTTAACCCTTTCTAATTCTGAGGAAATGTCATTTCATGGAGCATTCCTTGTGTTACCTAGAAAATCACAGCTCTGCAGGGCATAGTTGCACAGTGCTGCAGGTAAGGACCAATCCTGTCCTCATGAGAGAAGTTTCATGCTTTCACTTCTGATCTTGTGGCATCTCTGGGCTGCTCCTGCAGACAGCTCAGTAGGACTATTATTGAAGCTGCAATACACCGTGCAGTCCTGTCTCTGATCCTGTGTTGTGCTGCATCCTGCTGGAGGAGGACTCTCAAACAGGGAAATGACAGCAACTCATCAGGGCCTGGGAATACACTTGTTCTACTTTTTGTAACTCAAGTTTTGGCAAAGGAAGAGCTCTGTCTCAGTTTACAGCCTGGCTTGTTTCCCCAGTGAAATCTAACCCCCTTCAAAGCAAAGAGACAAACTGTTTACGCAAAGGCTCTATGGGATATTTTTGTATGAAGGGTAGCTTAGTGAAGTAAGGCCTGTGCATCAGCAACAGGAAGGTTTGCTTGCTTAACCTGAGTGGTGATAGCAAAGAAGGGATTTGCTCCTGGCGCTGGCCCAACACACACTCATATGAGCTCTTATCCTGAGGCAGCAAAGGTTTGGGTCAGCTCTCCTTGGGCAGCTTGGAGCAGCACAGCCAATGGAGACATAAGGTCCAGGGGATCATAGAATCATGGTATGGTTTGGGTTGGAAAGAACCTTTAGAGATTATCTAATCCTAGTCCCAGGCCCTAGACAGGAACATCTTCCACTAACAGAGTTACACAAACTCCCATTCAAAGGGTCTTTGGACCAGGCAAAATTATCAGTAAGAATTTACCTTCTACCTTGTTTCAGATGCAAACAATAGAAAGAAAAAGCCCCTGACAACAAATGCTCTGATGTACCAAAGAAATAGAAAAGTATTTTCAGGTTGAAGAGTGAAATCAGGGTAATTTTGCTAAACATTCCATGACCAGGGATGTGTTTAAAAACCCACAAGACTATAAAGTAATCAACAAAAGCTAGTAGAAATACATTCATTTGTCATCTGGTAATTTGTAATTTAAATACATAGAAATAAAGCCAGTAAAACTGGCTGCTAAAAGCTGTTGAAAAATTTGTTGTGACATTCTGAGTGTGGAAGCTCAGACTTTCACCTTGGGGCACTTGGACAAACAGTTTGTATTTGAGTAAATCAAGGCTTCTGGAAAGGCACCTGGTTCTGTTAAGACTCCAGGAGAGGCAGGAGAGTCTCAGTTCCACACTAAGGATTAGAATGAAAGCTAAGTTCCACACTAAGGAAAGACTTAAAAGAAAAAAAAATGAGTTTCCTTCATTGCTAAATATGACCTACTTCAGCATTAGGTTTTTTCACAAAAATACATTGTAAAGCCATGAGAGACAACTGCTGCAGAAGACTTAAATGATTGCAAGTTACTTCTAGATTGCTTCTGACTCATTAAACAGATATTTGCACTTCTAGTTTAATGCAAGCTTTTCACTTTTGCTCCTCGCTTTTCATACATGTGTCCTCACTGACTTGGAGTTCACAACCTGGAGATATCCTTTATTAATATTATGCACCAACTATATCTTAAATTAGTGTTATATACTAATAGATCAGTGTATCTGCACATTTTCCAACTTACTCATCTTCATTGTTTCCTCCAGTAGGGTGTAAACAGCACATCTTGATCTATTGCATGTTTGACTCTCCTCCTATATTACTGATGGATCGGGGACATGGACCAATGTGCTATGTGGTAGACAAATCCCATCAAAGAGAATAAAAAGACATTACTCTGCAGGTAATGTGCTGTAAACACTGTCTAACTTTGCTCTTGGTGGGTCAGTGTTGTGCAGTTCAGTCACATCTTTGCATTTAGTTATTGCTTGGTGTTCAGTGGTCTGGCACAGACCACGTGGTTGCTGATGACTGATTTTTGGCTTACAGATGACACAAAATCTCTCCCTAACTATCTGCTGCTGATCTATAGTGTGGAATAAACATAACATAGTCTGAAGGCATATTCTTATTGGGAAATAAATTCTCATCTGATTATTCAAGTAGATTTTCAAGCTCTCAGCATTCCACAACTTGCAAGGTCAGGAACTGCAACGTTGTTTCAAATGTGGATATTTGTCTCTGGCCAAGGTGCCCTGTTGGGCTCCATGTGACAGTGCAATCAAACAAAGCCTATGCTAGCAGAGGAATTTTAAATGGTTCTTTAATGCTAAGTTGTATAATTAACAATAGACTTGCAATGCTGAGGGGGAAAAACATGGAAAAATGAGTGTTTGTCTGTTTAGAAATCTATCTTCATTGCAGACTGACAGATTTTCTAAAAGAAGAGTAAATAATTTCTGTCTGGATATTTGGAAAAAAGTTACCATACAATTACATGACAGCGGTAGAAAAGGGCTGGACTTGTTAGAAGCACCTTCAGCTCAGACAATATCCAAGCAGCTGAGATGTACCAAATCACCTCTGGTCTGCTGAACTGTACTGCTTGCCTGAGTCACCACAGTGAGAGGTAATGCCCCAGAGAGGAGACAGTAGGTCAAATTTCACTGCAAAGCAATGCAGCCGAACTTTAATAATGAGCTATAAAAGTCATGTAACTTTCCAAGAGGGAAGAGCTAATGGCTCCACAGGCAGTTATTAATAGCCAAGTGTTAAGAATTGTTGTTAAAATTGTTTAACTTTGCACACCCACGGAAGATCCTTGCATCTCAGTCTCTCTTGGTAGACAATGAAGACAAGAGCTCATGGAGAATGAATTATCCTATCTATTTTAAATACCATTGTAGAAGAGATGAATGGAATATTAAATATTCCTAGACCTCTCAATTGACTCCAGTGGTTACGCATATGAGAAGTTCAGGTGGAGGCATGGGTAAATGTAGTCAGTGTTTATTCAGAGGAATCCTGGCCATGCTACCTTGGAAAAGCTCCTTAACTACTTAAATATCCGAACCTTCAGTTGCATTGGAATTTCTGCTTCAGATCAGATCAACTCATCTGCAAAAACAACATTCTGTATATTTTGCAAAGACCTGTCCACAAATTGGAGAGCTGAACATAGGTATGTACTATAACTCACACACCCTCCAAAATGCAAGAGTTAAAATCCATAAAACTACTACTACAAGTTCATGCTGATTGACAGAAGTACTGTTTATTAGGTCAAAAGGTACTTAGAGGATAAAAATAATTTAGTAGTAATCATGCTCTGAAACAGAATTCACTTATTCAAGGATTTTAAGAGCTTTTCTTTGACTTGGATTTTTTCTCCAGATTATGCACATTAGTTTTACTTTCAGAAACTCTCACACAGACAAAGCATGCACAGTTTTAACCTTAATTCAACTGCACAGCCCATGCACACACATAGGACATATGTTTCACTGCAAGTGAGACCTGAACTTGCGATCACTGAATGAACGTGAAAGCACCTTTGGAGGTGCAGGATCACAATCACAAGCATCTATGAATGTGCTTGTGTCATAGAGTCACAGAATCATTAAGGTTGGAAAAGACTGCTAAGATCATCTAGCCCAACTATCAGTCCATTACACCGTGCCCACTGAGCCATGTCCCTCAGTGCCACGTCTCCACGTTTCGTGAACACCTCCAGGAGTGGTAACTCTGCTACTCTCCCAGGCAGCATGCACCAATGCCTCACCGCTCTTTCTGAGAACAATTTTTTCTACATATCCAATCTGAACCTCCCCTGCTGCAATTTGAAGCCGTTACCTCTTGTCCTATCTTGTCATTTCTGCTTGTCTTCCTGTCACTGTCCGGAGGATCCTAGGACTTGCAGGATACAGCTACACCATTTGTTTTCATAGCAGGAGCTTAAACCAATTTGTGTCAAGTCTCACCTATGGTTTATGTGTTCTTGGATCTGTGCTTTAGCGTGTTGCTAACTCCAGGATATTACATCACCCACAAGCAGGCATGATAAATAATGTGCTGACCCACTCTCTCAAACTCCCAAATCAGAACCTGATCTCTCACTAATCCAGCCCAAGATCATCTTCTTCTCTTTGGTTTGACTCTTCAGATGTTTCTGAAGTTTAAAAGATACTATGTTAAAAAAAAACAAAAAACAAAAAAAACAACAACCTTTATTCAACAAATAGATCAAATATCATCTTTGCCCTCTCTCTTGCTCTAACTTTCTGTATGAGTTAGAGCTATCTCACCTGCATTATTTAAATGTCTGTTTCATGTGACCCCAGCATTCATTGAAGGAAGTAAAGTGGCAATCAAACAGGTGGCTTTTAGGTTTCGAAGTTATGTTGAGATAATTCATGTAGTCTGGGAAAATTATAGTGAAAAATAATTGCTTCCTACTTCTATGATCCCTACAGAATAGCTAGCTACGTAAAAGGTCTGAGGAAGTGGTTATCATTAAATCATTTGATAGAGAGGATTCCTCCATCCTCCCTTTCCCTGGGCTGCCATGTGAGGGATGGAGACCATGACAGCTGGTGAATACAAGTCATGTCCTCACCTGTGCAGCATATCAAAAGGGCCTAAGGGGTTTGCAGACTTGAGGATGTTTCACTCATCATGGGAGAGAAGGATCTGATCACCCCTGGTCGGTGCAGAGTGGAATGCCATAGACCTCTTGATACTCCTATAAGGATCTGGCCCATCCATTTTTCTCCATGCAGTGTAAGGAGAAAGCAGTGTATATCTGGGTGTCCTTGAAATATCTTCCAGCACACTGCAC
Organism: Centrocercus urophasianus; assembly: GCF_019232065.1. Taxonomy (NCBI): domain Eukaryota; kingdom Metazoa; phylum Chordata; class Aves; order Galliformes; family Phasianidae; genus Centrocercus; species Centrocercus urophasianus. Next base: position 10,514,708 of record NW_024884253.1, read on the forward strand.
AACCACGGTGTTACTGCAAGCCAGGAATTACATGACCTCTGCATATCTCAGGGAAACATTTGATACTGCCCACATAACCTCATTGGCATGGATAGCACTGCCAATGAGCAGCCAAAGTAGAATTCCAGCTCCTCACATAGGAGCAGTGCAGCAAGTTGGAGACCTGAGAAAGGTACTGCACTGCTTTTCAAGCCTTCTACACCCTCCTTGATTCTGTCTTGGGGAAACTGGATACTAGAGAAATTTTTTTCTCAGGAAAAGTGGTAGAGCACTGGAACAGGCTGCCCAGTGAGGTGGTGGAGTCACTGTCTCTGGAAGTGTTCAAGAAACGTGTGGAAATGGCACCGAGGGACATGGTTTAGTGGCTATAGTGAAGAAGTGTTGATGATTGGACTAGATGATCTTAGAGATCTTTTCCAACCTTAATGATTCTATGAATCTGTGAACCATTTGGTATGTAGCTGTCTGCAGGGAAGACCCTGAAGATGAGCTGAGCCAGTCACAGAGGTTGGGCAGCACTCCTCACAGCCTGTGGGCTTCTCTCAAGCTAAGGAAGGCCTCTCTGGACTAAGAAAGTCTAAATCAAATGTTTACACAGTAAATACTTGTTTGCTCTGGGCTGCCCCAGTTGGAGCAGTAGTGAATTCCTGAGACTGGGCTTGACCTTCCTTGGAAACAAGCATGCTCAATGCCTTTGTGAAGCCAAGATCTCTGTATGCAGACTAGCTTTATTATATATTTCTTTCCAAAATGTGGTCTTTTTTTTTTTTTTTTATAATATGCAAAACACATGCCATATCACAAATGATGGGATAGATTAAACAGCTGGTAAGGAAGTCCCCTCTCAAGGACCATTTTAAGAATAGTACTTAAATAGCATAAAGGCCATTGACCAACAAAAGACTTTTTGAGCTCAAGAGCCTTTTTATGACTCCCTGTTCACCACAGTATTGAACAGTAGTGAGGAACTGAAAAATATTTGAATGCTATAGTGAACACTTATTTCTGTCTTCCATTACAGATGATAGGTAGACATCAGATGTAATGATAAGGAAACATCAGAGTTGGGGGAATTAAAGGATTAGTGCTTGCTTTGTCCTGAACCCCTGTGAAAAACTTCTTTTAGCATTTATTATTTGTCTTGCAATACCTAGATTAGACTACATTAAGCACTGGTAAAAATAAAGAATAGCTCTGAGTGTATGAGGTTCACATCTGGAAATAAGTAAAACTGAGTACAGGTCACATGCAGGCACTCTGACATCTCTTTCCAGAGTGAGGTTTTGGTCCTGATCTATCTACATTCAGATCTTGCTCCATTCTGGGGCTTGATTCTGAAAAGTGGACCTCAGAAGTGCTGTTGTGGAGGGTGCATTAGAAACGAAATACAACGAAACCAGTCTTGTAGAAACAAAGGAGGTAGCATTTCATGGGAGATGTATGCACTAATAATAGGACATAATATATAGTGCCCCCAACTTTGTTAAACTCCCGGATCAGTTTTGAGTGCTGTATGATGGAAAGCATGGCAGAGGGAACCCATACCAGAGTACAGTCCCATGTCTTGGTTGTTGGTTCATATGCTTATGGATAGTAATTAGAGGGAAGCAAATTTCTTTAAAAATGTTCAAATGAAACAAACCAGCTGTTGATGTGTGCTAGAAATACTTGTGTGCATTCCTTATTAACATAGCACCATGAGATGCTGGGTCATGTGTGTGGTGCGAAGGACTGAGGGTCATGTAAATAAAAGACTGGTAACATTCAAAATATCTCTTCTCAGTGTGCTAAGGAAGCATTACTTAAGGAATAAATCACTTCAAAAGCTATCAAAATTTGCAAGCTGACGCATTGAGCAGCTATGTTTTTCCTTAAGAAAGAGATTTGACTTTCCTTAAGTAAGTCAAGATCAATTACACTTTGGATCACATCACTTTGGATTGCACTTTCCACATTTATCAAATATGAAGATCGTCTTTAAAATGAGATCTGAGCTAAGGATTGGGGGAAGAAAAATAGCAAGCAGCAAATTGCAGTGTGTCTGTAGCCTAGTGACGTGTATCCTGTGATGCAATAAGACTGCATCATAGAAGGAAAAGTAATTCAGAGTGGGATGGAACTGGAGGGGTGAGAGTAGCAGTAGTAACTCCTCAAGGAGAAATTCAGCTGGTTTAAAAATAATAGTTGCCAGGCAAGACAGAAAGTCTTGGAGACAAGCAGGTGGCTGCAGCAGATTCTTGTTCGAAACGCTAAGGTGAAGGCAAATTACCGTATTCTTCCAGTCTTTCTGTTTCCTTAGATTCAGAAGAAGCCTGATAAACATGTGGAAATCTCTTGTCTTCCCACTGAGTATCCTCTTTCATGGAAAAATGAAGTTGATATGCAAAGTGAACTACTGCCTCTTCTCTGAGTAGGGCATTGATGCTCCCTTTGCTCCCGCAGTTCAGGAGGTTACTCAGAGGTCAGATACTCTTATAAAGTAATTTGATGCCTATCATAAAACATGATGCTCCTCTCAGTTTCTTCAGAGCTCTGAAACATTCCTTCTGCTTCTCCACTAATGCTTGCAGCCAGTTACCTCTGGTGAGGAAGGAAGGGATCAATTCTCAAAGTAACCAGATTATGTCAGAGATGGGAATAGGCAGAAGTAGACAAACAACAGCCAGAATGATCCATCAGTCATTCCCAAGGGGCTCTTCACAAATAGCTTTGATGTACTCTCAGTGCTGAAATTTATGGGCATTGTTAACAAACAAAGCTCAAGGCATTGCTAGAGGAATGAAGTGTTTTCAGTTACTGTACACTACAGGCAAGCCAACAAGCAAGCCATCAAAGCTTTTGCAGACAATTAGTTTTAAACAAACTGAGTGTAGACTTTTGAGACAAAAGTACTTCTGTTATTTGATAGGGAAAGATTAATCATACCAAAGGTTTGATGGTTGCAGTGCACAAATCTCCACCTGAGCTTCTCATCGTGAGCTCCTGATAGTGTCAATGAAAGAAAAAATGCACAATTTAAAATATGATGTATATACTGGATTTTAGATGTAGACTTTAGAGTGACATAATAGCAGACGAGGTGGCCGAGTGGTTAAGGCGATGGACTGCTAATCCATTGTGCTCTGCACGCGTGGGTTCGAATCCCATCCTCGTCGGCAGGCAAATCTTTATGAAACTGAATGTGTACAAGTCTATGGGGCCTGACGACATGCATCCCAGGGTTGTGCAGGCTGATGTGGTTGCCAAGACACTCTGCATCACATCTGAAAAGTCATGGCTGTCAGGTGAAGTCCCCAAAAACTGGAAAAAGGGAAACATTACTCCCATTTTTAAGAGGGATAGAAAGGAAGACCTGGGGAAATAGAAGCTGATGAGCCTCACCTCTGCATGACAGAATGAGTAGACAAAGGAACAGCAACTGATGTCATCTACCTGGAATTCCGCAAGGCCTTTGACGTAGTCCCGCATGATATTCTTATCTGTGTATTGGAGAGATATGGATTTGGAGGCTGGACTATTCAGTGGAAAAGGAACTGGTTGGATGATTGCAGCCAGAGGGTTGTGGTCAACAGGTGGAGGCTGGTGACAAATGGTGTTTCCAGGGTCCATCATGGAACTAATGCTCTTCTACATCTTTATGAACAACCGAGGCAGTGGGATTGAGTGCACCCTCAGCATGTTTGTGGACAACAGCAAGCAGAGTGGTACAGCTAGTGCAACAGAACTTCGTAAGGAATGTCATCCAAACAGACCCGTCACCCAAGTGCAAGGTTTTGCACGGGGGCAATCTCTGATATGAGTACAGTCTGGGAGAAGAACACACTGAGAGCAGCACTGCAGAGAAGGATCTGGAGGTCCTAGTGGATGGAAAGCTGGATATGAGTGTGCCCTTGCAGCCTGGAAGGCCAACAGTATCCTGGACTGCTTCAAAAGAAGGGTGGCCAGTAGTGTGAGATTGTCCCCCGTTGCTCTGCCCTTGTGAGACCCCACCTGCAGGCCTGGGACCCCAGCACGAGCTGTTGGAGTGGGTCCAGAGGAGGGACACAAAGATGATTAGGAGAGCTGGAGCTCATCTCCTACGAAGAAAGATTGGGTGAGTTGGGCTAATTCAGATTGGAGAAGGAAATCCATGTGGAAATCTGCTTATAGCCTTTCAGCATCTAAAGGGAGCTTAAGAAGATGGAACACAAAATTTTACATGATCTGATCTTGATAGGACAAGAGGAAATTGTTTTAAATTAAAAGAGGAGAAATTTAGGTTAGATGTAAGGAGGAAATTCTTTACTCAGAGGGCTGTGATGCATTGGCACAGAGTGCCCAGAGAAGCTGTGGATGCCCCAACCCTGGAGGCAGTCAAGGCCAGATTGGATGGGGCCCTGTGAAGCCTGTTCTGTTGGAGGGCTGCCTTGCCAATGGCAGATAGGGTGGAAGTGAGTGGTTTTTAAGGTCACTTCCAACCCAAGACATTCCATGATTCCGTGATTCCATATTCTATGATTCTATGATAGTGGACACCCTGATATGCCAAATTGTCATCACTGTTGAGGTAAGCCAGATGGGAGTCTCTGACATACTCTTCTCTATCTTTGATCACATGAATCCCAACAAAGTAGTAGTTCATCCTAAGAATGCTTGGCCTATGTGAATTTCCAGTACTTCTCAGTGATTATAAATCCTCTGCCCCAGGGGATCCTGGTTTATTTCAACCTACAGGGTTTGACAGTCATGTCGAAGTATCTCATTGATCTTTTTGACCTAATAATTCGTGACCTTTGTCTTGGCAGTCCCAGGCAGAGCAAAGCCTGGTTGGAGTTTTATGTCTATTGGCCCTTTGAGAGAGTGTCTTCTGAAAGCAGATTTCTGTTTTGGACTTCTGTTTTATATCTTTGTATCTACAGAGATATCTGATACTACTTCTTTCTCTTCCTAGTAGTAATATTTCCCCACTCTGCTGAAACAGATGCTGACAGTAGAGTATCAGCCAGTAAAGATCTGAGGCCCTCAAGGGTAAGGTCCCCCCAAGTCTTTTCATCTTCAGTAACATGTTTTGGTATGCACCAGTATGTAGGTGACTGATTTCCATTTTGCCTCTGCTATAGATATCTCTCACTCTCCTTGGCTTTCTCCTTAAGCCCCTTCCCATTTCTTTGTTTTTCTGTTTCCAATTTATTCATCATCAAGAAGGGCCTGAGAATTATCCAGTAGCTCTAAAATCAAGGTCTGAGAAGATGCTCCCAATTATTTCTATCCTATGACCTCCTCAGGTGCTTTCCATTACTGAAAAAAGCTAACATTTTTGACTTTTCATTCCAACCTGGAAAGAAAAATTATAAATCTGAAATTTTCTGCTAGAGAATTAAGAAGGAAAGTTTAAATCCCAAAAATCATATTTTCAAAGGGAAGCTCCCAGTCTGGATATTTTTAGCCTCAACTTAATTAAGTCTGTCTCCTTATTCAGTTCTTACTTTCTTCACTGAACTTACTTGAAGAAATATTGGGCTAAGAGGGTTTATTTTACCAGCGTGTTCTATAACACTTGCTAATTTTGGTCAAATAGCTTTCCTCCAGATCATGTGTGGGTAGCTGGTATAACCAGCAGGGTACATATTGTAACTATCAATTTTGAAGCGAGTGCAAGTTTTTGCTGTTATGATGTCTGTTTGGCAAATGGTTTCTGGTCATAAACTATGCAGTAAAAGATGGAATTGCCTTCTGTGTTTGTGCAATTAAAAACTAATTATGAGACTTTAAAAGTTGTTGTTGTAATGCCAGTAATGACCTTCTGTGCATATTCCAGCAATGAGTATTTTCCCTGTATTCCTTTTTATTTGAACAAAATGATTTTGTTCTTCTTAATGTCTTTTCTGTGGCAAAGGTAAGGAATTCTAGACGCATCTCTGGTGTAAACAAATGTATGAAAATAAGGAACAAATTTCTTTCAGTGAGTTTGAAGAGCTTTCATCCAGCTAATAGAAAATATGGAGATGAAGCTGTAGGAAGAGCACTACAGGTTGGAAAGTGATTTTGTTCTGTGCATATGTTAAAGAAAGCAATATGAATGCATATTTCTATATGCTCAGGAGCAAGAAGGAGGGGATTTTATGTTGTGGACAGTTGAACACAAACTTCTTAACTATTTTCTGTGTCTGAGCTATAACTGGTGGAGTGCTGCCCTGGGGCTCTGAGGGAGCCAACCCCATGGAGACAGTACAATCATCACCTTGCTTCACCTTTGTCCTGGCCTTCTAAAGTTTCCTGAGTGAGCAACAGCTGAATATGAGAGTAAACTCTGCTTGTGCCAAGGCTTGACAAGCATCATCTTCCCACAGCACCCTAAATAGGGACCTCATTGCCAAAGCACCTCCAACCTCCTTTCTTCTTCCCTTCCTTTCCTGTCTAGTCTACTGTCTGTACCTGCAGTCCTCAGGGGAGACAATTGTTGTGACATCCATAGGTGAAATAAATAATTATAAGACCTTGTAACTTGTATTGTTCATGTTTCTCAAAACATTTCAGCAGTGTCTGTAAGTTGGCATCTCATTTTTCCGAAGCAGACATATCTGAGGCAAAAAGGAAAAATAAGGACTGTAGTTCAGTATTTGTTCAAGACTTCAGATGTCTCACTGGGTCTTAACCAGGCTTTAAACATTTAGTCTTAACTGGTTGCATGTACTATCCCTGTCATTAAGGGCCACCTGAGAGAGCAATTCTTAACGAAGACTGAGTAAGGAATCATTGCACCCAACTTCACACATCTCCATTTGGACTAGTTTCCTTTTGAGTTCGGTTTCCATGTTTCCTTTTGAGGCTGTAGAGAAAAGTAACATACAATTCATTATGTCTACTGCAGCATGAGATAGACTACCCCTATTGTTCTCCTTTGATCATAAAGATTATTCAGTGGCAACTGGCTTGACAATTTATAACTGTATTTTAAGAGTTGATTTTCATCCACTGTGATAAATGCCACTGTTCTCTGAGGTTAGTTCTAATACATCAAAGAGTCTGTTTGCTGGCCTGTGATGTACATCTGTACAGGTTCTGAATCAGCTGCAGGGTACAAAAGAGACTAGTATTTCTGGGGTGTAACTTGTAGTTCTTACGGATTCAGCTAACGTTGTAACTTAAAAGTTCTACAAAGTTGTTGACTGTGACCTTTTGTCATCCAGGACTTGTGAAAGAGGATGAGGAAGCAAGAGGAAAGGACCCCGCTGTGATAGGGGGGTTGGAACTTGATGATCCCAGGGGTGCCTTCCAACCCAAGCTATTCTATGATTCTACGATTTTTGTGGTCCTGGCATTCCTCAGCATTACAGTGAGTTTTAGAGCCAATTAGCTTTGGCTAAGGAGGACGAATAATAGGAAAAATGAACTACTGTACAAGAAATTTATTTGCTGTGACTACTGAAAGCCACATCTTCCCACCCATCATATTATGGTGTGATCTCTGAAGTGAGACAGGCTTTTCCAAACTTATGCCATCATCAATCCCAGGTGAAAAATGAAACTTCCTCACTATTATTCACATTACCAGTAGCAGCCTTCAGTCCTGCTGCCTGTTTTGGAAAATAGCTTTTGTTGGATATGAGCTCTATCTAGCAGTATGAATCTGACATATTCCTGTTTAATTTATTATTTTATAATTTTGTGTGATAAAATTGAGTGCTTTTCACTTACTACCTTTTTCAGTAAATGAGACCTAAGCCACGTCTCTTAATTAAGCAGTACAGAAAGTGGCTTGTAACTCTGTAAGACACCTCATCTCTGCACAGCCTGCTATGTGAGGCTGGGATGACTTATGGTCACCCCAACCTTGCCCATGCAGCCACTGGGATATGTGTCTTCCCAGAATAGTTAATCTCAAATTCCATCTGAGCCCCTCCTTATAGTAGCACTAGAACTATGCAGTCATGCCTCAAAGGGCCATTTTGATTTAACTAGAGAAACAGAGAGATAAAATGTAATCACTCCTTCCTGATTTAAAAAAAAAAAAAAAAAGAAGACCTTTCTGAAATAATTTTAATGGAATGGGAGGATGAGTATGCTTGAAGAATAATATCCATTTGGCTAAATTAATTATTGAGATAAAAAGTTCTGATGGAGCCAAAATAAGCAAAAACCCAAAGCCTACTCAGTCTGTGAAAAGATACTCACTGTTTTTGATTAATTTGGATGAAGCCTTAAACTTAAACTGTATGCAAAACTACTCTACTACATATCCACAGTTAGGAGGCTGCTCCTGGGGCTATTCTCCATCATGTGGCTGCTTTCTGCCATGAATCCCATAAACGCTACACTTCTAATATGGTGTCACTCTGGAGGATTCCATAGATCCCCGTGCTTCCTGCCAGCAGAAGTAATTCTCCAAATTTCAATTGTACCACTCTTCTACAATACGAGTACACCACAGGTATTAGAACCAATGTGGTTGTTTTATTCACTATAGAAGGAGAAAAACATTCACAGAAAAAGAATTCAATACAGAATCATTAAAGGTAGGCATGAAAGAGAGCTCAAGAGATTACCTGATATATCCTCTTGCCTCTTCCTGTGCAGGGGCAGCATTAACTCTGTCTCAGCTGTGGATGGATGAAATCATATCCATTTCCAAGGGACTTTTTATATATGCACATTTTCTTGTTTTTTTCAATCTTTTATTCTTCTGTTAATTTCAGCCTATTAAATTCTGTTAAAAAAATAAATAAATGTGATAGGAAGGAAAAAGTCCAGAAAAAAAAGAAAGGGTTACCCAGAGAAAGTGCACTTCTCTAAACGTTATCTGTTGAATACAAGTGGAAGGAAAGATGTGCCATGTTCTGCCTAGAAATAATTGATATTTCTGTACTGGCTATTTTCAGAAACACATCTGTGAAAAATGGACATGCTCTGCAGTTCCTGGTATTCAATCCAATCTCATGGAGAAGTCTTGACTTCAGTAACAGATTACTTGTGCGACATTTCCTCAAAGAATTCTGATGAAAGATCCAAATGTATTTCTGATGAGTTTTATATGTATTCTCTACTGTCTGCATTGTTGTAAATGCCAAATTTCTGTGCACAGGTTATTAGCAATATAAAATACACACTGGCATAGTTCTCTAATGCACTGAACAATTTACTAGTGTGATTTATGAGGGAAAATTTTGTTTTCATCGGCTGTTACTGTGTTTGACAGTGCCTTTGAAATACTCTGAACCTCATTAGCTATGAAGCATTGTGCTTTATCTACTTTTAAAATATCTAGACAGACATCTATCTAGACAGTGCTGAGAATAGAAAGAGACGGGACAAGATTACACTCATTTACTTACATAGGCAACTTTACTGCTTCATGCAGATCCGTAACCATTTGAACACGAACATGACGAGGATATGATGAAAAGCAGGGCTCTTCTATGCTGGTACATTAACTGAAAAAAACCCCAGACTTCTTTTCTTCTCATACTGTGTCCTACCACTATGAGAGAAAATACTGAAAAATGTTGCTTCTGTTCCCACTCTCTCCAGTCATTTGAGTTTCATGGATTTGAATCCTCACTGCAATACTTCCACAGGGTAATAATTCCCTGCTATCCAAATTCTCAAGGATATTTGATATCTACAACCCTCTAGGCAATGCAGGCTGCCATTACGTGTTATTGCCTCTCCCACAGTTTATCCACTTAACCAGATCTCTCAGAACTTATATTTTTTCTACCACTGAGCATTTCCAAACCTACATAGAGTGCCCTGCAGCAACCTGCGTAGGCTACTGAGCCATCAGATAAGAATAGAGGCAACAAAGCTTTATTTCCTAAAAGTGCAAAGTACTTGGTTATATAAATGTAGTGAGATGGAGGAATGTGAGGAGAAAGGATGGGAGCAGTGGGGCACTGGATGCAGAATGGATACCTAAGTAGATGGCCTAGAGTGAAATAGAAGATAAAGGCCTGTCTAGGAAATGCCTGAGACTCATTAGCCAGATATATTCATAAATTGCCTTCACTCTGAGATT
>NW_024884253.1:10524801-10782684 GCF_019232065.1 Centrocercus urophasianus
CCCCCCCCCCCCCCCCCCCCCCCCCCCCCCCCCCCCCCCCCTGAAATTTCCTAGTAGATGATCAGGGTTGACAAAGCTGAGCATAAAACCCCATTTACATACATTTGAAGATTTATCCTCCTGCCATTTGTACACCCTCCAGCTGAACTGCTTCTGACCCAGTGATGGGGCAACCAAACTCACAGTGGGCCACAGCATGTGTGTCCACAAAGGGACACTTAGGGACTGTGCAGGATGGGAGAGCTGTTGTGAGGGTTACGAGGAGGTGCTGGCAGATGGCACTCGGGAATATTTGGGAACACTTGGGAGCAGGAATTACATCGGATTTTCAAGGACAGAAAGAGTTCTATTTCCATTATTTTCATTTTCTGTGGAGGAATCAGAGCTCCAAGTGGAATCCACTTCTGCTGGTGTAAAGGGAGGCAGCTGATTGCCATCACCAAAAGACCAATCGCACAGCTGGGACTGGGTAGTGGTTACATTCATCTGTTGCTAGATCAGATAAAGCTGAATGCCGAAACAAAGTGATGTTTTTTATGCAAGTACTGTCACTTCTTGCTCAGGTCCTCACTGGCTGAGCCTCCAGGCACCAGACAAGGGTCATTTCTGTACATGTCTGATAGTCCTCCAGTCTTCAGACCCAGCCTCTCTTTTTACCATGTTTTCCTCAAAATTTAAAATAATCTCAACATCAGTTCATTATATTTAAATGTCTTTATATAGGTGATTCCTAAATAAAGTCATTTCCCTCTAATTTTCTGGCTCTTTACTGAGAAATTTTGCATCTGTAACACTCTGCCTCTTGCTAGTTGCAATAGCATCTTTTATTTTGCCTCTTTTCACACTTACCTGCTGACTGTATCCCAGCAACAGCAACCAGGGGTCTGACTGAACTTCCATCGTCTTCTATTGGCAAGGGGGGGAGCAGGGAACAGCGAGACAGTGTATTTCTTTCTCATTTAAGCATAATGGAATTTACATATGCAAAAAGGCATACTTAAGAAATACGCAAGCCCACCCCTTTTCTTATGAAAGATGAAAAATGAAAGATTGCTTTGTAAATTGAGAAACTGAGCAAAAGCAGAAGCTTGCATTTGACTTTTGACTATGGAAAAGTAATAAACAGAATTTATATACATCAGCCTTCCCCAGCTGAAGTGCTGTCACTGTGGCATTGTTCCATTTAGTGAGTGATGGGACGCAAAGTCTTTCACTGTTTGAGAAGATTATGATAAACTATAGTCATAACTGAAGCACTAACTCTGGGAAAAGATTGATAGATAAAGGTGAATTTAACTTTTCCCTCCTCCCTGTCACATACCTTGTAGTGGCTTAGCATCTGTATCACTCTTATTTACCATGCTGGCTTTTATGCAATATGATTCCTACATCAAACTGAGAATTTAGGTGTTGGGCTCACTACCAGGTGATGGGGTAGGTATTTTCACTGATGGTGCTGGGATGCAGCATTTTCACAGTCCCCTTCACTGACCTTGCCCACTTGGCTTTAAGATGCTGCCATGCTGGGTCATTTCCAGGGCCTGCTTGATGCAATATCTCTTGTTTAGTAATAGAATCATAGAGTGGCTTAGACTGGAGATTTACCCAGTATAGGTTTAGAGATTACCTAGTCCCAACCACCTGCTGTGGGCTGCTTGCCACCCACCAGCTCAGGCTGCCCAGTCCCCATGCAACCTGGCCTTGAATACCTCCAAGGATGGGGCACCCACAGCTCCTCTGGACACCCTGTGCCTGAGTCCTCTGTATTTCTCTCTTTTCTATTCTGGTCTATCCTTTTAATATCCACTTTAAATTTCCTTCTAGAAAACAGAATATCCATTTTACAACCAGTACATTCATTCCTTCCAGCCAGCAGAAACCAGCTGCTGTTGCACAATTCATCTCTTCTGGTCTCCGGAATGTTTTCATGCTGCATTGATACAAATAAATAAACTGCAGTACACTGTATAAAACTCTTACTAAAAAAGGATTAGTCTTATTAAACAAAAGAATGCACTGAAATAGAAGAAGACTGTTCAAAATGCTTCACTATCATGATTAGTCAAAGTGCAATGCCAATATGGTTCCCTTGGCTTTATAGCTGATTTACCTCAGATGGAGCTACATTACAAAAATAAAAAGAAAAGAAAGGAATTTTAAATGAATTCAGCAATTTTTTATCCAACAATGCAACATTTTTGCATTTCACTTAGTTTTTGAAATATCCATGTTCTCTCTGAATCCTTTCAGAAGCTTTTCTCCTGGCATCTCTTGCACTTGGATTCAGCATTTAATATTCCATAAATCCACTTAGGATATAATAGAGTACTGTTTCACCTTTGAGGTCTGAGGCATAAGAAAGATATGAACCTCTTAAAGCATGTCTAGAGGAGGGCCACAAAGATGACCAGAGGGCTGGAGCTCCTCTCCTATGAAGACAGGTGGAGAGAGTTGGGCTTGCTGAGTTTAGAAGAGCAAAGACTTTGTGGAGACCTTACTAAGGTATTGACCTTCTAGTACCTAAGAGGGGCCTACAGTGAAGATGAGGAAGGACTTTTTACCATGGACTGTAGTGAGAGGAGAAAGGATAACAGTTTTAAATTAAAATAATGGAGATTTAGAATAGATGTGAGAAGGAAATTCTTTACTCAGAGAATGGTGAGGCAATGGCATAGGCTGCCCAGAAAAGCTGTGGATGCCCCATCACTGGAGGTGTTAAAGGTCAGGTTGTATAGGGCCTTGGACAGCCTGATCTAGGCAAGGGGGATTAGAAATAAATGGGCTTTGAGATCCCTTCCAACCCAAGCCATTCTATGACTCTATGATTCTATAATGATTTAGATTTAAAAAAGATTTAGAAGTACCCTTATTCAATGTGTTGTGCACTCTTTCTTGTGCACTCGTATTCCCTAGACACCTTTCACTTGAAAAGTTTTAAGAGCTTTATAAATCCACTGAGATTAATGATAGGGTAAAGAAACAGTTTTCTTTGACCATTTCCATCTTTATCCAAGGCTGGCTGCAGCATATGCCTCAGGAAAAAACAGAAAAAAGTGGCTGGATTTGTCTGACTCCCTCATCGTTCCCCAAGCATTACAGCTTAACCAGTCACACAGTTATTAAAATTACTTTTGCTACTAACCTACAAGGCTGTGTTCAGCATGGATGAGACCTCAGCTGGAGCACTTGAGTCTGTTCAGAGGCAGTGATGCAGAAATACGGTAAAGGTCTTCAAATACATGGCAGGTTCCTATGAGAGAGAATAATCCTCAGGTTGGATAGCAGGAAAAAATTCTTCTCAGAAGGAGTGGTGAGGCATTGGCACAGGCAGCCCAGGGGGGGGGTGGAGTCACCGTCCCTGGAGGTGTTCAAGAAACGTGTAGATTTGGCACTGAGGGATGTGGTTAGTGGGCATGGTGGAGATGGATTGGTGGTTGGACTACATGATCTCAGAGGTCTTTTCCAGACTTGGTGGTTCTGTGATTCTATGGCTTATTTCCATCCCATAATGGACATGAGAAGAAACAATCAAAAATACATAGAAAAATGAGCAGATTGGAGAGCAGGGTGCATTTTCAATGACATCAACAAATGAGGAATGAATCACTTGCCTGCTTTGAAAGTAGGATCCCTTCCACCCCTAATAAATACATCTTCTGTCACTTGTAATTTTGCTCAGTTTTAACCACTTGAGCTCAAATTTCCCAGCCTGGGAATTCTCCCTGGACCTGAGGTACAGCAAAGCTTCCAACCCAACCAACAACAAAGTTTCAGTTTCCTCCAGTTCTCTGCTCCATTGCTGATTTGAACTGGAAGGACTGAGTTTGGGAAATCTTCAATCTCTGCTGTTCTTGATCCTCTGATCCAAATGGGAGGAACTAATTTAAAACAAACAAGCATTAAAAAACCACAGTTCTATACAAACACAGTAGAGACATTTGCAGTTGACAAGCAGAAAGACTGCAGTCAGAGAGTCAGCCTCAACCTTAATGGCCTCTGAAATCAATTATGTATGCTCAGTCACTGAGAAGATCATTTATTGCTACTTTTTGCAAGATGTGAAAGTCTCTCAAAACACCATTAATGTCTTGCACAGAGCTTTCCCCCGGTGCCTAAATAAAGTGAGAAAGTGATGAAAGTGTCATTCATTTCCTCTCCAAGAGCTGACATAGAACCAACCTCTGTCCCTTATCTCTACAAACTTTAAAGACTCTCACTGAATTTGGAGACTGAGATGAAGCATAAGCCTTTGATATCTATTCAATCTCAGCGTGCCAGTGTCACTATGTCAACTGCTTCTGCTGCCACAGCACAGTATAAAGCTCCTACACCTTCTGTATCTTGTTGGTACCCTTAGGAAGAGAAGGCTGTTCAGACACTACTAGATTTCCCGAATGGGATCTGCTTGCTGCTGCGGTTCTTCTGGACTGTTTTCATTATGAAATGGGCTTTATTTCAGTTAAACACCTATTTGCAGCATGAACTAACTCCTCAGCCAATTAGTTTTAGAAACACTAATTAACAGACTGGAAAAGCATGCTTGTTTTCTGAAGTTTTTGCCATGATTTTTTCTGCTTTTGAAATTTTGAAATTTTGAAATTTTGAAAAACAGCAATGCTCTGAACACCAGGCAGGAATATAAGAGATTTCTGTATTGGAACAGTTATCCAAATACAGCCCTGTCCAGCCTAAACTTAAATTAATGTATCCAGAGATGGGGCATCCACCACCATACACCAGTCAGGTATCTGCACTTAAACATGGGACAAGATTACAGAACAGTAAAACAAGATAAAGAAAGCCAACCTCAGACTCTCCCCATCCAGAATTGTTCCTGACATTCACCAAAGAGCTCTAAGGTATTTGCAGCAACTGGAGAGCTCAAATAGAAGTTCAGGCATCACCTCCCTGCATGGTGCTAGTCTGTATCTGACCCTACAGATTGCCTGAAGTCTCAGCCTTGGCTAGACTTGTTCCCCATGTTTCCCAGGGCATCAGCTATGGCCAAACTCTTTCCTTATCTCCCATCTATATTTGATATATTTGAATTTCACTTGCTGGTTCCTCCCTGTAATAAGAAGGCAGCCTCGGTGAATCAGACTGTTGTTACATGGGGCCGTCTACTCTAACATCTTCCACTTTCATATACTTTTTGGAGATAGATGTGGAGACATACAAATGCAAAGGAACTCCCTTGTCCTCCCAGCTGGTCCTGCAGCTCTAGTGCCATTTTATGATGGGCATTTCTTTTGCTTTACTAAATCACATGTTGTAAGATGCATTTATTGTACATACGCTGTAGGCAACCCACTGTCCTTCTGAGCTTTATCTCTCCACAGAGACTAAGAGCTACAAGCACTACTGCTGCAGATGGAGTTGGCCAATCTTTGTTCACTCCCACACCAACCCACACTTGTGTCGCAGAGGCTCACTGGTGATTTTTATTTATTGACCAGTGAGTGGGCTGTTGGAAAGCAGCTGAAGGGGTTTTCATAACTCTAGTCACTACCTGGGGGCAGGATACTGAGCAGAAAAGTCATTGGAAAAGGGAAAATCTGCATTATTTTTTCTTAACAGAGCGAATTAATGTGAATTAAGTTTCACATGCTGATTACCTAATGCCTGTGTGGTGGGGGATGCTCTGGAAGTTTGGAAAAGCCCATAGTAGTTAAGGACAAAAAAACAACTCTCAGACTGCAGCCATGCTGAGCATCCATTCAGGAGAGGAACCTACAGTATTTTTTCCACCATCTGAAAGAAAATGTTCTTATTTTTCAGAAATACAGTAGTCTTTGGAGAGATTCACAGCTGCAGTACTTTGGCTGCAGAGTTGTTATTTAAATGTTCATTAGCAGACATGTCACAGGGAACAACTTTCAACTAATTGTATATTTCAACCTTAAACTAATTGTATATTTTGAAAATGGTGCAGTGATTCCCAAGGTGAGCACATAATAGTGGATATAAACACATGCTGCTTCAATCCTCCCACTGCTTCTCTGGGCTGTGAGTGGTCTGTGAACAGAAAGAGCTTTGTAACTGCTTCAGATGGATCAGATGTGGGCTTTATTATCTGGGAAAGACTGCACGGATTGGTGCCAATGCAGATATCTCTGGCATGAATGATGTATGAAATTCAAGCAGACTGCTCAGTACAGTACAAAAAAGGTTAAATGGTCCTGAGGATGATATTCAGAAAGCATATAGGGGCACTTCAGCAGCAGGGTAGTCTCAAAGCCACAGAGCGCACCTGTCTCTAACTGGGGCAATACAATTTGTGCTTGTTTTCAGGCACAATATCAGGGGGTGACCAGGCACACAATTTGGTGATTGCCACTTCTGCTCTGAAGATAATGACATGCAACCTAGAGCCCCACTGCCTTGCATGGCTTTGTCCCATTGTGCTGGTGTTGTTCTCAGCTGTGAGTCATATCTGAGTGCCCAATTTCATAGCATTCAGTCTCGTCAGTATGCTGCAAGGCTACACAGTTGTTTTCTTCAAGAAGCAGAAAGGTAAATCCTGTTGCAGCATAATTCTTGCTACTCAAGAAGAAACCAGAGAGAGAAAGAAAAATGTAAAAAGAAAATGGAAAAGGAAAAGGAGAAGGAGAAGAAAAAGGAAAAGGAAAAGGAAAAGGAAAAGGAAAAGGAAAAGGAAAAGGAAAAGGAAAAGGAAAAGGAAAAGGAAAAAAGAAAAAAGAAAAAAAAAGAAAAAAGGAAAAAGAAAAAGAGAAGAAGAGAAAGAGGAAGAGGAAGAAGAGAAGAGAAGAGGAAAAGGTAAAAGAAAGACAAAAATAAAAAGGAAGTATTGTTTTCTGTCAGAGGCTTTGTCTTTGCTGTTCTTCTGAAAGACAAGTTTGCTCTAAGTGAGAATCAATGCATCTTCACTGCCTCTGAAGACTCAGATGTGTCTGTCCATGATTCCCATCTTCTGCTGTCTGTGTTCAGTGGCTCTCACACCTCTGACTATTCTTTGCCATCTTAGGCTACTTTTAAGTTCTGCATGAGTAGGTCTATCTAAGTCTTTCTTTCATTAGAGACCTGGAGATGAGGCAGGAAGCAGCCTCCAAATGAGTCAATTTCCATACATATTGGTTGGACAGGTTTTTATTTATGGGAGGCAGCCTGTCTTAATGGCAGTCTGCAAGAGTTTGAATTAATTCTCCCAGAAAGCTTCCAATTTGTCTATGTTTAATAGAGAAGGCGTGTCATATTGAATGAAGACCTGTTCTAAAAAACAATTTCCACCCCATCTAACATTGATTACAGTGAACAAGCAGAATAAATTGGGAAAGCTGAGAGGAGGGATGGAGAGTATAGAATCATAGAATAATAGAATCACCAAAGTTGAAGAAGATCCCCAAGATCATCGAGTCCAACCATCACCAATCTTTTCCACTAACCTGTGCTCCACAGGACAATATCTCAACATTTCTAGAACACCTCCAGGGACAGTGATTCCACCACTCCCCTGGACAGCCTTTTCAATGCCTCACCACTCTTTCTGAGAAGAATCTTTTCCTGATAACCAACATGAACGTCCCTGGCACAGCTTGAGGCCATTCCCTCTAGTCCTATTGCTAGTTACATGGCAGAAGAGGCCCTTCTAAGGCATTAGATAGCTCTGTCTCATAGCTCAGGTGGAGGATTCTGATGCTGAACTCTGCTCCCTCCTTTGTTCTTGAGGTTTTCTTGCAGGTGACATTTGATTTTATTTTCTACACTGCAATAAATGAATGGGTCAGTGTTAGAACAAGGGAAAACTACACCCCTTCAGCTGTACGAAGAGTGGTTGAGCATCTTCCAGGTTTCTGAGTTTCTCTCAACCACTAAATGCCTCATTTTCCCCTCTTGTCAGCACTAAGAGTAAATTACAGTGACTTTTCCCTGCTTTTTCTTATTTTCAGTGCAACTTTCTGCTGAATTGTGGCTGTCTTTGTGAACATGCTCAGAAAACACAGGATATCCAACTCCCCAACAACGCAGCCATTCTTCCTGTGCCCAGGAGCAGCCCATTTGTATGCAGAGATTAGAGAACATCTTCCTTCAAAAATCTATGTCCCAATATCACATTTCTCCATTTTCCCAAAAGTTAGCTTGCAAAAAGTGGATTTCCATACATCAAGTATGTTCCCTGAAATTACCCAGAAATCCCATCTCCATCTCCTATGGCAATCTCAGTCAGCACCTTGCTGGGGATGGCCTTTCCTACCTGGACAAAATTTTGGCCCTTAAACTATCTTGCAGGTATGAGTGTGACTGTACAGAACTAATGTGTTATTAGACATGGTTCCACCAAAGTTGGAGCATGGCGACATTGGGCACAAGGCACCATCCTGGCTGCATGCTCTTCAGATCTTCAAAGTAGATCTGCAAGTCTTCCCTGAAGAGAACATGAGGGGTTATGGAGGCTGCTTTTTTAATATGTGGGCTGGATACTCAAGAAGTGGGAAAGTGTGCTGCATTTACCCTGCATTTCTGCTAAGGTAAGCTATGTAAAGGCTTTTTAAAACCTTCCAAAAATACAAACTCTCTTTGCTTGTTTGTTCAAAAACTGAATTAAGGAAGCTTACAAGACTTCTGCCAAATATGAGAAATTAAATTCTGTAACTTTGTTCTGCCCTAAAACCAATGGCTTTGTAGCAATGGCTTTTTATGGCATACAATTTCTCTTCCTGATAACTTCTCCATGTTCCCCTTTTTCCACACAACATTGCCTCAGGAGATAACTGCCTCAGCACCTTTCTCTGTGTTACATTAATATCCTTCTACTTGATAGGTCCCAACCACCTTTCCTTCAGAGATGGGCTGATACCTAATCAAACTAACAGCTTTTCTCTTCCATTACCTGCCTTGGAAGCTTCCTGCTTCTATTGCAGAGCTGAAGAAGCTCATGCGTGCCTATAAGCTTTCTGAAATTTTCCTTTTGAGCTGACTGGTCTGAAAACTAGATGATGTCTTTACTTACATACGTTGTCTTGAATTAGTAAGATTTATAGTATTTATTTTTTAGAGAAATGTTTGCATAGGCTTTGCTTTAGGATGCCAGAATGACAGAGTTCAGTGCTGCAGTTTGCCAACATGCAGCGACACATTTGCATTATCAACATCCTTATTAATCTGAGTTGATTTAGAGGGTCCTGTAGGCTGGTAACTGCAACTTCTATTTTAAAGGACTTGCTCAAAAAAAAAAAAAAAAAAAAAAAAAAGAAAGGAAAAAAGAAAAAAAAAACCCTGCATATAACTATGAATTACTTATTTTACTGGCAGGAAATTAAGAAAAAGGAAGAGACGGTAACACTTTGTGTAAATGAGACAAATTTTGCTATTTAATGGAAGCAGCCACTTCATGCTTCATCTGTTGGGTGTTGGCAAGCCAATATATAAACACTGAGAGAGATGATGAGACAGACTCCTGGCATGAGGCTGCACCACTGCAGTCAACAACAGGAAGTGATCAGTGCAAATACAGCACAGATTATGGTTAAATGTCAGATCATAGAATCACAGAATGGCACAGACCTTAAAGCCCATCCAGTTCCACCCCCATACTGTGGGCAAGGTTGCCAACAACCGAATCAGGCAGATCAGGTAGATTTGGTGAAAAGCATCAAATGATGTGCCTGAATCTTCTCCACCCTGTTCATTTGGTCACATTCTAAATTTCTGGGTGGTGAGTTGATGATTGGACTAGATGAACTTAGTGGCCTTTTCCAACCTTTATAATTCTATGATCCTATGATTAGCAGTGCTTCAGAAACTCTGCTTCAGAAACTCTGCTCTAAGCAAATATCAACAGAAGAGCTCTGCAAGGCATGAGCAGGGTACATGTTGGCTGCTCACAGCTCAGCAGATGCCTGACAGCTGCACACAGGGTGTTCAGCCATGCTCCACATGCCTGCCTTTCAGAGAGGTATGCAGCAGCAAGCACAACCAACTCACAAGGATTCCTAAGACCCTGGGATGAAAAGCATTTTGATGGGTTAAGAAGGAGATCACAGCCATGCATATTCATAAGAGCCTAGTTAAAGCTCTTAGTTAATATAATTATAAGCAAGGCAGTCAAAGAGCTCTCTGTACAAAGAGCTCTCATGTACAAAGTACTCACAGACTGCCCCAGGTTAAAATAGCATTTTTTCACTGACAAATTTGCTTTGTCTCCTCAGAAGCACTGTATGTTGTTGGGGTTTTTTGTTTGTTTGTTTGTTTGTTTGTTTCCTGAGATACAGATCACAATTTATTTAACTCACTTTCGGGGGAAGCTGGGTCTCTCTTGGATTTGTCTCAACAATAGCATGTAATCCCACAGAGAAAAGATAAGAATAGGTCATGTGGGGTAGACTCCTACAGATGTTGATCCTGATCAACACTGAGGGATCTCAGCAGCATCAGCATCCTCCATCATGCATCCCTTAGGACATCTTGGTCCAGCTGTAAATCAAATTCTTCATCACTCCAGGTGCAGGTGCAACCTACCCCTTTGGCTGCAACAGAAAGAACCCCTCAGGTCACCAAACTCTTGCTGGGAAATAATTTGCCTGGTGTAATTTTATTTGCTTGGGGAAAAGTGATGTTCTTGGAAATAAGCCATAAGTTTTGGGATTTGATTGAGGATCTGCAGGGCTCAGCAGGCAGTGGAATTGTAGGGGCCTATAATGAAATTTGCATCACAAACCTATGAGGGCTGCTCCAAAATTGTGCCCCTGTTTTTCTGATGTTGGCCCATGATGTCAGAGTCTGATGTTGATGGTATGGCAGTAGAGATTGAACTTTCCCAACATTGTCCCATTGCATCTTGTTGCCATGTGACAGGTGGCAGCAGAGGGGCAACCTGACAAAACGGAGTCTGACATGGAAATGTGTACGAAGCAAAGGTGTGTCACTGAACTCCTCCATGGAAAAAAAAACACCCACTGGCATTTATTGACACGTGCTGCACATTTATGGACACCAAACAGCGAATGTGAGCTCAGTGATGGATGGTATATTTAAGCAGTGACAGCTGCAGGTCATCTCTGCTACTGCAGACCATTACAAGTGCAGCATGCAGGTGCTTGTTCATCCCTGGTGAAAATGCACAGCTAATGGTGGTGATTATGTTGAAAAATAGTGTTCTGAAACTGAGAATTTGCTCTATCACATAGTGCTATTCTGCTCTTTGTATCTGTTGTAGTTTCCATGGAAACAAACAGGGGGCATTATCTTCTGAGTGACCTATCTAGATATTTGCAGACTTGATGGGACATGATTTTTTTTTAGCTGTCTGCTTAATCTTTGTTCTTAAAAACCCAAAAGGTCCTAATCAAAACCTGTGGAGTCAATAAAAGAGTTGAATATTTCCGTCTTTTCTCTCCCCAACACAGATGCTGTAGAAATAAAAGTGCTACTGTGACAAAGTATCCCAACTTCACTTTTCAGAGAGGAAACTCTTCAAGCATGTGCCAAGCTCAAATAACAGGAGGAGCTAATAAATTCCTATCCCTTAAGCATGCACATTGTCCTCAGTATGCAAGGTCAGTCCTGGCAGGCAGTGAGCATCTACAAATGGAAGCCAAATTCTGTACATAATTTTCTGAAGAGCCATTTTGGGAAGATGTCTTAACGTTGCATTGACATGCTTGCAGTGCCTGGTGAGAAACAGCTAATGCAGGCTGGGGACAAACATGGAAACTGGAGATGCTTTTCTTCCTCTTTGCCAGCCTACCCTTCCCTCCAGCAGAAAGAATGGCTGCCACGAGCAGAGCAGAGGCAAGAGATACTACTGGGCAGTCTTCCTAAACCAATAGGTTACGCACAGCCCTTTCAAGAATTTGCAATATGGAGTTCTGTGCTCTGATGAGCAATTAAATGTGGAAGGGTAGGATGCTGGAATTAGTTCATTAATTAGCTGTCAGTGTAATCGTGGAGGGCTTAGCCAGGGCTAGCTGAGCAGCAGGAGAGAGGGGAGCAGCCTGAGATCTTTCCAGGTTGCTCTTAATGAAGGCAGCCTCTGTTATCTCTGAGTCACAGCAGAGAGGCATCCAGGAAGCTCATGCACGCTCTCCACTAATTAATGTAGCTCTAATAGGCCTCCATGTCTGCTTACAGCAATCCTCAAAAAAAAGACACAGGCTGGAAGATTATTATAATAATCTTTTCTCAAGCAAAAAGATGTGGAAAGTTGCTATCTGTTTGCTTTTGAGATGGGAACTTAATTAGAAAATGGAAGGGAATGGGTTTGTCCTGAGCCAAATGTCTGGGAGTCTGGAGCTTGGTCTTGGGTTGAACTTTTCCCCAGTCAAAAATAACTGATACAAAAAGTATCAATTTGTCTGCAAGGAAGCAGCACCCTGCACTTTGGAGCTGTAGACAAACCAGGCTATTCAGCCAAGCTCATAAATATCCCTTTTGGAGCTCACAGCAACACACAGCACAGTGAGGAGCTTCTCCAGGCAATTGCAGTGACTAACGTATGGAGGAAACAAATTCTTCTATCATGTTATCAGGGCGCTTGTTACTTGCAAATGTAAAAGTCATTTTAACGTACTCATTAGTCAGTACAGAAGCTAATCTGCCTGGTGCAATGCCCTAAACTGGCTGGGGACAAAGCAGAGCATTGTGCTGTATGTAGAGCAGGACAAACCCTCTGCAATTTCCCACTGATCCCATTGATTTCATGACCCAAATAAGTAACCTTTTGAACAAACCCTCACTGGCACCTCAGAAGCAAGAGCAACTGCAATATTGAAAAGATATTTTTGGGCTTTATGGAAAAAAAAAATAAATAAATAAAGTGACACAAACCTTGCACTGGTATTGAGATTGGATTTATAATATTCCATGCAGTCTCTTATCTTAACATGTAATATTTCAGGAAGTGTGGAAATATGGCACTGAAGGGAACAGCTTTGTGGGTGGTGATGGGTTGACTTTTGGACTAGTTGGTCTTAGAGATCTTTTCCAGCCTGAATGATTCTGTGATGCTATGATAACTTACATGGATGGAAGAGTATGGAAGACCTATAGGGTACCTTTAGTTGTGGAATAATATTTGAAAGCGTGGGTAATGCCCTCCTATTTCACATATGTCCTTACCATATCCTGGGAGATGGTGACCACATTTTTCTTTAGTGAGAACTGGTTGGATGTGGAGGAGACCTTGCACTTGCTTTAAGGAACCAAGGCTGGCCTGAGACGGTGAGATATGGGGACTGAAAACTGGAGAGAGACCTCCAGGGAGTAGGAGTAATGGTAGGGTGATGCCCAGGTATTGAGTCTCTGGAGCTATGGTTATGTGAACATCAGTCATAGTGTCTTTAAATATTTTTTTGGTAGTACAGAAATTTGTCTTTAAAAAGTCTCTCAAATTTGTCCAGAATTTCAACTTTCAGGAACATTCAAGGAAAAAAGAAAATCCTAAAACTAAACAGAAAAAACACCCACCTCACCAAAACCCAGGAGGTCTCGAGATATCAGGCTATTTCATACTGAATTTAAAAAACATGAAGAATTACCTCTGCCATGATGCATGACAGCTTTTGAATTTGTTGTCTCAGAACAACGATAACTGAATGATAAAGATGTATACAGTCTGTTTTTCAGCTTAGCTTTCCCCCCTTGCTTTGCTTAGCAGAAGAAATGGCTTTGCCAAAGCATGAATCCTATATCCATTATGCATTAATGCTACCTGGGTATGAATGGCTGCTCTTCATATGGTAATCCCACCAAGAGTGAGTAGCTGTTTATAGTTAGGTGTCTCTACATGGAAAGGTGTATAGATCTAACAGTTCTTGATCCTTTTTGTGGTCTGCCTGAAAACCTGATTCTGTGTACATGGATTGATGTTTGGACTAGGCGATCTAAGTGGTCCTTTCCAACATCAATGATTCTCGATTCTATGAAAGGCAAAGGGGGAGAGTCAATGGCAGAGCCAGGAAATGGTGTAGTATCTCTCTATTTGTGGTGGTTTTCTGCACAGAGAGTTCAAAGCCCAGCAACTCACCTGAGACATGGTTATGCCCTTGTGTTGGAAAGGACTGCTCTGACTCTGGCAAAACCTGATTTATCCTGAAAGCCTTAATCTCCTTGAAACGTTCCAGATATATGGGCTAATTGATGGAGTGATTTGTTTTCAATTGGTATCAAATCCCCTGAACTGAGGGGCTGAACCACCTGTTTCTAGCATTTGGGAGCATTTTGAAGATGCCATCTGCTACACTCAGCCATGGGCGTGCAACCCAGATGCTGACCAATACACTGGTGAAAGCTGTGGCTCAAAGAAAGCAGCCACAGCACCAGCAGAAAAAAAAAAAAAAAAAAAGTTTTTTTCTGAAGGTTTTTTGATTGAAAAGAGTATTTTGAGTTGGGAATAGCTGGTAATGGGTGCTGCACATGGTCCTATCCTTAACTTTCAGCAAGTTCAGCAATCGTTTAACACTATTTTATTTTCCAGATGAGCACACATAAACAGGTGGTGTTCTGCAGCTAGGCTTGGGTAGCTTTTGCTTACGCAGGTAAAAGTTGGTCTGTGTTGCAGTCTTCCATAGTAAGAACCAGAAAGAGCAAGTTTATTCTTTGGGAGTTGCTCTGCTGTGGACTGTAAGACTTAAGAATTTTTTTATTCTAATTAACTCTGTAAGAATGCAAAATTATTAGAAGTTGTCAACACCCAAAGAGCCACCTTTCACCGTCACCTACATGCCATCATATAGTCAGATCTATGCTAGCAGCTCTTTTCTGCTTTTACAGCTGGAAATCAGACAAGGCTGAGGAAGACCCCCTGTGGTAGCATGCTGTTGACTCTCTGCTTTCACTGGCCAAGCTCAATGATTCTGGTGCTTATGAGACATTTCATCTGCTTACTTGCTTGTAGTATTACCATGCCACCATATGTTCCCTAACCAAGGCAATGGAGATGACAGAAGTATGAATTCATAGATATTTCCTTTGAAGCCTCACCATTTGGTGTTGAAGTTTCTTTTCCAGTATCTTTCCCTTTTGGGGAGGACCTGATAGCAAATATCTGTTAGTGATTTTCTGTCACTTTCCTCTATTCCCCTGAAGCAACTGGTTCCACATCTCTGCTCTGCAATGGCAGCAATGCTTCTTCTTTCTGACTTAGGCAATAATGGTATTTACAAAGATTTCATTCTAATGTACTTATGAATACGACTAGATTCCTCTTTCACATTATATCTTGATTAGGTTCTGCTTTGTTTTTCTCCTGAAAAGCAGGCTTTCCATTTATTTTCCTTGGATGTTTTTAAGCTGTATCACCATGTATAATCAAGATGTTATAATTACAATATAATTGTATAATCAATAGATATCAAGATGTTATGATTACAATATAATCAAGAGAATTAGGCAAAGTAAACAACAACCACAAAGAGAATTAGTGGAAGAGCTTACCCTTCAGCTGAGCTCACCAGAAGACACCAAGAGGGGTGATCTCCAGAAGAGATCCTTCCCCTCTGGTAGCCAGCTCTTAAATAGGTCTAGGAGGGGTGCAGCCAGGCTCCACCCCTTCTGGCAGCACAGGTGAATTGCCTTCACCTGTGCTCCTCTGGCTGACTCATGGCTCGCCTCAGGTGATCAATCAGAGGTTCAGGCCGTGACTCAGCAGTTACCATACACACCAGAACAAGTGATCCATCCAGAGGCCTATTTGCCTCTCACTGTTTTTGCCATTGTGCTGTTGGACACTTGATGGTACCATTTGTAAATTTGTACAATTTTTTTTTAATGTAAAGTTTCAGTTACTTGTAGATAGAGCCTAGAGCCGAAAGAGATGACCAACAGAAAGCTTGCTCCACAAAAACTTAATCACAAGACTCTCTTCCTACTCTGCTCCTGAAATGTCAGCAAGTAGTGAGTTTGTGTCTAAAAATCATCCCCAAGGTACTTGAAATTAGGCACTCAAAAATGATTAGATCTCAAAATTGAATCTGTCTTCAGCAGTACAGGCATTCGTATCTTCATTTTTCAGGTTTGCCCACCAGAAAAGCAACATCTACTCCTACCTGAATAGATTTGTGGAAGCAAAAAGCAGTGTTTATTGCTGCAAGACAAGCGTCTCTAAGCAAGACATGCCTTTTTAAATCAGCAGTGGTAGGCTATTATTTCCAAGTAATTTTAGGATTCATTCTTTTATTCTCAGTTCTTATATTTACCAGTGGAAGCATTCAGCTATTTAATAAGCCATTTCTGATCAGCAACCAATTGATAAAGCTCCAAGTTGTGCCAGCTGGTCTCAAACTTAAGCCAGTGTAATCGCAGACCAATGCTGAGATAACTGCTCAGAACAAGGAGCTCTTACTATATGAGACCAATAGCAGACCTTGGTAATAACAATAATCCTCAGTGTAAACCCCACTGTCCGTTAATCACGAAGCCATGCCATCATAGCTCACATAAGATGCAGAACTATAACATCTGGCTTCTATTTGAGTGGTTCAACACAGAGCAGAGTCGTGTTTTGTCTCTTTAATGCCCACTGACAGCCCGACTTCTCCAGCTACTTTGCAGTCATCTGGAAGGTAATGAAAACATATCTAATTTCTCTTTGCCTGGTGAGACAACGTTATCTAGCTCAGCCTACGTGCACTGAGTGTTCTTATAAGACTGAGCCTGAGCAGTTTAAGACCTGTGGAGGAGTTAACTTCCTGGCTTTTTGAATGAGTGGTGCCATATTTAGCCCCGACTGCAGGGCTCTCTGGATGGGTATTCAGCAGAGCAAGGGGTCAGGAGCAGCTGTGCTGCAGAGGATTGAAGACACCAGGGGCACCAGGGGTGAAAGAGATGGCTAATTGCTAGGGGATGCAAGGGAAGAAGGGGGACAGGTTATTTACAAGGTCACTGCTCATCCAGACTCTGACCAGAACTTACAGGGAGTTGTCATTTCAGGCATCTCATAATAAATGCTGCCACTGTGCTTGGTGCTGGGCCCAGCACTGGTGCCTGGTTCTGGATCCATGCAGCAGGAATACTGTGTTCAGTTTTGGGCCCCTGATTTCAAGAAAGAAATTGAGGCTCTGGAGTGTGTCCAGAGAAGGGCAATGAAGTGTTGTAGAGTCTGGAGCACAAATCTTATGGGAGTGGCTGAGGGAACTGAGACCTTATTGCTCTCTACAGCTCCCTGAAAGGAGGCTGTAGCAAGGTGGGGGTTGGCTGCTTTTTCCAAGTGACAGTGATAGGATGAGAGATAGTGGCCTCAAGTTGAGCCAGGAGAGGCTCAGATTGGATATTAGGAAAAATTTACTGTCCGAAAGAGTGATGAGGTATTGGCACAGGCTGTCCCTGGAGGTGTTCAAAACCACATAGATGTGATAGTTAGAGACATGATTTGGTGGTATGATAGGGATGAGTTGATGGTTAGACTAGATGATCTTAGTGGTTTTTCCAACCTTAACGGTTCTATGACCCTCTGGCAAGGGCAGGGCTTCCCAGTCACAGTAACACAGTAAGGAAAAACAAGCAGAGTAAGAACACATGGACACAGAAGCTGCCATGCAGAATCAGGCCTGTTATCCTGGCACACTGGAGGAAAATCAGAATCACTGCCTTTATGACTGTCACAACATATTCCAGCTGTTGCAATTCATCTCTCATTTTCTGCATCAAAATAATTTTATTTTCTCTTATGGGAGCTTTTAAACTGTTATTCCAAAATTCATAGTATTTTTATATGGTGGGAGAAATAAGATTTCCTTTTCTCTTTCATACAGGATCAACTGCAAAATTTGTGTAGATGACTGTGAGGTGACAATGGACTCAAGGTATGCAGCACATTTCCACATCCTTTTCTTGCACTGCTGTGTTTATCTGGCACAGATTCAACCATTAAACTGCTTCCTGAACTTTGGCAAGCTCAGTGCCATGACCAATGTCTAAGTGCAATGTCATTACTCACCTACCTAAATAATTCAGTTATAGTCATGGTGTACTTAGAATATGAGATATAGAAGAATTACGAAGAGACACATCCTGCTGGCCAAGCTGAGAAGCTTTCAGCCTGCATTTCCATCTGCCTCCATTTCCATCTTCCTCTATATCAGGGGAAAGAAAGAGGAAGAGACACTTTCACCACAATTTTTATACTTCAAAATTTGCTAAAGGTGAAGTCCTTTCAAAGTGCTCACACTTTGTACAAGTGGAGTATGATGAATGGTGTTTTCTCAAAAGTTGTCTGCACAAGTAACCACAGGTGAGGCTGGAAGAAGTTTTTATGCCTACTCCATGTTCTCCCATGCTGAGGCCAGATGGGATCATTAAGTTATCAGGCATGACAGCTCATGCATCACAGCTGCAGTATCTTTATTTTTAAGTAGGGTGAAGATTTTCATATTGACTATCCTGCAAGGTTTTACTCCTTGTTTTCTCTAATCCTCTATGGCTTGTTCTGCTCGTCAGCCTTTCCCTTTTTCATTCCCAATTCCCTCTGTTCCAACATCAGGACTCTCCCCTCCACCACGAGGATTATTTGCTACTGCAGTGCCTGCATTAAAGCCTACATCTTCTGATACCTTCCCTGCAGCAATCTTCAGCACTTTCAGACTGCGGATGAAAGAAGTTCTTTCCATCTCTTCTTCTGCCTCCTCCCATCGCTGTCACTTGCTGCGTTTATAACTGTGAGATGTGTTTGTAGAGCACAGAGCTCCTATTGAGAGATGCAGGTTGAATTCTCATTAGAACACCAAATGAGCCAATTGAACTTCTGATTTTTTAATAAACATTTTAGCTCAAAATAGTCATACCTTTATAAAATCATTGAAAACCACTGCAAACAATTAATTCCAAAAATGTGCAACAACAGAACTGTACATTTGTTAGAGCACAGATTTTTCTCTCTATATTTAATCATTTTTTCTGTAATAAACACATGATTGACAAATCAGTTTCTGCATAACATTTTAAAAAAATTCACTTCTAAACTCATTTTTAGGTGCAGAATGAAGTTATCACCGCCACTGAAGCTACAGCAGGATGTTAATGATGATGTACATACAGTAAGGCAGAGTCTGAACGAGCAGCCAAAGAAGTAAGATGTGAAAATATTCTAAGATAGTTCCAGTTTCTCAGAGGAGTAGTTATGTTATGGTTTCTGTTTACAAGGAGTGAGATGTATTTCAGGTTCACTAACTCTGCCTGATTTTTATTTTTAACTGAAGCGCTTGTGTACAATTGGTTACCATGAGAGCTGTAATCCTATGTTCCTCCTCCAACTAGCCTACGACTGAGTGCACCTGGCAACGTGTAGATGAAGAGCACCAAGAAGACGATGAGAATAAGCAGAATTATGCAGATGATGATGTACTTCTTGTAATTTCTCCAGATCAGGTGGTACAAACACTTGAAAGGATTGACAAACCAAGAGAAGGATGTGTCTGGTCGGCTAAGGAAAAAGAAAGAAAAAAAGAAACAAAAGCTTTTGTAAAGGCAGTATATTAACTGTATATAAAGATACAGTTATTTTCAAAATTACCCCATTACAAAACATATATCTCACCCAAAAAAAGACCTTTAGACCTTTAGCTCCTGGCAGTCCACTAAAAGGTTTAGAGAGAATTGCTATGATTTTCACATACTCTTGGGTCACACACCTACCCCTGGCTTCAAGTTCTACACTGCTAAGAATGAAATTCCAGTTCCCCATTCCTAACTCTTCCAATTTAGGGCAAGATGTTGGGCTCAGAATTAGAGAAAAGATTGTGAGAAATCCTAAAGAAAAATACAAGCATCTTAAACTTGGGTATGAAAGCTCTCTATTTGTTGCAAAGAATTTAGCATTGCAAAAGGAGTAATGCGTCACTACAAAAAGTCTGTGTGGTGATAGTCACAGTGCCATAACAGGCAGTCAGCTCAGTCTAGCATACTGCACCAAGCGACATGTTGTCAGGGTTTTAAAACAGGCCTCCTGAAAATGAGATGAGAGGAAACCCAAAATCTAGGTAGATTGTATATGGGGAAGATTAGCCACTTTATGGTGAGGCACATCTGTGCTCTGCAATCCTCTGTTTCTTCCAAATATTGTTCATTCTGCTCCGTAACCACTTTCTTCAGCTGGCTGCATAGCCAGGGAAGCAGAGTTCCCCTTAGGAAATATGTTGCTGTAATCTCTCTTCTGGCACATCACATAGCTTGGGAGGTCATTACACCTCTGACTTCAGCAGCCTTACCCTTGCAATGAGGTGAGCCAACATCTATGAGCATGTGTGATGGGATGATCTGCAGTAGTGTAGAGCAGCAATAGTAGAATGCAGTAGTGCTGAGCAGCACTAACAATAGCAAAATTGGGTGCAAATTTTCTATGTTATAAAATACCACTATAATAGTGCAGATGGTATAAAATAAAATAAAGGAGAATAAAATAAAGGAGAATAAAATAAAGACTGAGGGTTACAAAAATTAGTAGACATATTTTAAATCAGAAAGCTGCCTAAGGAATTTAAACAATAACTTAGTCATCAGGAGAATTCACTATTCAGAATGTAAATCTGACAGAAATTCAAGAAATCTCAAAGGCCAACTGAATACATTTTCACTGAAGACTGTTTTATAGTGAGAGTGGAAATGGCCAGGAAATAAATATTAAAAAAATAAGCCCTCTGGGTTAAAAGGAATTGCAAAACAGTGTATGCAATAGAGTCATTATTTCACATGTTCCAACTAGAGGGCTTTTCTTAACCTTTAGGGGGGGAAAAAAACAGACTGGCTTGTTTAATTTGTTTTCTGTACAACACAGGCAACAGAATTTGGTACCAGTTAGAGCAGCATGTGTTATAACAGAGAGTATTTACCCAAAAAGCATCCTCTGGCAGAGATGGAGAGATGGACAGCCTTATAGTGGTTTTGCCAGTAGGAAATCACACCCACTGCTAAAAACCATGCACTTTATTTCTCATTTGTTTTAGTCTCCAGACATTTAATCTTTGTCCACCCTTTCTGCCTTTGGGTAAAGAAAGATATTGAATAAAATGATTGATTAAAGGCTTTCCAAAGCTTGTTCTCAATGAGTCTCTGATGCTTCTAATTTTCAAACTAAATTTATGTCCTTTATGTGGCTGTTGGCAATTATGCCTTTATGCCATTTTCTCATTTTTAATGTTTCCTGATGTATTTCAAACAAACAAAAAACAAACAGAATTTGCAATGATTACCTTTATGATTTGCTATTGATCTTTAGAAGCTTTATGTAGCATCTACTTCCTTATTATTACAGAACAAAGGACTTGAGATGATAGAGCATATTTTTTTCCTACGTGCAAAACCCTCAGCTGATTAAATACTTTTTTAAAGTGGCAAAAAGTATAAGATAAAATCTTTTAGATCATCTGCTTCTGTTAAACCACTTGAAATGTCCTCATTAAAAGCACTGTGATAAAAAATAAGCATCTTCATTCTTTTGACTGTGAAGGAAAAAAAAAAAGAGATGTATTTTTTGTTAGAGTGAAAAGATTCCAGTATGGTCTGATTTTAATGTTGTACATGTGATTAATTTATGCAAAAAGAGACGGGTGCAGGCAGAGGTCAGCTTTTAACTAATATTTAGCAATTTCAAATTTGTGCAGAGTATTCATTTCCTAATACTAAGGCTCTGACTCATAATGGTCAGATTAAAAAAACCAAAAACCAGACATAACTAATACAATTGTTTTACAGCACTTGAAATATTAATGGTTTATATTTATCCTCTTCATGTAATAAATATCCCTCTGACTTTAATTGGTGGTCAGGTATCAGGTATGGACAGCAGTGGCTGAAGAGGTTATCATACACTACGTCAGCTATGGAACAAGCCTGTGTGTGAACTGCAGCTGAGGACAAACAGGCAGCAGTGTGATTGATTTTGGCTTCCAAAGGAAGACAATTCAGTTCATCTGGAACGTGTTGCCAGCTCAGAGCACCAGCAGCCAGCCTTGTCATGAGAGAGTGCAACGACGCACAAGTCAGCCAAATGGTTTGCTCAAGGTTATAGTGGGAAAGAGAAGAGTAAGGAGAGCTGCTCCTCCCCAGTCCTGCTGAATGCCCCTGCACAGCTTTTTAGTGAGTCCGTTCCCACTCACTTGGGTTTTTCCAAGGGCTCCGGCTCCTTTCGTGCTTTGCCTACCGGATTCTTCTCAGCTTCTTCTGCTGTCACTAAGTGAAACTCAGCTTCCACTTTGCCCTGCATCAGGGAGATCATACGTAATCATCTGTTACTGGGTAATTATAATTAAGTCTCAGCAGGAATTGGCTAGTGGAGAAATTATGGAACCAGATGAGGATGAAGGAAATTGATTAAAGAAAAGAAGAGGAAGTCTTTGCATTTAAAGAAAAAACACAAAGGAAAAGCCAGGCACAAAATCCCTGATTTATGCTACAGGACCATGAGGGGGAGAGGTAGGATGCTTTCTCCCAGACCCATAAATAACTTTTTTGATTTCTAAATTATAATGTAATTCATCTGAGAAGACTAGTTGCAAAATTTGTCAAGGAATCATGGAATTGTTAGAGTTGGAAGGAACCTTTAAAGGTCATCTAGTCCAACTTTCCTGCAACAAATAAAGACACTTACAGCTAGATCAGGGTGCTCAGAGTCGCATCCAGCCTTACCTTGAATGTCTTCAGGGATGGAGCATCCAACACCTCTCTGGACTACGTGTTCCTGTACTGCATCACACGTCTTGTAAAAAACTTTTTCTTTACATCCAGTCTAAGTCTCCTCTTTTAGTCTGAAGCCATTTTTCCTTGACTTATCACAACAGGCTCTGCTAGAAAGTCAGACCCTTTCTTTCTTATATTCCAACTCTAGACATTGAAAGGCTTCTATCAGGTCTCCCTAGAGCCTTCTCTGTTCACAGCAGATATCACATGTCCCTGCAGAGTTAAATGGCTCCACTGGAAAATGAATGACTTGGGTGGAGAAGGCACAGTCCAACAATGGGGAGAAATGTAGGCAGTCGTGAGTGATTAAGCAGTGAGTTCCCACATCACAAAAATAAGATATCTAGAAATGAAATCTGCATGCAGAAAATGTCATGCAGTCCTAGAGCTTTGCTCAGGTGATAGAAAGATGAGAAGATTCCAGCAGCTGGAATGAAAATCAGTTTTCTTTGTGTGTTGTCAGAAGATGATACTTACAGCTATGACAGAAGGAAAGCTTTGCTCAGCACCAATTTACTGATAATTCCCATGATTCAGAAAAGCCATAAGGGAATATAGCTGATGTTCTATTGTTTGTTTTCATTAAGACAAACCATTATAACTTGTTGAGTAATCCACAAAATACTAGCACTAATAAAATACCATATCTGCTCCACCTCGCAGTAGAAAGGTGAGCAACCTGATTGAGCTGTAGATGTCCCTGCTCATTGCAGTGCATTTGGATGAGAAGACCTTTAAAGGTCCCTTCCAACTCAAACACCTATATAATTTGAGTTAGTTGTGTTCTTAGAATCAGCCATAACTTATGCTATGGAGTTTAGAGCTTCCTAGCTATGAGTTAGATCTTTCACTCTTGTGCTCACAGAAACACCTGATTTGCTGCTCTACCCATCAAGTGTGCTGGGAAATGAGCAGTGGAGAAAAGCAAAGTAAAAATACAGAGTGTTCTGGTTGCACTGGGATTATCTGAACCAAACCTCTGGGGAGAACGCTGAAGCACATGAGGAGATGTTGTGTATTGGCAGTGACGGTTGTTCTTCGGATGACATGTTCATAATTAGTATCTGTCTCTGTCAGGGTCTTAGCAGAGCATATCACCTTCAGAGAAGAGCTGTATATGGGCAGTGAGCTACCTACCGTGAGCTCCCCAGCCTTGATGAAAGGCCACCAGCCTCTGACACGCTTCTGCTGAAAGATGGAGATCTTGTTTTCTTCACATGCTGCCACAACCATGCCTACATCACAGCTCTTGGCTGTCTTTGCTGCCCGAGGGAACCCATTCAGGTTCAGTTCAAGAGTGCCTGGAGGGAGAAATGATGTAATAGCACTTGGGGATCATGAATATACAAATGCATTCAAACAGAAGGCACACGAAGCAGTGCAGCATCTTGGCCCAGTACCCGGAGAAGTGAGGACCGTTCTGTACTACCAGCGATTCATTTATATTTCTTCTACAGTGCCTCATCAGAGTTCCTAATCATTTGCTCTACAAGAAATGGATAAAGTGCTAATTTGGTGCCTCAGAGAAAGATATGAAATAGTATGGTCTCAGACACCTTCTTGTATGTACCTTTATACAACACAGGTATAGAGAACACTCAGGTGAAATTCAGACAGTTTCACTGCATACTTACCCAGGAAATCATCTGAAGAGAGCCTTTCAAAGTCCCACACCTGAAGCACAAGCTCAGCAGGTATTTTGCGCTCTGTCTTTTCCAAGGAAAATATGTTTTCTCTTTTACTAACAACCATTTGTTTTTCTGCTGGGAGATAGTGGAATGGGAACACAAAGCGCCAGTTGAAGTTGCCCTCTCCTGTCAAGGAGTTGTAATGTACATCTGTCTCCTGTTTGTCCTCTTCCAGGCCCTTTATCCACCTATGGAAACACATGGAGGATTACATTGCCATCACCAGGGGAGCTTGAATCGCCATTGTTGTCATTTGGTAAAAGGCATAATAATTTACTAAATCTTCCCTAATCAGCAGGAAATAACACCCTGTCCAGGACTGTCACACACACAGTAAGAGCCCTAGCTCAGGAACTGTAGCTACCTCCAAGCCTTTGCACATGGTCAAAAGTGAAGACTGAAAAGGTAAATTTTATTAAGATCAAGCTCCACAATGCCAGTGGGCAATTTATTTATTTATATTTTATATTTATCTTATATATTTGCAGGCAAACACGGCATCATTTCTTTATTCATTACTGATCACCCCATATTCATGTGTCATCCTAATAGATTCTGTGTCAATGAAGAGGACAGTACTAGAGTCTGTATAGTTTGCCATTTCAGTCTGAGGGTACGAGCACTGCAGAAATGTGGCTGGAGAAGTCTCCTCAACTTTTCTTGTCTTTTTCTCTTGTCTTATATTACAGCATGCATATAGAATCATAGAATTAGAAAGGTTGGAAAATACCACTAAGATCATCTAGTCCAACCAGCCACCTACCATCAATATTGCCCACTAAACCATCAGTGCCACATTAGCATGATTCTTGAACACCTCCAGGGACGGTGACTCCACCACCTCCCTGGGCAGTGCCCGGCCGCTCTTTCTGAGAACAAATTTTCCCTAATATCTAACCTGAACCTCCTTTGGCTCAACTTGAGGCCATTCCCCCTCATCCTATTGCTGTTACTTGGGAGAAGAGGCCAACCCCGTCCTCAGCACAGCCTCCTTTCAGGAAGTTGTAGAGAGCAATAAGGTCTCCCTGAGCCTCCTCTTCTATGACTGAACAATCCCAGTTCCCTCAGTCGCTCCCCATAAGATTTGTGCTCCACACCCTTCACAGCTTTGCTGCCTTCCTGGACACACTCCAGGGCTTCAATGTCTTTCTTGCAGTGAGGGGCCCAAAACTGAGCACAGTACTTGATGTGCAGTCTCACAAGAGCTCAGTACAGGGAAATGATCACCTCCCTGATTCTAACATTTCTGTATTGCTCCCAAAAAGCAGCATTTTCCCTGCAAGCCCTATTAGTTCAAAAAGAAATGTGGAAAACCACACAATCCCAATCACCACACTGCTCCAGGGCAAATCCTTGCCTGGTGACATATTCAGTGCCAAGTGCACTCTCTGAGCATAGTGAGATATGCATCTTTTTCAATGAAGCAGAAAAGCAGATAGCTCTGGCAGTGATAGCAATGTCCTCATACTATCACACAACTCAGTACAAGGGCTGGCTGCCCATTTATTTCCTCGGTTTTTAGCTCGCATTGAATGTTATGCTCTCAGAGCTATTCTGCTACATCTCTGAACGTGTTCAGTTCAGAGGTGGCAACATCTGAGCAAACACTGGAATAACAGCTTCTCTCACGGAACTGAAAGGAAAGATTTGCTCAGCCAGTGTGCACAATAGCCTTACTTGCTTCTTATTGGGACCAGATGGCTATGCTTTCCCTGCTTTCCTATACCAGCTTTCCCTGGTAAAAGGTGTAGATACGTCCTAAAAAGCAGTAAAATCTGCTTTGTCCTTCTTCTTACTTTGCATTTGCCTGTGATTTCCAGTACCTGCAAAGGGGAAAATATCCTCCTTTCCTGAGTCCATCAGTCCCAGTGTTCCCTCCTCCAGCTTTTTGCTTCTGGTCTTTGGCAACACAGGAATAGATTTTTAGGAACATTATTTTTTCTATAGCCCTACAAATACAGATTTTTCCAGGTCTGCAATAGGAAGTATTCCAGAACAGGAAAGGAATTTTAAGAAGTAACCTATTTCATTCTCAAGAAATAACTAGTTTGAGTGGTTTGGTTTATTCTCATTTAACTGAATTCTCCCCTTTTACTGATCATCCCACTACGGGCTCTGAAGCTGCAACAGGCATTTTGTTTGCAGCAGGGAGGAGATTGAGTGCAGAAAGAGCTCATGTGAGGTTCTCTTGAATATGGCCATGGTCATTTATCCACACCTTTGAATCAAAAATTGATCTTTGAATCAAAAATTATTTGCCCTTTTGAAGACAAGTTCTAAAGAACTTACCCTTTTACATAGATATCGCTTGATTTTTGCCCTGTAAAGATATTTTCATCTTCTAGAATTACATCTTCTGTATTCCAAATGATTACCCTCAGTTCATAGCTGAAAAGGAAAAGAAACGTTTTGCATAACTAAGATCATGGTCATTGTTTTCATAGGCCTTTGTATGACTACTGGTTGGACACTAATGTAAGCCTCTATCAAATCATGCTTTTATACAGTGAGAAATGTTGCATTTGTGCAAAACTCTTAAAATAGCACCAGCCTTGGGTCCCTTCTGTTTACAAGAGAGTCAAGTGATAGAATACAGATCATAGAATCATAGAATAGCCTGGGTTGAAAGGGAGCACAGTGATCATCTACCTTCAAGCCCTCTGTTGTGGGCAGAGTTGCCAATCACCAGACCAGGCTGCCCAGATCCACATCCAGCCTGGCCTTGAATGCCTGCAGGGATGGGGCATCCACAACTTCTCTGGGCAACCTGTTCCAGTGCCTCACCACCCCCTGAGTGGAGCATGCTGAATGACAGCAGCATCACAGCCAGCTTTGGGGTGATGGAAAATTCCTTGCTTTTTATGCGTTCGTTCCTTTGCAGTTTTCTTTACAAAACTGCTGCAGTGAAACAGGTAAAGCTGATCTGTATGACATCATCAGGGCAGCCTCCAAAACTGTAACTCCAGAAAACAGCTCCGTAAGAGGTGCTCTCCAGAAGAAATGGCTAAAATGATTATATTATGTGCAATTCAGTGCATTTAACAGGAAAAAAAGTACTGTTTAGACATGTTTTCACGTAAGTAAGCCCAATCATCATCTTCAAAAGCAAAAGCAAAAAGAATGAAATCTTTGCAATCCTTTCCACTCCCTATATGCAAACACTTCTGGCAGTCATCCAAAGCTCTAGAAGTTTGAACTGAAATTCAGATACTGCAGGTGACATTAAAAAAATCATGTTCAAAAATTTGAGTATGCTTATTTTATGGGCTGTAGAATAATAAAAAAAAAGTACGTTTGGGATGGGATAACAAATGATATTTTTTATTATCATATGCTGCCTTGGAAATGAACTCAGTCTCAGATGAGAAACTTTGCAGAGTCACCGTCCCTGGTGGTGTTCAGTAACTGAGGAGATGTGACTGAAAGACATGGTTCACTGGGCATGGTGGGGATGGGTTGATGGTTGGACTAGGTGGTCTTAGAGATCTTTTCCAAGCTTAATAATTCCATGATTCTAACTAACTAACGTGGAATGTTTTCACAAATGGACCTGTGGAGCCTGGAGCCCCTTTTGCTGCAGCAAGAAGACAGATCTAAGCAAAAGGTATAACTCATGTTTGCATGTTTACTTTTTTTCTCACAGTTAATGACTTGACAGTATTTTTCTATAGCTCTTGTAGACTACAGAAAAGGCAGCACCAGTTTGTTTTTGTATGTATGATTTGTTTAAAATCTCCTTTTCCTTGGAAAAAAAACCTCTTGTTAAGGAGAATTATAGAAAGTTATGGTCTGAAGAACTCTGGTCTGTAACTAATTGTTACAGATATTCTTGTTTTGGTCAAATATTGGCTTTTATAAAAAGAAAAGAAAAAAAGCAAGCCTTTATTAAATTGTTCCTTGTTCAAACATAAATGAAGCATGAGTCATATCCGCTGCTGCTTCAGACAGAAAATTCCCAAGAAAGGCTTTGCTAAAGTATAGGAATAAAAGTGACATAGGGTGACCTGAGAACTCTCTTGGTCATTTTTTATTTTTCACTTCCAAGCATAAAACAAGCTTGAAGAGCTATATGTAATACTGAATATAAAGCAGTAGTGTCCATCTGAAATTTGAGAAACTGTTATTCCAGTTCTGTCTGATGCTGCTTTAGGTGTTTCTTGATTATCTCTTTGAACCAAGTACTGAAAATCCAATAGGTACAGTACTGCATCACATTAATGATCTCACTCGGTTGCTAAGCACATTACATAACTGGAGCAAGTGCTGAAAACAGAATTACTCCTTTCCGTTTTGCAAATGGAAGAGAATAACAAAATTATTGCCTGTAGGCTCCTGAAATTTCAATGTGAAAAGAGGGATGTCTTTCTAGAAGAGGTGTGGCAGCTTTGGATGTAAAAATCACCAGCAGTTCTTTGACTCATTTAATAAAAGAGACAAAATTAAGCATACTTCTTTGACTACAGTTATGTGAATCTACAAAAACTTCTCTCAGGATCGCAGAAATTTGTTATGATAGTTCTTTTGCTAGTTCCTTCCAGAAACTTAAGACTCAGTCTCTGAAGACTTATGCCACCATGTTTGGAGGAAAGCGTGGACTGTTACCCTTTGGGTTTTCTTGGTGAAATGTCCACCGGGGGTCCTGGCAGAGGCATATGTTTTGGAAACATGTCAACCCACATCTGTAAACGACCCTTGAAAAAAAGAAAAACATTTCTGTAACTCTATCTATTGAGACTTTTGAAGGTTTTTAGTATAATTCTGTATTATAAAACCACTGCTCCCTCTCTAGGCACCAAGCCGTTCATACTCTGTAACAATCTCATCCATAAGCTATCTACACAATGTATTTTTTCATACGTACATTCTAGCAACTGCTCAGTAGTTTGGTGAAGTTGGAATTGAGTTCAAACATTGGTAACTTCAAGGTAAAATCCACACAAAAATAGTGCATAATGAAAATTCATAAAGAACCAAACACCAAACACGAACAGCGCTTGTGTTAGATTAACAAACTAAAACTAAATTTAAAATAAGTAAGATCTGCAGTTATACATTGTGATACTGTACAATGTACAATACTAAATATTCGGGTAGCTCACTGTATACAGATGTGTAACAATTTCCAGGTTGATACTTACAAATTCTCATGTATGGTACAACACCAGAATGCTTTCTCTGCAAGTTTGCAGATAAAAATTGAAGTCACAGTACCTGGAGGAACGAAAAACTTCTCCTGGGTCTACCATCACCCTACCATCTCTGAACTGCTCTACCTGTTCCATGCCTGGCTTATCCTTATGGTAGAGTGGCCGAGTTTCAATATGCTCTGGGACCAGTTTGTATCCAACTTCAGGGATTTCTTCCCAAGAACGTAAAACCTTTAAGGAAAGATGTTCATACGATTCAACTGGCTCCTCTATAGGAAAAGTAAAACAAAAGAACAACCAGAACAAAATTAGCATGCCAAACCCCTGTGCAACATGTTCCATTAAGTATTAAATATGGTCATTAAAAGTCAAATTAAAAGGAAGATTTTATGTACCTCAGTTAAGGAGAGTCTTAAAGCGCATTTAATTCTTGTAAATGAGCGTACTCACTGTGATAGATAGAACAGTAGAACTTAGGCAACAGTTTTTTTTATGCATACAGCAAATCATTTCACAAGAAATTATACCTATAGCTTTGGTTTGCCTTTGGATGGTAACAGCAAAGATTCCCCTGGAGAACCAAAGCACACATCAGGGGAAGAGCAGCAATGTGAGGGCTGAAGGCCGTGGGCAAGGACTCATCTTCTGAGCAGTTCAGCTTCGCCAGCTCCCTCAGCCTGGAGGAGGGCATTTCAAGGAAGGAGCAATCTTAATAGTGCAGGTAATGTGGTTATTGAAAAGGAGAAGAGGCCTCCTGAGCCCTTGAGCCGCTCTTTTCTCCCTTTTCGTGTAGATTCCCCTGGAGATTTGAAGCAGGATGTCTCACTTTTCCAAGAGTGCTGCTATTTAAGAGTTGCTGGTAGATTACAAAAGATCTGATTTGGATTTAAACAACACTGAACCCTTCCTAATGGTACAGCAAGGAAGGATTACTCTCTGGTTCTGAGTCTTCACTCCCTTTTTCGCAGTAGCACGTATTCGAGATGTGATATGTTTCATCTAATTGTATCCAGCTAGGGCAAGGTCTTTAGCATTTGCTACTCAGTCGTGGCCCAGTGGGCTATTGGGACAGATTATTCCTTGAGAACCCATTCTGTCTGTCACAGGCGCCTTTCTAAAGACTATTCTCACATCTTCTGAAGAGATGCTTTTTGTTCTTACTGGCTACAAGCAGTCCTAGACTGCCTTGGAGTAGATATCTAACTTCCATACTTCTAGAGCAAAGTTAAATTATTCTTTCTCTTACTATTTAAATTGGATGAAAGTCTTTCAAGTATTGTTTTCACCACCTGCAAAGTAGAAATGTTACTGCTTCCCCTTTTCAGTACTTCTCTAAATCTCAAATCTGTGACCTTTTTTAGTTTTATAGGCCCAAGTGATGAACAACAGAAGGACTCAGCAGGAAATAAAGACCCAGATGGACCTGTCAGAACAGCAGTTTGGTTAAAAAGCATATAAAAAACTGTGTGCAGC
Source organism: Centrocercus urophasianus (assembly GCF_019232065.1). Taxonomy (NCBI): domain Eukaryota; kingdom Metazoa; phylum Chordata; class Aves; order Galliformes; family Phasianidae; genus Centrocercus; species Centrocercus urophasianus. The sequence continues at coordinate 10,555,733 of NW_024884253.1, forward strand.
TATTTCTTTACAGTATGATGAAAAACTTGTGTAAAAGCTTTACAGGATATGGAATTCACCATCTGGTTCTGTATTTCATTTCTTTTAGCTTTCATCATTTTGTTTGACATGGATTGTTCTGATTCTCATTGTACTGAACCAGATTTTGATCTTGATCAGGGAGTCACATTTGTTCATGTTCCAGTGAGGAAAACAAGCAGCAATCTTGGAAATTCTCTCAGGCCAACAAACTGAAAATGGACCAGCACTTCTCTCTCTAACAGTGCTGCATGAACAGCATTCCACTGGAGGAGTGAGCTGTATTTTTTCTGATGCCAAAAGGAATTTGCTCCAAGAGGAATAAACACAGAGAAGTGAGGAGAATGTTCTCTACTATCTCCAAGACTACTTCCTTTGGTTCCAGCTTGTCTTCATCCTCACAGCTCTTTTCCTTACTCTAAGGACAGCACATAGATACATAGCACAAGAAGTTCCTGGCTATAGGTTTACTATAGTAGTCAAAGAATGATAAAAGTACTTAATTACCATTCTCATCTTCAGTGAAGACTGTCTGTCCCTTGAAGACTTTTGTTCCTACTTGTATCTCTCCTGGCCGCATGAAAGGCCCATTTATTCTGTTGTCCTTACACAGCTTAGTGAGGATCTCACTTGGCTTGGTTGCATCTCGCCATGCATTGTACCCTTCTCTGCAAGGAGGGAACAGAATTGAGAGAAATAGCTGAGATTTTCCCTCAGAAAAATGTGCAGCCAACAGAAGAAAAGGGAAGGACTAGAGATTATTCTTTGTTCTACCTGAAGGATTCAAATGTACATGTTTATCTCCAGAATGACATTTTAAGGAAGATGCATTCTGTTGCTCCCTTGTGCAGAGGGAGAAGCTGAGATTGTCTGGGGCCTGGAACAAGGACATAAAGAAATACTTCATACTACAGCTAGCAAGGGCTTGGGTTTCAGTCTCTTTTTTTTTTTACATTTTCCACGTTTTGTAGATAAAATAGTGAAACGGTCGTGGAACAAGAACCCCAAATTCTCATCTCTAAGACAAATGCCCCACCCCAGGGCAATGGGGTTATTTTCGTTTGTTTTTCTCCATACTGATTAATCTTTGCACACAACAACAACCTTGAGAGTCCAGCTGCGTGGTTGGGATCAGGAGCTCAGTGTCACTGCCTTGTGAGTCATTTTCACTACAGTGGCCCTATATGCCTGTCCAAAGGCAATTTATGAAGCAGATATGCCATACAGAAGCTGTTTATTACCTAAAACACTTGATGAACAAACAGTGTTGTTAATTTTAAACTACTCACTTCCTGCTTAGGCTGACAGGTACGTAGAGCTACTGCTAAGCTCTGTGGTGGAACTTAATTAAAATACCTCCTGTGACTTTTGTCCTGGAGAAATTTTAATTTTTGGCCACATCTGGAATTTCTCCTTCAAAACATTAATTCACCACATGCTGCTCTCTGTGGCTGTCTGAAGAGGTACTTACATTTCATAGCGACTTTGTAACCCACAGGTAGCTCTATGCCTGCTGTAGAAACGATTTTCCAAATCAATTTTAGTTTCTCCAATCAGATCATCAGTTCCCACAAAGTCATGGTCATAGATCAGAACTGTAAGCAAGGAATCCTTGGGAAATGTAGCCTGGATTTCAAATGACCTATGGCAAAAATTGGGCAGAACATGAAGTCAAATTAGTTTTGATATCTAAAAAAGTAACTTAATGAATATAATGTGAATAATGTGTGGATAGTTTGCTCAACTTGCAAATTTTCTCTTCTAATAAAAAAATGGATTTTTTTTTGCTTGTATTTTTTGTTTTAATGAAATGTCTGAATATACTGGAAACATACAGTGCAAAATACTTTTATTCCACTCCCCTACCACCTCCTGTGCTGTTCTAAGATTGTTCTCACCTATAACAGACAGAACAATGGCAAGTAGTGGAACTGTTGCAAAGATTTTTCCTTAATCTATCATAGATGAACACATAGAAATTATGAAGCTAAAGAAACTGTATATGTGACAGTTTTTATACACTTTTCAGAATCTTCAAAAGGCTTTAAAGGAATACACGAGTCTTTTCTGTTTTATTCCATACCTGCTGGATTAAATATTGAAATTAAAAAAAGGAAGAAAGAAAAAAAGCAAAAACAAGAAGTCTCTTTTCATTGAGTGCAAATTTTAAGGGATAAGAATAATTGTTGTGAGATATTTTGATAAGCTGGAAATATACTTAAGAGGGGTTTGATAAATTGTTGGAAGACAGGATATCCGCATCAGCACATCACTGGCTCCAGATTCCTCTGAAGAAAAACTGATTGCTGTCAAATTTTATCTCAAAGTTTCTTCTCGAAGTGACCAAAGTCTAATCTGTAGCAACAACAGAGCAATTTTGGAAGGAAAGAGAAGTTTAGGAAAGCTCTGGGGTTGCTCTGGGGTTGGTGATGCTCTGCTGACCAGGACTGTAAACGATGGTGAAAGTTGATTAACATGACTGATACTACTGCTGTAGAACACTTGCTGGGCAGTCACTCCACTACTGCTTCTGGTAGCAGCAGCAAGTATTATTCAAGTGAATTAGCCAGTTCTTATCTAAGCAAATATAGTAGTGATTTCCCTTCTATCTATATGCATCTATAATCCTCAGGGTTTAGCAAAATAAAGGCTCAGCCTTTATTTTCAGCCTTTATTTTCAGTTTATTTTGCTAAACCCTGAAGATTATACCTCTACTAAAGGAGAGCTTCAGTCACAGAGACTGAGATGGTGTGCAGTGGAGGGATCACTCTTTTCTTGTCTTCTTTCTCTTTTACTTCAACTCTCTGCTGTTGTAGACTCGACCCTAGTGTGACTAATTAGGCTTTCAGTACAATGGAGTACAGTTTCTCTGTCTAAATGTTCTTCTAGATCACCTCCTTCCCAACTCAAAACATTTTAATTCACCTTAAAACAAGGAAACTTACTGTAATAAAATGGCTATTGGAATTAACAACATTAAATATGTATAACACCTTGATAATACTAATTTGATGTTTTCTGAGAGTCTGAACCCCCATTCAGAAGACCGGGGCATGTTAAAACTAGTCCTTTAATGATGACATTTATTTAGCATTCTGTTCAACCTGAAATGGAAACAGATTTTGAAATCACACTCTTCTGTGCATATTTATTTCCCTTTAAACTTTGTATTAATTTGCTGAGACAAGATTATTTGTTGCTTCACTTCCTCTTATGCATCACTTCAAGAAACCTTTCACAGATTGCATTTCATGATGAATTGATTGTTATGAAAATGAAATAATTTGCAATTATACAGGGTGACATAAATTTTCAACATTTTAATTAGTAGAACTATCAAACAGGCCGACATCAGCATACAACAAACACTTTGTAATGGTTATAGCAAGACAAGGGGCAAAAGAGAAACCTCCAATGAAAATGAAAAGAAGCCTTCACTGACCTTCCAAACACTGGGTTCAGCTGCTTGGGAATGTAGTTTTCTCTATCTTTAATTTCTGTGTTGCCCAGTCTCAGCACAATGTAGGGATCTGACTTGCCATCTGGATCAGCTGGGCTGAGATTAAATGCCTGTTAGGAAGAAAGACTACAACCTCAGGAAGCTTTTCTAAACGTAATATGGTCACAGCACAACTCTGTGGGTTCCCCGCCTGGTTCGCACATGCTATGGGGATTCAAGAGCCTTAGTTTGTCAATTAGTTTGTTATTTAGTATTTCAAGTTGGGAAAAAAAAATTTGGATGAGAGGATTTCCAAAGATGGAGCAGATGGAAGTATAGTGCTTGTGGGCAATGGTGATAAGGAGACAGTTGGACTAGATTATCTTACAGGTCGTTTCCAACCTTGTGATTCTATGATTCTATGATTCTATGATCTCTAAGTATATCTAAGATGGGAAAAGAGATAGGCAAGAGAGTCAGTGCTGAGGAAGAAGCTGGCTGCAATAGTGCAGGCTGGATTCAGAAAAGGTTTCCCATAAAGAGTGGATGAGATCCTTGGACAGTGCAGTACAAGTCCTCTTTATATCAAGGAAATAACGCAATTACTTACTCTTCAGTTTTGTCACTGTCTTGTTGTATGGCATACTTTCCTTCCTTGGTCACCTGCAGCTCTTAAATACCAGCTCTTTCTGTTTCATTTCTCACATTGCACTCCCTCATTATCCTGTCATCTGTATTTTTATCTCTTTCTCTTTCCCATACTTTTTCTATAATATCTACCACTCTGACTACACCCAACACACAGCTCATGCAAAATGTTATTTTCCTCTTCACTGAGAAGGCTATATTTACATTTGTGTGATTTTGACACAACTCTACTGATTGAGACTTACCAAATTCGCATAACGTGTCTAGAAGAACTTGTCTATTATATGTTACTTTTACCCCTCGCCCTTTCAATTGTAACAAATAAAGTGATTCTTCTGTCTTGTGATTCATCGTGAGGAATGTGGAAAGTTTCCTATTCTGAACACTCTTTTCTACAGCATGAAACGTTGTCTAAAATAACAATAAAAAACTACCACGCGGGTGAGGACTTTCAGAAGCTTCAGAGCAAAACACTGGAGCTAAATCAAGTTGAAAAGCAGCATCCCAGTTACTTCTGGATTAAAAGAGCAGCTATCTACTTACTGCCACAATATACACCCTGATAAGGACATTGACGGAATGGTTTGGTGGTATCCCTTGCAGGATGTGGGGCTGCCCTCCGTCCAGCAAGCTGCCATCCTCATGACTTGGGTATATGCAGAAGGAGCCCTGGTAATACAGGTAATACACTGTCCTTATCTATCCTCCAAAACAGATCAAGTGCAATGCAGAAATGACCCTTCAAATGCAAGCAAAACATCATGCAGCACATTCTGCAACACATACATACACACATCAAGTTTTGTGGAACCACTCCAAAGGAACACAGGATTCAGTGTGCTGAACATCATCTGTTAAAATGCTTTTCCTTTACAACATCGTACTCATTTTACCTAGATGACTGCAAGAAATACATGCATGCTCTTAGATGTCCATTTTATTATTTGAAGACCTCGGGATGCTCTAGGTCTGTTTTTCTTAACATTAATACTGTATATACAAGATTTTGATCTTGTCTACATATTTGCAAAATGATAATTACAGTGAGATAGTTTCACAGCAGTGTGACTGGAACCCAGCTTGCCATATGTTTTTGAAGCCACATTACAACTCATATAAATCAATATTAAGTCATGCTGCTAAGTAGCTCATACAGCCTGAAAGCAATTGGTAAGTCATTTTAACAGAAATTTGCATTGCAAAGTAACAAAAGTATCAATGAGTTTAATCAATTCCTCTGAAGTACAAAGTGCTTGGAATTCTACTGATATTATTCAGGCTTTGAACTGCATTTTCAGATTGCCTAATGGTGCTCTGGATCAGACCATGCAATTGTTTTCACATGGAGCATATAAAAGGGCCTCCAGTTAAACTATTCAAAATAACATATAAGGAGATGCGACTGACAGTGTAGTAACAGAAGTTGCATAAGTGGAATCTGAACGACATAAAATGTCTCTTGTCCTCTCCTATGATTTAAAACATTTTGTATTCCTTGTTTCAAATCATCAGTGAACACTTGGTCCTGGATGCTACTTTCATCTATTGGAAAAGGAAAAATACGACTGGATCCAATAAAAGAGATGACCCTACTTATAACAGACTACACTTACTCCTTTCTTGCATTTCTGATACATCCAAAATGCACATGAAAACATACAGTCTCTAAATTATTACCTATTTAACATGAGAGCTCACCTTAAATTTTCCTATTATTCTGTCTTCAGAGTCGGCATGAACTTCATCATTAGATTTTCCTCTTAAGAGTTGGAAAGTTTTCACCCAATCCTCAAAGTTATTAAATTCACTCTCCAAGTCTCCTTCATAAATCTTTGAAAATAAAAGAATGCTTATTTTTTTAGTGGTGCAGTGAATATATTTATAGCAACTTTTTTTATTACAGGATGATTTAAAATCCGTTTTGATTCAAACTACAGATTGTAATAACACCAAAGTTTTTGCAAAACTCCTTGAGGGAAAAAAAAGTTAATTCCCAACTTGAAACAGGAACAGTTTTGTCCTCAATCAAAGTCTTTCTGAAGGACTGAAAACAGCACATTAATGCAGTGGGTTGAAGTGGCTCTTGAAGAGCCACGATGAACATTTAATAAGTACTGATGTAGGGGAAAAACAGTGTGGATGCATTGCTTACTCTCTGCAGTGTGCCTTTGATGTACTGATGCTTTTTAACTGCTGTTCAGTATCACATGAGAGCAAAGTAGACAACAATGAAGTGCCATGGGGACAGAGCTTTAGGACAGGTGACAAGATCAAACTGTTTAAAAAAAACCATTCTTTTCCTCCTATCCTGTAGTTTATGAAGCATTATTCAGTGTGAAAGAGAAGGGATTAGCTTAATTATCTCCCAAAATTTGGAAACAGCAGTTTCAAATTTCCCTTTATTCAGCTAGAATGTAATCCAAAGTGTCCTAACCTTTTCATATCTCCTCATCTTTTTGTGACTTACATCTTTTTCTTTGAATTCCTTCTGTCCTTACCCAACCAATGCAAGCTAGACATTACCACCTCAGCAGGGAAGGTGCACTGGCAGTTGCAGTAATGTTCTCTACACTCTTTTTTAAGTCATCCTTAATAGGTTGTAATACACTATTATTGCATGTGTTATATTGATGTCAAAGTGTCTGAAATAAATTTGTTTGGCTAAACTCTGTCCCTGGGGTTAAGTGAATTCAAACAGACTGAATAGCAACCTTGTTTCTCTCTCACCTGCAGTGTTGCTAGGTTTGGAGTTGTTTCTTGCTGTTTCCTTTTGAATGTCTTATCCTTCTTTTTGTTTGGCTCCTCTTCTACAGTCAGCGCAATATAGTCTGAAGTTTGCTTACCTGCAGAGATTTCATGACATCATGTAGGTTTCTGCTCAGTAATGCATATCAAGTTCTCCAGATAAAAACGCAAAATACGTTTTGAAGATTCCGCCCTTGCTTGTTCCTCATTCATCCTTCTGCTATGAAGCAGAAGATCCCCTCTTTTCCCAGTACTGCAGACAGAGATGTGGCAATTCGTACTGTCTGTGGCTGACTATCTTCATTATTAGCTTGGTGGACAAAGAATGATGATGTCCTGCACAACTCCTTCCCTGCTGGCCACCTCCCAGAACACTGTTGCTTTTTCTCTCACTCCTCGCAGATCTTAACATCTTTCATATAACATTTAAAGCTTATTTAAAACTGGAAGCTGCGATTTAGGCCGACTAATACTTCAAATGTCAAAAGATCCAAGCCTTTCTCTGTTCAAAGGTGTCATAAAACAGAGAGTATCTCACCTTGGGAAAGCCCAGATGTAGGAAAAATGGGAAGAGGTATCTGCCTAACCATGACCAGACTCCGAACAGTGGCAGTGGACTAATCAACAAAAAGAGGATGAGCCCCCAGAAATGGCATTGAGACCAGTTCTTGGGCTGGAGTCTGGACTTTGAGTTCACCTCTCCTTCAATTTGAGAACAGTTTGTGTGTGTTTGATACCACTACTACTCAATACTTACAACTGCACATATATGTACATATTGTATCAGTGCCATCCTATATGTATAATGCTTATCATCATAGCCTGACATAAGTAACAAAAAATACCAGAAGAGAATTTACAAGCTCTTGAAGGATCAGACAAAAAAATCACAACTGCCTTAACGACAGATAAGTGTTTATCAACATATCAAATAAAAGTATAATTATAAGTGAAAATTGTATCATTGTAGAATGTATTCTGTCTAAACATTTCCTCCCCATGGACAAGTGAGTCCACCTTGAAAGTGATCTCTTCCTCTTCTCCTAGCAGCACCTATGATCAGTGAAGTACTGTCAGCTGCAATTTTGAAAGCAATAACATCAGACATTCAGTCTGTGTCCTCAATCCACAGCAATTTCATTATCTTTAAAATAAAAATCACCTCAGTCACTGGCAATACCATGCAAAGTTGCTGTAGTTTAACTTTGAACAACAGCTCTGTGCAAACTGTGAGCATTTCTTTGCTTTCTCAGTCTGTGCAAGAAGTTACCTTTGTCAAAAATAATGACTAGAGCTGAGTTTGAATATGGGGGAACCTGTCAAGCCATGGGCTGTTGTCTTTGGGTTCGATATATTTGCATACATATGTACACACATATATGTAAACATCTCGAGTACCGTGTTCAGTGTTGGGCCCCTCACTGCAAGAAAGACAGTGAGGCCATGGAGCGTGTCCACAGAAGGGCAGCAAAGCTGTGAAGGGTCTGGAGCACAAATCTTATGCAGAGTGACTGAGGGATCTGGGATTGTTCAGTCATAGAAGAGGAGGCTCAGGGGAGACCTTAGTGCTTTCTACAGCTTCCTGAAAGGAGGCTGTGGTGAGGTGGGGGTCAGCCTATTCTCCCAGATAACAGTGATATGATGAGGGGGAATGGCCTCAAGTTGAGCCAGTGAAGATTCAGGTTGGGCTTTAAGAAAACTCCTCAGAAAGAGAAGTTCCACCACTGGAAGGGACTGCCCAGGGAGGTGGTAGAGTCACCATTCCCGGAAGTGGTCAAGAAATCTGTAGATGTAATACTAAGGAACATGGTTTAGTGGGGAAATATTGGTGGCAGGTGGGCGGTTGGACCAGATGATCTTAGACATCATTTCTAACTTTAATGACTCTATGATTCTACGTACAGGGACATAAATATATATATATATATACACAAAGTGCCTATTTCTGGCCAATTCTTTTAGGAATTTTGTGCAAAATAATTTCTCCTGAACATGATCAACAACTAAAATTTAACAATTATGAAAGTTACAAATATGATCATGGACTCTATCAGCAGAATCTGTTCCTATATTATTGATCCTTAATTGGATTCAAAATTGAGAGAAGCTCCTTTTCTGTTACAAATGCAGTATAAGATTAGGATGATGTTCATTTTCTATCATTATAATTTTGACATTAAAAATCTTTGAGCATAGTACTGGAACAACAAAAAACTCATGTTTAACCAACACTATTTGTGAAATTTTAACCTACTCACCATTTGATCATCTGCAGAGGAAAGAATCCCCTATACCAGCAGACTTCTGTTATCAGACATTGAAGGTTAGCAGTAAAGCAACAGATAAGAAAAGTTTTAGAAATACAAAATAATAGAAAAATGCGAAGAATTTACTTACAGTCTTCAGCTTTCCCCTCACTGGGAAAAATTTCTTTCATCTTTTCAAGGAAAAAGAAAAGACAATGGACAAACTCCTCAGTATGAATGCAATATCAGATTCATTTAGTTTTACGTTATGAGTTAGGGCTTACTGGATGACTTACTTTTTGCATTTTGAGCATGGATGCATAGTATTTTGACCACCAGTCAATAACATTCTCAGCTGATTCATCTGCAATTGTTCTTTTTTTCCTCTTTGTCGACCGTCGCAAGGATTTTTTCCTATCCTACCAAAGAATTCACAATTGAACTCTAGAACAGATTCAAGTTAATCCCTTATACATGACATCAAGAATGAACAGATGTATATGGGAAAAAATCTCCACCTCCAAGAGCCACGTAAAATGCAGTATGAATTAACATCTCTGTCTTTTATTCCAAGACACTTCATGATGGTCATCGTATTAATAAAGCAATCCCTGTATTACCTACTTATGATGCCAAAATTTTGAATATTAGAGATTCTGTGAAAGAATCAATCCATACAACAGGTAAGTATACAGAGTCATAAGTAATAACATTTTAAAGGATATAAACATGTTCCTAAATATTCTAAGAACTCTTCACTACCTTTTGAAGATCAGATCAGCTGTTTTCTTCATTAAAAGCGAACAAACAGGCTAAAAATTAAAAACGTGCAGCAAATCTTAGTAGCTTCATTACTGTTTAAGAAGCCTACGGCGTTCTCAAGTAGCTTCATCCTACACCCTCATGGAGAACTGTTTATTTGGTTGCAGGAGTAGGATCATGCATAGAAAGTAGGGATAGTATCTAATATGAAATGGAGAGTTAATTTACAGATTTCCCTCTAGGAATCCTTTCTTACTATATTTGTTATAATACATTAAAATTGATTTTTTTTTTTTTTTTTTTTTTTTTTTTTTTTTTTTCAGGGTGGTGTGCATGTAGATATGAGAAACTCCTTCATTTTCCTTGACCTCCTAACTATGAAGGCTTATGGAAGCATCTCACTGAATCATCGTGGTTTGAAGAAACATGCTTTGTGCAGCTGCAGAAATAACATGTGAAAGGAAACTCATTCCTGTGGCCTCTGTTTTTAGTTTTGCTAATAAACCAGTGACTGTGGTGGCAAAAACTGCAGAGAAATGAAGAATATGTGCACATGAACAAAATATAATGTTCATGTTATATACTGTACAGTAATATAACGTTATAATAATATAGTACAGTGCACATACTGTACAGCATGGGCCGTGCTGGCAGTAACTGCCTTGCTTCTTTGTGCTTTTCTAACTTTCATAACTGTCTCTTTATATCCACACATTACAGCTTCATACTTCAACTGTAAAATGTTTTGAAAACAGACTTTCCTCTCTATTTGTACGCAACATCTAACACAATGTGACTTTCATCCATGCTTACACACCATCAACATAGAAACAGTTGTTCATAGTGACAATTTTGTAATTAAGCAGATCATTCAAGACCAGAAGCAAAAATCCTACTGTAACAGTACCATGGAATGAGCACAAAAGGGAAGAAAGGCAGTATCTATTAATGGAATGAATTAAATTACATGGAGTCAAAGCAGCATTGATAACCAGTCCTATTAAGGTCCAGTGAGAAGGGTGGGTGCTAACGTTAGAACCCAGAATTTCTAGTAAGTTGTTATCTCGAAAATACCATTCTACTGCTACAGCACCTAAGGATCTGGCTAATCCTGAGTTCAAATAAGACATTACCATTTTATAAGGCAGAGATGAAGTCTATAAGACTGCAGCAGACAGCTGGCAGTCTCAGCGATACTTACCTTCTGTTTTCTGTCTTTCTCTGGTTTGGAGATGGAGTGCTCTGGTTCAGCAGCAGGAGGTGTTGCAGGACCTGGTTCTAGCTCTATCACTGTACATTTACCCTGCTCCACCTCAGCGTAGATGTGATCAGCTAAATAAGGTTCCTGGTATAAGTCAGGAGGCTGGGATGACTCAGGTGAAGCTGAAATTAAAACTTTGTAGCTTAGGTAAGATTCTGCTAGAAATGCTATCATCACATATGATGATGGACAAATCATTCAGTGTTTGCCTCTATGCTAAACTCAATAAAACATACCTAAGCATGTACCTGGTGTGAAGCCTCTGAGCAGCTGCTTCACTATTTTCACAAAACACTGCTTAGTCTTTCTATTTGGGATCTGGTTTGTTCGTTTACCTTTCTCTGTTTCTGCAATATCAAGTCTGCTTGGTGTGGCTTGAAGATCCAACTGGGGCTTAAATAGGAATTGCTTAAGGCAATTGATGGTGTGTGTTCCAACAAGAGTGCTCCTCCCAAAAGCTCTCCAGTCGACTACACAGATGCTTAGTGGGGGATGCAAGAGTTCATTTTCTGGCAATTCCTAGTGGAGAAGGACAGACAGCAATATGAGACATGCTAGAGAATATAGCTTACCTGTCACCCACATATTGTCACAAATGTCACATATTTGTGATGCACCTCAGTGAGGTTGACACTTTTCCCTCCTTTCTCCACCACATCTATTTACATACTCAAAGACAAAATGCATACAGCACAAGCAACATAATTCTAGCCACAAGTTTCTGCAACATCTGATGTTCCAGGGAGATGATGAAGTCACTGTCCCTAGAGGTGTTCAAGAACAGGGTAGGTGCAGTACTGAGGGACATGACTTAATGGATACGGTGATGGTGGGTTGATGATTGGACCAGATGATCTCAGGTTTTTTTTCCCCCAGTCTATTCTATAATTCTATGAAATCCTTGTCCTTAGAATACAGAGCAAGCCATATGAACTTTCTTACATAGTCCAGTTGCATGCTGTCATAAGCAAGCATATCTTGTAAGGTTAAATGAAGAGAATTAGGAATGTTCTAAGTGAATGAACATAATACTGGAGACTGTGAGTCCTAATGCCACCACTGCTTTGCCCAGAGCTATTAAACCTGCTTGTCTTAGCCTGCCCAACCATGAGATGGGAACACTGTGGTTGCATGTTTTACAGAATGAGTTACAACAGGGAAAACAGCTCTTTGGGACATGTGATGTACAATGGAAGGTAAAAATGCTGCAGTAACTGTACTTCAATATCCAAGGTAATGTTTTGATATTCTTCTGACTTATAAATAAACTTTCACCTTCGTTAATGCTGCCAAGCAGAACAAATTGGACACAATATTTTTTCTGATGTTGACCTTTGCCTACTGAAACTACCAGCTCTTACAACTCAGGAAATACGCCATAATTAAATCACCAGACCATAGTAACAAAGGTCATAATGTGAAAAGGTCCAGAGTTCATGAGCAAGAAATGAACAATCCTATGAATAGTCCAGTAAGACACTGGGGCAATTAAATGAATTGAAATAAATAAAAACAAACAAACAAACAAACAAACAAACAGAGCTGTACCCTGAAAAAATGGGAGATAAGGAGGAAAAACGTTCTAAAAGCAGCCATTACCTGCCAACAAGATCCATTCTATCAGTAAAAACCTAATTGCAAAGTATTTCCTTGCCTACTTGAGACATAACGAGTAATAGCTTTTTCTTTTATCACACATTTGTAGCAGCAGTCTTTTTAAAACACCTTCAAATCATTATCTTTTTCCCTGAGAACTGGCGTGCCTTAGTATTTATGCAAGAGACAGAGGAAATAATTTGACAGGAAAAGAGGGAAATTAGTAATTAACACCTTGCCTAGAGAGAGTGGATAGTCGAGAAGCAGCATACTGTACGCACCACTTCAAACCAGTCCGCAAGGACATTGAAATTGGGATTTTTCTTGTAGCTCTGGATGACAGAGGATTTCACTCCTCTTCCTGCACACTCAATGAAAACTTGGGGACGATCAACAGAGAGAAGCTGGACTTTCTTAAGTTCTCGAACACCCCAGAACAGGACCTGTGGTGGGCAGAGAAGAACATCAGTTGCCCAATGAGATCCCTCAATCAGTAGGAAGTCACTGCTGGGATCCCATCCCCTTGTATCCACTTGGGAATGCAGTACTGCTGGTTAGAAAAGAAAACAACAAACAAGAAAACTCCGTAACCTAAATCTCATAACTATTATCCATCATGTTTATGGTGGAAATTAAAGTTAATGCAGGCAGTAATGTTGGATTATTATCAAGGATTTATTACCAACAGCAACTGATCATGAATGGTGATGTCATACTTTCAGAAGGGCAAAGGGACTATCAGTCTAAACAGCAGAGTCTTGGTTTGTTTGAGGTGTCTGAGCTCTTGGAGAAGTAAAAATTCCCAGTATGAGCAGAGGTGATTAACAGAGGTTTGCCAGCTGAGCTGGCCATTACGTCTGCAGTAGATAGCATGAAGCCTCCAAGAAGCTTCTTTCAAAGAACTACGATCCTGATCTGGAAGACAAAGAGGAGACTGGATCTGTGAGTGAGGGGTCTGCAGGAAAAGTGGGACTATACAGGACACACAGGAGGAACCTGAAAGATAGGGCTGGGCAACGAGGGATGTTTTCATTACAGTTGGCGAGGGAACCCATGAGTCTTATGACACTGAAAAGATTATTGGGACCAAAAGGGACCATGAAGGACTTTGTGGACAGATTGAACACTAGCAGGGCTGGAGATACGTGTAAGTCTCACCAGGCCCATTAAAGCTATTTCAGTGACAGAGGGTGAGGACCAGTGAGATTCTACTCTACTGCCAGGAGTTCCAAGTTGAAATGCAATGTCTCTGTGGCCATTTCTACTACTGTAGGATATAGATCATGAGATCTTGACAAAAACAGTTATCTTTATCTGGTGTTGTCATTTCCTTGCTAGAATATGAATTCGTGATTCATATTCTACTAAAGGCACAGTTCAACCACAAGTCTGTTCTGGTGGCAAACTATCTAGAACTGTATGTAATTTCCTTGATTTTAAGGTGCAATCATTTACAAGCAGGCAGAAGACAATACTTGATTGAAATATGGGAACCAATCATGTCATTCCTATAGATTAGAATTTTAAAGTCATCATCACAGGTAATTAAAACTTTACAGTTCAGTAACAGAATAAAAGAAGCTGAGATTTGCAAATGGATATATTCTAAGTGACTCACCTCTACTCTGTACTTGCTTAAAACAGGTCGAATGTTGGCTGGAACTGGATAGATCTGGCTAACATCTGGTGGATCCACAGGAGGAAGTCTGTCTGGATCAGAGTCAGGAATCTGAAAAATTCAGCAGTCATGTATCAGGCCAAGTTTTGGAAGAATGAAAACAGTATCAGAAGCATCCGTGTTTAGTATGTTGAACACATCTATCTGATGCAGTTTTGCACAACATGTTGCAAAACAGACTGGTTGTGATGAAAGAGCAATGTGACTTGGATTGCTATCTGTCCTGCTGTGATGCTAAAACACTTGGCAGGGAGTGTGTTTAGTAGATTGGGGTTATGCACCTTGCTGGAAATAATACTCTCTGTTGTCATAGCAAGACGTAGTCTGCCCTAAAGACATGCATCCATCAAAGTATGGTAATTCTATTTACTAAAAATGAAAAGCATGGTAATTCTATGTCATAAATTTTTTGCACAAAACTGCCTAGAAGACTTTCACAGGAAAAGTATAGATCTGATTCTAGCTGAAAAAGGTTGGTGTACAGACAGTCCACATGAGCTAAGCTATACATTTGCCAGCCAGAGATAACGCTGGCGCTCTTCAGCATTATACTTAAATGTAATAGTACTGCACCACAGCATGCTGTCAGCTTTTTAGAACTTGTAAACTACATACGGCTTCTGGGATAAACACACTCTCTGAAGAGCTTCATCGCTCCCAGGCTAACGTCGCTGTTGAAAGGTGAAGCGTCTGAGAAATCATTCTCAAAAGACCTGTAAATTTGAAGTCTTCTGCTTGTTTTAACCGGGCCATCTGCGTGTAGAGATATATACTGTTGCTTGGGAGTTTAATATGCCTAAGGGATATTATTTGTTCCCCAGAACCTCATAGGTGAAAGAGGAGATCGGTGGAAAGCATGTCTTGTAGTATAGGAACAGGTTGCCCAGAAAGCACTGGAACAGGTTGCTCAGCAAGGCTGTGGATCCCCCCATCCTGGAAGGATTCAAGGCCAGGTTGGATGGGGCTTTGAGCAACCTGGTCCAGAGGGTCCCTGCCTGTAGCAGGGGGTTGGAACTAGATGATCTTTGAGGTCCTTTTCAACCCAGGCCATTCTACATTCTATGATTCTATGATTTTACAGCACTTGCAGCATAAGCTAGTAATAACATAAAAGCAATAATTCACATTAACATGCTTATGGCTATGGCTATGGATTCTTACTCTTAACTGTAAGAGTCCAAAGCAAATCACTGTGTAGATTTCATGGAGCTTAAGACCAGAGATCTAGGCCTTGTTTTCTTCCAATATATCTGGTTTATATCAGTCACCTCTGTGCTGACGTTTAAAAAGCCAAACAGAAACACACAACTTTGTGAACAATACCTGCCTGGCTAGAAAGACAGCTGTTTGGCTTTAATTACAGTTGCTCCAGTTTTTCATTCTCAATAAATTGACACCTAGCATTCCAAAAATTGTTTGACAATAGGTTATTGATCCATATAGTACTATGAAAAACATAGTAAACAAATAAGAGAGGCAAAGACCACATGTACTAGAACATATATCAGAAACTATGCCCCTGTATATAATTTGCCTCTCTTTCATTGTGCTGTTTGACTTGTGTACTGATGACAAGTGATCAAGAAAAGTATGCTCATGTATATACAGTGTCTAATGAAAATGTAATTTCTAAACTGCTCAGTTTATTATCATTTTCATTAAACTAGAAAATGCTTAGCTATTTGTGTAGCTATGAGAAAGGACTAACTTTCAAAGATACAACTTAGGACTGGAAGACTAGAGACATCAGAAAATCAGAGAATTAGAGAATGGCTTGGATTGGAAGGGATCTCAAAGATCATTAAGTTCCAAACCCCTTGCTACGGACAGTGTTGCCAACTGCTGGATCAAGCACTACATCAGAGATCTCACTTTTAAAGAGCAGAATTTCCTCATAGAGTTTTATTAAATTCATTAAACCATCCCATGCATTTGAGGACTGCAAAGCCTGCCTACATCATGACATTTGATGAAATAAGACCAACATCAAACCAAGAATCCTTGGATCTTCTTTTGTTCTGTTTAAATATTGGAGTTAAATGAACAACTCTGCACTATATTGCAAGGTATTGAAGTTTTTTTTGAAGGATCTAACAACCTATAGTAGAGTTGAGACTACTTCTATATTACATAGTGAAAATCCATTAATTTCAGGGGAATTCAGTTGGTAGAACTCAGAGAGAACTTTGCTTTATGGCTAATTTTTTTTTAAATGACAAGATGTTATATCACAAGAACCAAGTGAGCCTTCTAGCATAACAACTTTCATTTTGAGTGCTCAATTTTCATACTCCACTCTTTCAACTGAATCAACCACAAATCAGTTATGGAATGCAATATGTCACAAGAAGGATTCTGGGTTTGGATGAAGAAAATGAGTTGATGATTAGTTATTCATTTCCCTGCTCAGACAGAGTGTAATCAGATACAGGAAGGAACCACTGGCACAACAGTTCTGGAAGTGCTTTGGAACCTGGCAGATGTTTATATGTTCCTTTTCCCTGAAAATTTCTTCAATGTTCATATTGCTGATACCTGCCATGTGAGATGCTTGGGAAAGCTGTCACAGTAAAGAATAATATGAGGACTATAGGGTCTTTGCTTATGATTCTTCTCTGCTCTCTGGAGATGAACTAGAGGTATATTCAGATACGTCCCCTGTGCAGTACTGCTTTTCATGTCCCGAAAGATAGCAAAACAAAATACAGTACTCTCTGTGTTCACAAATAAATGGATTTCAACAAAAAAGAGGGAAAATTATTGCCAGGGCAATAGGCTACCTCTAGGTACCCATAATAATGAGGATATGGTCTCAGTGGTATCATATCACAGGCTTTCATGAAGAACACAATTAGTCCATCATGCTTAAAAGCCTGTTTTATCCTGGGAATATCTGTTAAAGTATCACAGAGCTCCACATCTTTCCCATTTCCGATTTGAGATTCAACTGTCATAGGTTCATAGCAGAGAAAAGATTTATGCAATCAGTGGCTCTGCAAATACTCTGGGGCCTGAAATCCCAGGCACGTTACACCACACTTGTGTATTTGCTGGGCCAGCCCCAGAGTTATTCTGACTTATTGGGAAAACAGTGTAACATTTCTCCCACTATGTACGAGAATCAGGAAACTTAGTTTCCCTTATCCAATTATTGTTGTTCACTGCTTTCTTCTTCTAAGTGAGAGAGCAATACTGAGAGTGTTTTCAAGCTGTTAAATCAGTGCCACACATTTCTCCAAAGAGCCGGTCATTGCAATGGTGGTGATAGTTTAATATTTGTTTCTCTAGTTGGTGTACAATTTAGGGCAGGACAACTGAGAGGCAAATGATGCACAGAGCACAGGAGGAGTTGATCACTGTACATGGGCAGTGTCCCCTGTTTCCTGGCATGACAGAGGGAGTGATAAAGACTGCTTATGAACTATTCCAGCTGCTTTTCCCCTAATTCCCATGGTGTAAAATCCAATGGTCCAGGAAGTCTAGTTTACCTCTAAGAGCTCAAATGCAGCAAGAATGTCTCCTCCAGAAAGACTCCCACAGTACACTGGGTGGTAAGAGAGCTTAGGTGGTTCATACTTGTGGTCAGCAAGTCTCACCACTGGCGCAGCCACTGTAGACCCAATATATTCTGCTTTACCCTAGAAAAAGGAAATACAGGTGTCAAAGACACATGAAATGAAAATGATATAGACATTAATGTTCGTAAAAATAATGCTTTTCTCTTGAAGTAAACAGCAATGAAAATTCAAGGCAGCTATGACAATGGGGGTATGGGTGGTGCTGAGTAGTCAATAGCTCTTCAAGGCATCCAAGGTTTCTCAGCTACATTTAGCCAGTGAGACTGTGCCAGAGTTGCCAGAAATAAACTCACATTTCCACAGACACAGTTACAATATTTACAGATGTGTGCAAGGACAGTAGATAAGAAGATTCTTCTTATTGCTCTAAGCCAGTTTTTGGAAGCAGTCCTCACTTAGGAAAAATGAAGTCATAGCTTTGCAAGGGCATAAAGTTGAGTCTCAGGGCTGTTTTCACATGTTAAACTGCAAACTATTGTAGCACTGAGCTCCATTCACAAGGTTAACCACGTTATTTGACAATTTGCCTTTTAATGTCTTTACAGTGGCGCAGCTTTGCCTTTACACTGACAGAAAGATGGAACAGTCTGGGTTTCTTCCTAAGAAGAAGTTCAGGTTTACCACTGCATCGTCATCATACAGCTCAATGACGATCTCTGGAGGGAACTGAGCGATTTCCTCCCCATCCCCATGAAGCACAATGCCATTGAAGAGCAGCATCTGGTTCCAAGTAGGGGACAATGTCTGAGAAATGATCTAATGAAAAAGAAGAACTGTTCAGTAACCTATACATTACATCAAAACTGAGAACAGCTTTCACTTCTGCAGGGTGCACCTTTTTCAACCTTGTTTTGCTTCAATGTAATGACATGTAACACTTTAATCACAGATAATAATAATTTTTAATTTGTAGTAATTTGACTTACAGGGATGCTTATAGCATTTCATCACTTGAAATGTTTTAACTGGCTTAGAGGGAAATGTATTTAACAAAGACAATATTTAAAGAGGGAAAAAAATGCCAACCACAGAACTATTCATATCCTGCTATCGCTCTTTTAGATGGAAAAAAGGCTCTTGACTTCATTTTATTGATCCTTGGCTGAAAGTCTTCTAAATACATGCAAGTTAATTTATTGGCTACAATATTTTATTCAAGCAGTGAATAAATAACGATTCTGTGCCTGTAAACTACTGCTTCCCTTGGCCAACTTCTACTTTCCTGAACTCGTTGCATATAAACACTAACCTCACTGACTTCACTCATAAGCTTCTATTAGAAGTTAGAATTACATTACAGGAAAAAATCAATTTATATCCTTGACGCAAGAGGAGCACAAACAGGTGCTTAAAGCACAGAAAGCTTTTTACTTCCCTCTCCCTTAAGCATGTGCTGCAGCACTTTCTTCCGAAGAGAAGGTGTCAGAGAACTTTAGGTCAGTCATCTTGGTTCAGGAAATGAGCATTGGTTATCTTCTAGGCCAGGGTCTTCCCATCTAGCACAGGGTCAGCAAACTCAAAAGACCACAGAGGAAATAGATGCCCTTTTATACTTGTGCTACTCCGCTTGCCTTTTGGTGATCAGCCTGCACTCTTGCATTCAGTAGAAGTATTTATGGCACCTGCTAATTACTTCTTGTCAGTCTTCTGAGGAATTTTTGGGGGGAAGAATTCAAACGAGAAGAAGATTTTAAACATTTCTATCCCAGAGATACCATATTTGCTGAGGTAAATTCTGGTTGTGTCACAGGTTTCAGAACTCCAGGCCCTACTTTAAGACAGCTGTAGAGGGCTTAGGACTTCTGAAAGTCACTCCTTACGTTCTAGGACATTTTCAAGCTTGTACTTCAACTCTTCTAGCTGAAGCTGTGAAGAAGTTCCCACTTCTCTATAGATGCTTCTTCAGATGTCCATGGGCAACCACTTGCACCCCAAAATGCCTGAGGAATAAGTGGGATCACTTCCTATGGGCACATCTTTGCAGCATTTAAGCCACACATGGCTACAGAAGTCATACAAAGGTCTTCTTCACTGTTTGATTAATTATTACACTAAATCTGTAAGGAAAGATATTTTTTCATACTCATATCAAGCAATGACAAAGGCTCAAAGTGAAAATATACAGAAAAAGATGTTTGCTTGCTGCAAAGGCCCAGTAACTCCAGACAATCTGATGTCTGAAGGAGCTAAAATAAACAAGCATTACTGCACCTCATGTTTGAGCAGTGACTACACCTATGCTTTTGCTTTGCTTAAAGTGAACTCTCAGAAACTGTCTTTTAATGGCAGACATCTAACTTTTCTTGCTAGGCATCTCTTTGCAAAACCAAGATTTTTCCTTTTTGTGCCTTAACTGAACAAAAAATAACCATCCAACTAAAGAGTTTTCATTTACTACAGAGGACTTTGCAACTCACCTTTGTGGTTTGGCAGTGTGACATGAAAGTAACTTTTGCAAAAGGATCAGAAAGTCCGGTGCTGTCAGCCGCGATGAGCCCCCTCGCCTGATACATGTGGGCTCTCAGCTGGAAGAGGTGCACGGCTGCATCATTGCAAAAAGAAACCAGAAACATCAGCATCATGAAAATGAGGCAGCACATAGGGGAAGATCCAGCACTTGCCATGCAACTATTTCAGCCAGCACCCTCAGAAATGCAGTCCACGTAGAAGAGGGTGGGAAAAGGCACATCCTTCTGAAAAAGATCCTTGTCTACAACTCCCTGAAAGGAGGTTGTAGAGAGGTGGGGATCTGTCTTTCCTCCTATGTAACCGTGGTTGCATGAGAGGTAATGGTTTCAAGTCGTCCCAGGGGAGGTTCAGGCTGGATATTTGAAAAAAACTATTCTCAGAAAGAGTAGTGAGACATTGGAACAGACTTCCCAGGAAGGTGGTGGAGTCACCATCCCTGGAGGTGTTCAGGAAATGTGAAGATGTGGCACTGAGGGACATGGATCAGTGGGCATGGTAGGGATGGACTAGATGATCTTAAAGGTCTTTTTCAACTTTTATAATTCTACGATTCTATTAACTAAGGGATGCTTCCTCACTGCAAGGAAACAGACTGGTAGTACAGGGAATAGAAAGTGTTAGGAAACAGGTCCTTTCTTTCCCTGACACTTGCAAATTGGAAGTGGTAGAACCAAGGAGCAGCAATAAAACAAGTTTTTTTTTTAACCAAAAGTTGTTGAGCTGTGATTAATTCAGAGCAGTTGCTTTAAATAGAGATCTTCCATCCCTCTGAATCAGAGCTTTTGGGGACCACCTGTTTCTTTACAAGACCTCTTTCACTATTATTATGGAGAATAAAAAGTGTCTCACTTTTATACCGCAGGCAGGCAGAGGAGGGCACCATGCTGTGCCCTGAGCTGGCACTGGATGGTATTTCAATCTCGTATCCTACAGGTAAATTATCCATGATGTTTTGGGTGTAGCTGGTAGGTCCAAGCCATAGGTAGATGTCCACTTTTGCCTGCACTGTCCAGCCCAATGGGCGCTTGCCAGGTAGCTTAAAAATAAAAATTAAAACTAAAAATTAAAAAAATGGCATTTCTTCACTATGAATGGCCCTAACACCCATTTAGCACAAGTAATTTCTGTGATTCCTAGGGAAGAAACAAGTAGTTGGTTGAAACTTTGTAAAAGACGCACTGGTTACTACCGCGTTTGTGCAGAATAGCTATAAGCACACTAGTGCTAGTTGATAACCTACTTTTCCCAGATTTCAGCCCACTTCACATTACATGCAGTTTTGCTGGCCTCCAGTAGATATTCCCATGTCTTCATAAAGATATTATCTCACTGGGCAAATCAGAACACATATTCCAGCATAAAACATTACTAGTCTTGACAAGCAAGGACTATTTCCTTACCTTACACACTACATCTAGCTCTGCTCAGTATTTATTATTATCTATTCCTAAGGTCGTTCTTGATATTGTAGGAGCTGCAAGACGAATTATAGCACTTCATTTTTTGTTTGCTTGTTTATGTAGCAAATAGTATTGTGTTTAACAAATTCCTGTGACAACTATCAGGAGCTTAGATATTTCTATCCAGCTGCTTTTTAGCTATGCTTTATAGGTGTGTTCCCAGCTGCCCCAGATGGAGAAAAAAGAAAAAAAAAAGCACAAAAAAATAATTTTACTGCATTCCTATTGCCTTCTGTGTTCAGACTTCTCCTTCTGGCCATAGTAACAATTCCACTGCATAATATTCCACTGTTGGACATTATTAGGCACACAGCTTTTGTAGATGTATAATATCCACTCTGACTTCCCTTCAAGATGAGTAATTCCAGAATAACTATATATATATATTGATATATATATATATTGCACAAAGTTAGTCATGTTTTCAATAGCAACTGCTCTTTTAGCTCAGAATACCTAGTTCCCTTCTACTAAGTTGCATGCCTGCTGGGCTCTCACCATTCTCTTCCTAACTTCCATGCACTGCATTGTGATGTCTTTGCCAGCCAAGAAGTGTCTATTTATGCATATAGCTACACATAAACAGTGCTATAAAATCAATCTGGCAAGTAGTAATGGTGAATTACTCTGACACCAAAAGCTTGGAAATAATGCAGTGCTTAAAGAAGGGCAAGCATAAACGTAAGTAAATATTAACAGAAGACATATATAAACATGTATACATTTTTAGTATATTACAAAAATAAACAAGTGAAATACAGGGTCCCTGGGTGAAACCTGAATACCTCAGAAAAAGAAATAAGAAACCTGAATACCTCAGAAAATTCTCCTCAGCCATTAGCTATGATCAAAGGATACCCCAGACTTACTTTTAGGAAATGGGTTTTGATCTTCCCACAGTCCTTGCCTTTCTGATCTTTCTCCGGGGAATAAAGTATGGATTTTGCAGGGATTCTTGCATATGCAACTCTCTTGTTGTTGCTGAGCATCCAGATGAACACATCAGGCACTGTATTCTGTGGCTGTTACACAACATGGAATAGTGAACTAAATTGGACTTCTGTCTGTGAGCCACCACTATTATTTTTTGTCAAAATACTCTACCCAGTGCAGATCCCCTACCTCTCTTGTGTATACCCTGAATAAACAAGGCTGTCACTTCATGCTTTGCAAGCTGTATTTTCACTCATAAGCAGACCTAAAAGTAGAGAGCTTTGCAGGGTGTTTAAGGAGCACCCACTCTGCAGATCATTCCAGAGGAAACTAAAACTGCAGGAAGCCACTAACCCATAAACTGTTTAAGCTGAAAGTGCCTCCCGTGGGAATGTCATCAACTTCATCTTACAAGACAAAAAAAGAGGTCCAAAGCCAAACACAAGCCCTGTTAGGGTAGTATGGTTAGGTTGCGGTTGGACTTGATGATCTTTAAAGTCTTTACCAAGCTGAGAAATTCCATGACTCTATGATTCTATGAGCTCTGGAATATCCATAGTCCTGTTTGGCTTACTAGCATTGACAGCATGCAGAAAGAATGCTCGACTGGCTGGATTTGGCCTGCCCAAATGCAGCTGTCCTTCTATTATTCTAAGGCTTATTAGTATGTCTAAACAGTATCTGCACAGTCAAGTATAATATAGAGACCATTGAGTTCAAATCACTATGGCATACAAGTGGAGACATGAACTTGGATCA
Organism: Centrocercus urophasianus; assembly: GCF_019232065.1. Taxonomy (NCBI): domain Eukaryota; kingdom Metazoa; phylum Chordata; class Aves; order Galliformes; family Phasianidae; genus Centrocercus; species Centrocercus urophasianus. The sequence continues at coordinate 10,579,326 of NW_024884253.1, forward strand.
GAAAGCAGGCTGTCTCTACCAGGAAAGGGCACAAATGGGATGGCCTTTTTTTAAAACTATCAAATCTGTGTACCGAATCTTCTCAATACCACTTAACTCAGTGTTTCCTACTCCAGCTTATTAACAGCTCCGTGAATTGCAAAACAGAATTAAGGTCAATCATCCAAAGGAGGACTCTTTGGTCAGATGAGGATTTGTTAATAACATTGGATTATGAAAATTAAATTTCAAATTTATCTCAGTTTCTGTATGGATTACCTCATCAACCAAGAATCGTATTTTATCTATAAAGATCTGAGTTGCACGTATCATTTCATCCAATGACATCTTTTTCTGTTGCTGAACAATTCCTTTGGCATCACTGGACATTGCTTCCTGCAATCAGGAATGACAACATGTGTTTTTATTCATAAAGTATTTTGAACAGGACACAGACGACAAAAACAGTCTTAGATGCAATTTAGAAAGAAAAGATAGACACAAAGATAGAGCTTATTTTATGTATGTACTTTGCCAAAAGATGGCTCTAAGTCCATCTTCATAGGCAATAGATTCAATCTGGAAAAACACATAGGTGATTCTTGTGCTCGGCTTAGCCTAGTCCAGATGTTCACTTATACTAATGTCCCTCTAGCACCCAAGGGAGGGTAAATGTAAAGGAAAATTTTAAATGTAGAAATGACCAAAACAACACATGTAGAACAACGGAAAGGACACACAAGAACACGCCGAAGCTGATGTCTGTCTGTAGATGTCCAAGTATAACAAATGCCAGGCTCTACTAGTGTTGAAGCTCAGCCCCACCACAATAATTAAAAATCCAACAGCAATGTTGATTAGTATTATTCTACCGAACTCAGCATCATCCCATTTAAAGAGTAAAGAAAAGTCAGTTCATTATTATGATGTCTTATTTGTATTTAAAAACATGCCCTGAATTATTTCAGGCTGTCTTACAACAAAGCACAGTGGGAACAAGCTTTGTTAAAAAAAAATGTTCTAAGACTATATATTCATGTTAATTATAAAGCACTCTGTGGTTGAAATCAAATAGAAATTAATATTCGTAGAAACCATGAGCTTCCAGTTAACATCATTGCATCCGTGCTTGTAGTAGAAACACTCGTACCAGCTCTTGCCTGAACAGCATGAGTCTTTTTTTGTCCAAAGTAGTGTAGTTCAACCCTTTGGGCTTCTTTTCAACAACGCTCATGAAGGCCCTAGGACACAACAATGACAGTTGTTTGGTTTGAGTTGGGTTGTTGTTTGTTGTTTTTTTTTTTACATAGATGTTAATGAAATGCTCCCTGCCAGCTGCAATGCATGATTCAGAAGACGGAGACACTGAAATTCTGTCTAAAATAAATAACAAGTGCCTACAGGATTCAAAGAATAGAGTCTCCAGGCTCTTCACCAGACCTCAAAGAATTAATAAGTTAAGGTTCATATCTATTTTGAGTCAAGTCATACTGTCTGACACAGAACCCACTGGAGGATTTATCCCAACATGTGAAATCCTTTGTTTTTATCTTAACTTTGCCCATTTTCGCAGAAAATCTATCACACACTGCAGTAAGTTTTGTTTATTCCCACATGTTTTATCACGTCCACAAGGCCAAAATAATATGTATATGACTGGAGTAGTCTCCTGTAAATACTGAGTATTGACTGTAGCAATAAAATATTTTCTTTGTGTAAACAGAAACTACAGTTTGGGAAGCCCTTTGCCAAACAAATATATATGTCCCAGCAAGTTTATTGTACTATTTTTGCTATTATTATCATCAGTCTCCTTGTCTAGTCTTGAATTTGTGGCCAACATATAAGGCCACAACATATAAGGCCAATTTTATATATTCCTTTAGTAAATGTACTTACCTGCTCTGATTGATGAAATCACTTAGGGTCATCCTCATTTTCTCCTCAGCTTCAATCTCTGAAATCTTGATCAAATCCTTTACCTGCAGTAATGATTCCTCCTAAGAAAAACACATGAAAATGTTGTTATGCAAAGTAGGGTTCTTTGTCATTCTGCTGTTCTTGTGACATCATTATTCACTGTACCACTAGCAAGAATGAGAGAGGTGAGTTTGTAAAGTGATAAAACAGGACCTTTGATGTACAAAAAGCTTGGTGCACAGCATGGCTTGCTTTGACCTTTCCCCAGCCCCTACAACATGCTTCTACTGCTGGAAGCTGATCTGCTTCCACCCTTTGAATGTTGGTGGGAAACTATCCTCTATTTAGGAGGAAAATCCATAGTTCTCCTTTGCTATGTTTGCAGCCTTGCTGCTTAAATTTAGCAAGATGCTGGAGTTAACTTCTCAAAATTTATTGGGCACAATTCTACTCTCACATCCACTGCCACTGAGAATTGCAGTCAGTCCTCACTGGCTAAGATAAATGGCTGAATGGCAAGAAACACAGCTGGGGTAAATTGCAGAGGCCTGTTCTGGGGGAAGTGACATCTCACTGTCATGCTCTGCTGAACATCTAAGCCTGGGAATTTGGTTGCTACTTACCAGGTGATCTGCCATATTTTCAAGAGTGTTAGAAGAGTACAGACGAAAGGTCTGGTCACCCCAGTAACTCCTGACACAGATGCAGGGCTTCCTCTCATCATATGGCAAGTACTGATAGTTCCTGTAGAAGTGAAGTACAGGGTGGAACATAAAAGTGAGAAAGGAGTTCAGGGCGAGGCGATGGAATGAGAAGCTATTTGGTTTCCTCTCATGAGCTATGCAGTAAATAGGTAGGAAGAACAAACAGAAGTACCACTTACTCACAAGATCACATGCTACCTGTGAGATCCCTGAAAAGAAAAACTTGAAGTTAATGGCTCTAACTTCAGTACTTTCCAGAGTGAGAGAAAAGTCAGGCAAAGAGGCATGCAGAAGTCTGAAAAACTTGGATAACGGTGGGAAGACACAGTTTCATTGCTACATTTGTGGGTGCAACGTACAGCAAAACCAAGGGCAAAAATAAAAACTGTGCAGTGCCTGGCAGGAAAGGCATGGCAGGGATTCAACACCATTTTCATTTCATGGGACAGTTTCTTCAGAATGAATAGCTATTGAATATTGACATATCTTGGCAAATCCTCAGTAAAGGTGATACCTAGCTCATAACTCAGTGATAGAGCTCCCTCTTTTCCCACTTCCAATCTTAGGGCCAAGTTGTGGTATTGGCTTTTTTTGTAGAGCTACATTCTTTTGGTGCATACTTAAAAGAGTGTCTTGTACTAAAAGATGAGCAAGCTACCAGCACAAATAGGGTCTCTGCAAACTAGCACATGCCCTGCACAGTGCCTGGTGTTTTGATTAGAGTTGTGGTAGCCACAATGCGAAAGCTACGTACCTGATGAGCACATTGTCCTCACTTTATATAATGTTATAGTGCTATGAAACATCACATTTAGCCATACTGGACATTACACCGGAGGCCTCATCACTTTAGCAATTAACAATAGGACAGCAAAGAGCTTTTTAATGGAAATAAAACTCTGTAAACTGGTTTATGTTCTTTTGGGACTGGCTTCAATCCAGTGCCACCAATACATTCTCTGCAGTTAGAAAAGGCTGTAACAAAGAGTTATTTTCAAGTGCGTATTCATCTTGTGGCCCTGAAGAATTTTTCCACTGAATTTAATTCTCCACATAATAAAGAACAAATTCTCCAGAGCCCTCTGCTCTTCACCGTGTTCAGCAACTGGCAGAAAATAAATGGTTGCATTTTCCATTTCCTCTCCTTTGGGAGAGGCTGTGGTACCCAGAAAGGAGATTGTACTTGGTAGGAAGACTTGACTTCTTCCATCCATATGAGTACAACCAAATTTTTAGAAAATTCTGACCACCTGTGCTTGAAATCCAGAACCCCAGACTCTCAGTTGCCCAAACTTAGGCATGCTCCTGTAGGCCCAGAATGGTCTGGGTCTCCCACATTTACTTCTGTGGGTGCCTCAGATACCATTTCAGAAAGAACTGCACCCATGAGTTTAAGCATTAAACCTAACCACAGGAACCAAATCACCTGTCGCTCCCGATAACCCTATCCATAAACTCTACATTCTACATAACCCTAGCAGTTTTGTGTATGAGCTTTTTGTTCAAAAAATGTGAAGATGACCTCTACAATTTTACTGTCCTATGGGATATTGAATAGAAACAAAATTTCAACTATCTCTCAATGTCAGAACTTCTCGACCAGAAATTCTCAGAGCTCACGGGTCCTTTCATGGAATTTATTAAGAAAATTATATGTGCATGAAATCACTCATATGGAAATTAAAACTCTCTTGTCTATTACCTGTTCAATGAGAATTTGAGGGAACTGATTTTTCAGTGTACCCATCTCACACGTTTTAATAGAAGTGTAGAAAAATCCTGGCAATTTTGTGATGTCTACATTATAAGTGTTATTGTTCTTCATGCTTAGAGAGTGGTTTGTTCTCCAAAGCACACATTTGCTATCATTTTTTCGCTCATTTATGATTATTGTTCATTTATTGTTCATTTATGATTCTAAGACACAGAATTTATTTAAAATATTGGATATCCCATTAAATACTGATTAATGCTAAAAACATTCAATGATGAGACCAGTAAAATTCCAGCAAAAGGTGACAGACATAAAGTCAGTATTTAGTATCTGTTTGGCTGGCCAAACTGCTTTAGATAGAACAGAAGGGGAAGAAAGTGCTGCATTTTATATAAATTTGAGAAACAGAGACTTTTAATGAGAGAAACTTGGTTAATGTTGCCTAAAGAAAATAGCATATTTGAAGAATTATTCATTCTTTTTCAACAATTCTTTAAATTCTTGTTAAGGGAAAACTGAAAGTCCCAAAGTCTTTCATGGAGGATAAATAACCTGGCATGTAGAAAAATCTGCAGTCTTTTTAACAAGGAGAGGCAAATATCTTTACATCAAAAAATTGTTTGCACTTTTAATTTATTCATTAGCTACAGAAACAAAAATTCTGCTACGATATTTTCCTATATTTTCTTATTTGTTTTGTTCCACTACATCTTATTTAATTTGTCTGAACTTCCAATCAAAGGAAAGGATTAAAGCACTTCTCAACTCTAGGGAAGCCCAGAAACCAAACAGATCCAGGTTCAAATTTCCCACCTGGTCCTTTTATCTGTAAACTTGTCAGTGCATGGCTTTCTACACATTGAGATACCATCTAGTCTTGGCATACACCAGTCTCATGGATTGTTCTACCTACCAAAGTAACAAAGAAAATAATACTTTTTATTGGCATCCTTGGAATGAATTAAACATTTTCATTTCTGTTCATAAACAAGAAGAATTCTGCATATATTTACCCATTGCTCCATCCTTCTTCGATATCTTTTTTTTTTCTTTTTAAGGGGACCATTCCATTCTTCTTTTGTTACTACCTGCTATTTTAATCTACATTTATCACTATTAGCTCTCAAAAGTGTTTTGGGAAACTATTTCTGTCTTGACCACATGTCAGTATTTCCGATGTGTTATTCTACTGCTGGAGATGGCACGATAGGTGCTTCTTGTGATCATGATATGCATCCTAAACCAGAGACAGCACTGAAGGAGATGCATTCTTTCTTATGGCTTTCTGAAGTATAATTGGCATAACACAGCTCTTTTAAAAATCACCAGAAGTTGAAGAACCCATGAAGCCAAGATCAGAAAATACTGAAAAATTGGATACAGACCACTGCAGTGAAGCCTGGCAAATTTATTATCATGAAAGATGTAATCAAAGATGCACAGAGATCTTCTTTGAAAGCCTTAATTCCACAGAATCATTTTAATGCTGTTATAGTTTATTAATTAGTCCCACAGGATTATAAAAGAGGAACAAAGTTTGTGTACGATGAGGCCTTAAAACACAGATCCTCACCTGTTCCCACCTGTGATTAGTGGCCTCTCAGGGTGTGTGGTGGATGCCAGAGGTACTCCATGCTTATGGCACATTTCATCGTCCTTATCATGTAGTAGGCTTTCTTCCATTTCTTCATCACGTGCCTTCTTTTTCCCTCCAGCTCCTGCTGACACTGCATCAGTAACTTTGCCAAAGTTACCTAGAGACACAGGATTACAAGTGAGGAGATGACTAACAAGGAGATGGTAAACCTGAATGAGGTTTAAAAAAGAGGAAGAATATTCATATTAGTGAAACTTCTTTGTCCTTCCACTCTTATCATTATCTGCTCCTGACATACCAAAGCATAGAAAGGTCCTGACTGATTATGTTCATCCCAATGTCTGTTCAGATTCCAGAACCATGCTTCCATTACCAACCCTACCCAATAGGTATCTAGAATACCAAGGCCCATCACTGAGAGATCCTCTGCCTCCTAACGCCTAACCCACAGGAACACCGCAGGAGGATGACAATTTTCTTTCGGAATTCTTTTACTAAAGAAACTCAGAACAAAATCAATACTGTCACTAATATTTCTAGACCCAGGACCCCGAGTATATTTGTCTTAAATAGTAACTGTATGTCTCTTTTGCAACATGTGGATGATAATTACAGAGCCTGATCTCAGAAGCGTTATAGCTCATTTTCAGCTAAGCAATTTTTGTTAAGTAAGGGTTGCAAAGGGACCTTTAGTAAGAACAACACCTTGAGGCCAAAGCCTCATGCTTGACACTAGAATACTCTGCCAGTAACACAATCATCTTCTCCGATAAGATTTTTCCTTAAAAGGCAGTTATCAGCACTGGGAAAGTTGTGTATCCATGGAAGTGGTAATTACAGCTTAAAGAAAGGCACAACAGATTCACTAAAGGAGAGGGATGTGCTGAGTCACCCCACACAGCATCCCTGTCTGGATTCTGGATTCAGCCCTTCATGTAACTAAAGATCATTTGCCAAATTTGGATCCAAATTTCAACTGCACATGTATCTGGCAGATGTTCATATCCTGAGATCAGAGCCAGACTCATCTTTAGCAGTAATTCAAACAAGAATACAAAAATCAGTATCATTTCTCAACCAATTATACAAAATGAGTTTCTTGTTATTCCTAGCACTGCTTCCTGCTAAGTTTCAGCATGAATCAATATCACTCGTTGATTGCTCTATTAGTGAGAGCAATCTCTCCCTGCACAATTATCCTTACTGCTGAGCACACCAAAGTACACAGGCACAAAGATGGCAAGTGTCAGGGTGCTACTTTGCAATAAGACTCTAAGTATGGAATGAGCATGGCACTACCCATGTGCTGCCCTGATAATCAGGGTTTAATTCCAACTTGTAAGCCTTGTTCTGAGGGTGATACTTGAGACACAGCACTCTGTAGCACATAGTGTCCACATGCAGGTGAGAAATCCTCTCTTCTTTAGAGAAGACTTAACACACTTACCAACAGAAACCTCAAAGGTTATTGGCTTGTCTCCAATCTTCCTATCAATCATTGTGGCTTCAAAAAATGTCCCGAAGAGGAGGAACTCTTCAGATTTTTCTCCATAGATCTGTTGGAGAAGAAGGAGGCAGAAAAAGAAAGATATTTATTTTACTTTCTACTCTTCTTTTGCAGCACAGAGACTTCACAAGTATCCAGCAGCTGTGTTAACTGTTGTAGATCTAGCATCCTGAGATTGTCAGTGAGAAGTAATACCACTCTGCTCTTACTGGAAAAAGAGAAAAACATGAATAACTTTGGTTGTATCAACAGTGTCCAGTAATATCAGTTGGTCACATAAAAGTAATTTCTTCTCACTTCATGTCCTTCTTCACCAGTAGTCTCTTACATAGTTCCTTTATTTCCACATACACTTAAACCACCATTCCACCTGTAAGTTTCTGGTAATTCAAGGGCACTTTTTGCTGCTTGCCCAGCTCTGTTCCTCAGGAGTGACTTTAACCTACTGCTCTTGTGTTTGCATTATCAAGGTGTCGACCTGGGGGGTTATTGGCCTTCCCTAGCATCACAGCACAGACACTGGTAACTGTGTTGTCAGCTTTTCACATAAAGTGAAGCACAGGAACCAAACAATCATGACACAGAAGCAGGCACTAAAAAATGTCACTTATTGAGAAGTTTTGAGACTCAGTTTTGTTCTATATAAACTCATTCAAGATCCATTCAATGAAAGCCAGCTGAGTCCTCTTGGGCCGTCAACAAAGCAACCTATTAACTCCAAGTCAAGACTAAACTCAAATGAATTGAATTTTATGGCTTACGTTCTCCCAGGTTCATATACTGACTGCCACAATCTCCCCAGTACAAACACTACTGATCTCCTCAAATGAATATCAGTTATTGAAGCCCATCAGGCAAGATCAGAATGAGGATCTTTTTGAACAGAGTGAGGAAATGATTAAAAAATCATCTATATATGAATGTTAGTTTCCCGGCCTTTTGCAAAGCAGAAACAGCTTCTGACATAGCCCACAGTCTCTTCTTTTTGAAAATAACTCTCTGCTATCCACAGCAACAGGGTGTATGTTTCCAACAAAAGAATTAGCAGCATTTCAAACCAAACACAACTTCACATGCAGATTGCAGCTCCAGAGAAGCTTCTCTGCACTTTGATTGTTTTCAGTATGAACCTGGAGCAAAGTGTGCCTACTAACGCTGAGGCTCAGAGACTGTGACACACATTTACCTCCCATTACAAAGAAAGCAAATAACAAATGTTTAATGTCTTCTTGCTGTTGGAATCAGTCAGCAAAGTTCACCCGTGGAGCCAGGTAATTTGCCCCTGTTGTCCCAGAGGCTCTATGAGATCCTCCAACTTATTTGTAACAGCTCCTTTTTCCGCTTTTCTTTTCAGAGAGATGAAATACAATTACTTTGTCTATTATAGCATGAAATATTGCTGAAACAAAAGAATATCTAGCAGCACTGTGTTACATTGCTACTTCTTACTCATTCCATACTGGAAATTGAGGCACAGTTGCCAGAAAGAAATCCTTATTACTGCAATTAATATTCATTTGTAATACCGCAGGGTTTGTTCCTCTACCTGGAGTATTTAGCTAGCAGCTAAAGCCACTTTGTTTGAGCCTCTTACAGTAATGAATTTCTTCTGTGTGGAGGAAAATCTATATGAAAATAAATTTCTTCTCATGTCACTGCTTTTACAGTCTTCAGAGAAGAACAGAGGGGCCACGGCAATTTAAGGCTAGATAGGTACATAAAGCAAGACCAGGCCCAGACTTGCATGTTGGCCTGCAGTTATCCATCCAACTTCTCTGCCAACACATTCCTTGACTTGTGTCATTTAGCAGCTTTTACCTCATATGTTTCTAATAGGAATACATAGATATAGACAGTGCAGAAGAACTGATCATACAGAAGGTAAGTTTTATGGAAACCGAGTCCTAAGTAGTACTTTTCTCTGAGTTTCAGATACATATTAATGTTCCATTTGAATTGCTTTATTATCAGAAGATGGCAAGACTATGGGGGCAGCAAGAGGGGAGCATATAACAGCAGCACTACACAATCTAAATGCAACTATAGAAATCAAAGCCATCCTCAGAAGTTCAGGGGTATGTGTCAATCAATCTCTTAATATCACACCAACCTCTGAAGGCGCATCAAATGGCTCAACTTCCACTTCAGTTGAATTCGTCTTATCTGAAGGAGAAGTTGACTTTCCATCCTCTCCCGTTTTGTCAGTTTTGTCTTTTCCTTTGGCTGCTTTATCTTTATCTTTAGCTGGCAACTTGATATCCTTGATGATTCTTGAAAGTTTTGACTCACGAGCTCCTCCTGAAAGTATCTCCACAGCAATCTCAATGAAGAGACGCCCCCTGAAAGATGCCCCTTCTCCAAAACCTTCATTAAGATCCTGGTGGTCATCCATGAGGCTGTTATTCCTGGCTGAGCCATAGAGATTGATCCAGGCAGGCCCAAAGGTAGGCAAGAACCCTGGGAATAAAGCACATTTTATGGCATCTCCATTAGGCATTAGCACACACTCCTGGCAGTCTGTTCAATGAAGTTTGCCTCTCATGCTCCAAAAGCCAAGCCTGGCTCCATTTCCATGCAGGTATGGATCAATTTCTATAGATCATTGTTTTGCAGGGCAAATCTTAGGCACTCAGTAGCTGCTGTTAATACTCAACCAGGGATTCCGTTAATCTGAAGTTCTTTATCAGAAGATATTCATGCTTCATGTGCTGGGAACATAGGACCTATCAAACTTCTTGGAAGAAAATACCTTGCTCCCAAAGGATGAGGACTGGGACATGGTAGCAGAGGCTTTCTCACCTTGCTGTTCACAGGCCCATGTCACTTCTCACCTTATATGATTTGTCATATGATTTTGGTTGAAAGAGTCAGATACAAATTTGAATTGCCAAAGACAACTGACTGTGTTCCATACTGTGATAACACAGTATAAATTAGGCTGGAGACGTGCTCAGTCATCAGTGAAAAGACTCAAGGCAGTGAGTTTCATATACATGAGGGTTTACAAAGTAAACCTGGTACCGCTTTGAGCTGTGGTAGCACCCATCTGAGTGCTAACAAAAACACGTTTCTCTTCCAGGATAGAAGCCTGTTCTGCCTATGGTGTGCACTTTTTGCTTTCATTGCCGAAGAGATACTGGTACAAACTGTAAACTTACATCAGTTTATCCCTAATGGTCTGGAAAAAATTCTTGCCAGTCACAAAGAAGGTACCAATTAATGCCAAGTAAGGAAGTAGCACACTACCATACACCTAGAACTTTGAATTAAACAACGAAAAGGACTTTGAGAACAACAAAAGACGTGGATGTTTACTTGAACACTGGGAATCCCTAAATGGAATTAATCAGTGCTCAGATCTCAAACAACTGGATTTTACCATAGGGGCATATTCTGGAATAGCCATTTTTCCTTTACCTTTGTCACCATCTTGTTCATTGGATATTTTCTTCAAGTCAATGAAGTGGGTGGCTAAGGCCACATCGTTCATGCTGCCCTCATCCCAGACCTGGATTTTGACTCTTCGGCAAAGTGGGGGGAACATTTCCTTGAAGATAATCTGTTCATGCCATACAGGATCTGCACAATTCTTTTGCACAGTTGTCCGACCCTGAAATGAAAGTCCAGCATATGTAACTCTGCAGGGATTAGACTCTTGAGAACAGCAGTGAGTATTGTAATTGCACTCAGCAACATTTCACCAGTTAATTTTTAAGTACTAATATTCTGTGTTGAAAGTACTTCTGCTTTTTCTATTAGCTTTTTTCTTCCCTCAGTATCTAATAACAGACCACATTATGGCTTAAGGATTCTTAGCTGCACACAGCACACCTTAGAATAAAATCTAATTCATAAAATTATAAAATCTTCTGAGTTAGAAGAGACCTTTAAAGGCAATCTAGTCCAACTCCCCTGCAGGGACCCTACAGCTAGATCAGGTTGCTCAGAGCCTGGTCCAGCCTGACCTTGAGTGGCTCCAAGGGTGGGGCATCCACCACTCTTAAGGCACTTCCAGTGTTCAGTACCCTTATCATAAAAAAAATTCTTCCTTACATACAGTCTAAATCTCCCCTCTTCTCATTTGAAATAATTTTCCCTCATCCTGCCACAGCAGACACTGCTAAAGAGTCTGCCCACTTTTTTTTTTACAGCTCCCCTTTAGATACTGAAAATTTGCAATCAGCTCTACCTGGAGTCTTCTCCAGATTGAACAGCCCCAGCTCTCTGTTCTCAAAGGGAAGGTGTTCCACCCTTAAATCGTTTTTACCCTCCTGTGGACGCATTCCAACAGGTCTGTATCTCTCATGTGTTGAGGATTCCACATCTGGATGCAGTACTCCAGGTGAGGCCTCACTAGTGCAGAACAGAGGGGCAGGATCACCTCCCTTGACCTGCTGGTCACGTTTCTGTTGATGCAGTCCGGGATACAGTTGGTCTTCTGTGCTACAAGGGCACATTGCTGGCTCATGTCCAGCTTCCCATCCACCAGTACCCCCAAGTCCTTTTCATCAGAGCTGTGGTCTATCCTCTCATTCCCCAGCTTATACTGATAGTGGGGGTTGCTACAACCCGGGTGCAAGGACACAACAATTCACTTGAATTTGTTGAACCTTATGAGGTTCTCCTTGGTTCAATGCTCAAGCCTGTCTAGGCCCCTCTGGATGTCACCCCATTCCTTGGATATGTTGACAACACCACACAGCTTTGTGTCATCAGCAAACTTGTTGAGGGTGCACTTGATCCCACTGTCAATGTTGTTGATGAAGATGTTAAAGAACACCAGTGCCAGTACTAATCCCTGAGGGACACCACTCAGCATCAATCTCCGTCCAGACATTGAGCCATTGACCAACACTCTCTGGGTACAATCTCTCAACCAGTTCTTCATCCATCAAACAGTCTACACATCAAATTCATATTTTTCCAATTTGGAGAGAATGACATTATGAGGGACCATGTCAAAGGCCTTACCGAAGTCCAGATAGAGGATGTCAGTGGCTCTTCCCTTGTCTACCAACATGGTTACACCATCAAAAAAAGCAGCAAGTCATGCAGGACCTGCCCTTGTTCAAGTCATGCTGATTATCCCATATCACCTCCCTCACTTCCATGTGCCTTAGTACAGCTTCCAGGAGTTATCCTCCTGGAATCTTGATCTTCCCTGGCGCTGAGGTGAGTTGAGACAAACAGGTCAGTGGTTCCCTGGGTCATCTTCTTGGCCTTTTTTCCAGTCACCAAGAACTTCACCTGACTGCTTATGAGTTTTCAAACATCATCAAGAATGTCTTGGTGATTACATGAACCAATTCCCTCAAGACACTGGGATGTATCTCATCAGTACCTATAGACTTTTGGATGTTCAGGTTCCCAGGCACTCATAAACCTGATCTTCACAGTGGGAGAGGCATTGTGCCCCTGGTTCCCACCTTCTGTACCATCTGCTTGAGGGCAGTGTGTAGAGTAGTTGCTAGTGAAAACTGTGGCAAAAAAATTGTTGAATACCTCAGTCTTCTTCCAGATATGCCCTTCTAGATTTTCCTTTTCTTAATTCTTCTTTCTTTAATTCTTAATTATTTCTCTTCCCTTCCTTCTCTTTCCTAATTCTTGGGACCCTTATGCCCAAAACATATCTGTGAAGCCAGACATTTATGTTTATGCTACAAAATGCACATCTTAAAATGGCTTTTGAAATATCTTGGTGGTAGTAATGCCATGCATTTTGTCTCATAAAAGCTTAAATTCATTACTGCTGCCAGGCTGTATGTATCAATGGTATTACCTTAATTTAGGTGATTTATCTAGTTTAAAATATGATTACTGTGGCTCATGCTTTAGGCACATATCTGTGTGCTACAGATATAAACTGGAGCTTCTCCTAGCCTGCAAAAGATGGCAGGACCATATCACAGCAGCAACAAGCCTTCTGTTTTCACATTTGATGAAAACAACTAAGGAAGGAAGTCCAAATGAGCTACACCCATATTTGACATGCTAGCATGCAGACTCACATTGATGACCCATTCCTGTGTTTTCTTCAGATCTCTGTTAACCCTGAACTAACCGCACACATTTGACCAATCATTTTAACCCATACTAGTTTCAGACTTTCACCATTTGGATTCACAGCAAAACATGAACTCAGCACAAAAGTCCTTATTCTCATGTCTAAAACCTTTAGAGGATAAAATATACTCCTCCTCTCTCTCCCCAGGGATTCTTTGCACACAGAAAGTATTGCTGCTTTTAAATAATTTTCAGTTAGGTTCTTTCATTATTTAGGTCAATAATCAAAACGTCAATAATCAAAATAAGCTCCTTGACATGGTCCGTCATGGTTGTAACAGGGGAACTGGATCCCTCAATTTAATCCAGTTTAAACCTACTTTACTGATTTCAATCCTGTTTCATTTTTTCACTTTAAGGAGATCCGAATATTGGACTGACTTAATACCACACTGCATAATTTGCTGTTTTGTAACTTGATGCTTTTGTAAAAAATCTGCAGAATTTGCTTTCCCCTACTGCTGCCTGACTCCAACCTACTGCTGTGAGAATGATACTATTTCTTCTGCTGACATCAAGAGTTTATTTCACTTTTTTTTCCTGAATAATTTAAGAACTGAAAAATTTCCTTCTTTGAAATAAATCTGTGTTTTCCACATTTTACACAACAAAAAATTAAAGGACGTCTTCTCTACTGCCTGCTTACTATACAGCTAGCAAGAAAGAAGGCCTACATTTGTGATCAAGAGGATCCCAATTACCATTTGACCTGCAAACATGACCACCACATAGGGATCCACAAGGTCCTTACTGTCGCCTATGAACGCTTTCGTGACATTTGCCATGATGCTAGAGTTCATCTTTGGAAGTCCTTCTGCTTTGTAAATTCTCACATAAAATCTGGCCCATGGTCTTTCAGATGGAAATCCTTTGGGGATCAAGAGATTCCTGAAAGGAAAGAGAAGACACTTCTTTAAAATTGAAAGTGATTTTTTTTTCCAAAATTGTTATCCCAAGTTAGCCTGCATTCTGAGTATAAATAAAAAAAGGGGGTATAAATTTGTTTCTGGATCTCCAGAACCACAGCATTTTCTGGTTACTATGAGAAAATAATACACCATTATTCAGCAAACATACCTGTGTGACATATATGTGCTTCTAAAAGCACAGAAAACGTCATGTGTAGGTGACCTCTGGATATTACCTATTTCAACACCCTTCTCAGAACAGGTCTAGCTGGATCAGGTTGCTCAGCACTGTGTCTGATAAATTCTGAGTATTTCGACCTGCTCTCTCTTGGCCTCTGCTATATTTAATCACCTTCATGGTACAAAATATATAAATTTATTTATTTATGTTCAGCAATTCCTTTGTTCTAACTTGTATCCAAAGCCTTTAATTCTTCTACTCTGAAAATAATCCAGTTTTGTCCTCTTCATTATACAGCTGGAGACAGCAGTAAGATCCCCCTTTGTTTTCATAAGGCTCAAGTAATGAATCTTCCCAGCTCTCCTTGTAGATCATGCAATCCAATTCCATATCTTGGTGGCCCTTCATGAGCTTGGTCCTATATGTCAGTATTAACATTGCTTTTGTAAAATCTAAAGTATACTGGCAGCTTGTTACCACCTTAATTTCTGTATTTTACATGGAGAGTGCATGTGAGTTTATTTAAGAATGTGGAAAATACAATATGCACATATCTGATAGATAAGAAGTAATAGCTTCTCACGCTTTTTCTTCTTATTTCATTGCTTTTCAAAAGTATTTCAACTGATTAAATCAATGAATCTTCTATCAAGGATAATCTGGCACTTAGCCACAGGTTTTGGTCAGCTCTGTCAGCTATAAGTGACTATGACTTCAATTTATTTGAGAGGATTATCAAAACTTCTCTCTTTCAGTACATCAGAACAGCCAGGCATATGATAACTTCAGCTATTAACCCTGTATTAGCAATGACAGGAGTGAAAAGAGGGCAGAGGACTTTTCAGGTACTTAGTAAAGAAGGATGCAGTAAGAAAGAAACTCTTGGCAGTACTTTTCAATCTGCTCCTCAGTATCAGCTGTTTTTTGTGTGGCTTGTATCGTGTCGCCTTTCCCAGTCACACTGATGTCACACTTCAGGTATCCCTTGGTTCCTGTCCTAATATCAGCAGGATCTGTGAGAAGCGCCCACTTGTCGCAAAATTGGTGACCTGCAAGATGGACAAACTTAAACACCAAAACATGCAAAACTTGCTCCTTTCCATTTGCGTCAAGGGCACTGCAATCATTTGTGTTTTCAGCTGGATTTGAGGATATAAAATGTTATGTGACCAAAAAGGAAGACAAGAGAATTGATGTAGGTCTCACTGGGAACAAGGTTATTTTCATCAGTGTTTACTAGGATCAATGACTGAAGACCAGGGGAAGGCTGGGTAAGGTTTCAGCAGCTGAACTAAGGCTGAGGCTTTAAGAATGACCTGATTTCTGATGAGAACTGTCTGAAGATTTCTTTACCCTCTTGCAGCAAGAGGGTGGCCTGAATGGCCCTGCTGTTACATCTCTAGATGCTGTATCTGTGTAACACCTACAGCAAGTGGTCTATATGCATCCATTTAGGAGAGATCAGGTCATAGAATGGCTTAGGTTAGAAAGGACTTTAAAGAGGTCCCTGAGTAACTGTGGAAGAGAAAAAGATACATACTTTGTAGATGGCTGTAAAAACAGGATAAAAATGGTAATCTTTCCTTAACTACAAATTTCAGTAAGTTCTGGACATCTCTGAAGATGGAGTGGAGCCATGGTCAGCTCTTTGCCACTTCCTTCTTCTCTCCCCCTTTCTGGTCTGCCTCTCCTCTTACCATGTGCTCTCCTCACAATTTTTTCCACACTTTCTCCTCTCTCCCCACCTCCCCTCCCCTTTTGCCAGCACAGGTGGTAACGAACAGGTAGGTTCAGATTTTGTGAACACTGAGCTGCCCACTCTGACCCAATAATTAAATGCTGACTCTAGCAAAGGACAGATCATCAAGATGTTATCAGTGCTGAACTTTCTTCCTTCCAGAGAAACAGCTTTGTCTGGTTATCTGTCATCCATATAAGAAGACAAACCTTCCAGAAATCCAGCTGAGTTTGTCCCTTGATATACACCTCAAGCATATAAGTGGAAAAGCAACACACCTCCCCCTTCCTTCCTTCCAACTGATTTAACAGGTTTAACAGGCAGGAATCCACTTACCTGGCTGAGCATACACCGTGCCCAGATCTACCTTAAAGGAGCCTATCAGCACACTCCCGATCAGCTTATGGTGCATCACCTGTCACGAAAATGCAGTGTTACTGCCTCTTTTTTTTCTATCAACATAAGAGCAATTTAAAGATCACATTTGGTTTAGAGGTAGTAAACAGTGACATTCAGCAGCACGTGAAGATGATTGCTTATAGCTGCAGATACAGGGAGCATTTGGAATTTCTTCCCTCATGCCTTGTGTAGATTTTGAAATCAATTCAGTTGCATTCATTTGGAATCACCCAGGTTCATCCCAGAATGTGTAAGAAGGTTTATTCCCAGAAGAGGAATCAGATGGATATGTCTTCAGAGTAGATGTAGTTACATTACTTATCTCAGTAAATTTAAATAAATCATTATAAGTTTAGAAACATGGGGCACAGCTGGTTCCACATTAGGCTGCAGAAACTGTGTCATGTGGCAATTCATCTATGAATTGTCATATGAACCAAGTACACCCACAGGAGAAAGAATTAAAGTGTGCCTTTGCAGCATTTCAACATGTATTAAACAAAGAGACTCAGTCCTGATTTAACCCCCACCATATTAATGAAGTCAGAGAAGTGATGTGGATATAAATGAGATGGCAGCAGGTCCCAGTGAGTCTGTCTCCTTAGCCTTCCTGGCAAGTAATGCATTTCATTTAGTTCAGTTGAACTCAAATTTGATTAATAACTTTCCTTTGTCAGATAATTCCTACATCTCTGTACTTTTGTGTTTGGTTTTCAAATACGTCTGTGTGCTCCATCTTACAGGCAAGGCAGATGCTAGTAACATATTCTAAGGGAATACTGGCTCTGGAAGTGCATTTTTTAAAAAATATGCCTCTCACCAGAATAGCTGACAAGGTTAGAATTCACTCCTCAATTGTGAAATGCTTTCTGAAAACAGCCTGAGTCATCTAGAAAATCTTGGTCCAACTGCAAATTAATCCCTGGGCTTAGTTTCACAAAAGTGAAATTGAGAATTTGGAGATAAATATTCACATATCTGAGAGCATTTTAGGAATTTGAAAGACTTCATACTTTGACTTTGGAGTTGCACATCCATGTCAGGGACACTGGACTTCAGCGATTTTTCATTGGATTTATCATGTGACTTCATTTTCTGTGTTACCCTTTAGTGTGCCACTGTGATTTTGGGATCACATTCACCTGTCCTTGGTAAAACCTCACTTCATCATGGAAGGTGTTGAAGTAGGACAGAAAAATCAAAAGACAAAGGAGAAATTTTATTCAACCCTATGATTAAAGCTTAAAAACTAATTGAACTTTGTGTAGGAGAGGGGTCGATGTGAAGCCAGTGCTTCATGCACAGATGCTGCTTTTCTCAATCCCTTATGCCACCAGGTCCCATCACAGTGCTGCAGCCTTGCTCTGACAAGGCTGGACTAAGGTACCCATGGTGGAATAAGCCATGAAAACTGGTTTGTTTCATCTTGCCATGTGACAAGATCATAGTTTTGGAAGAACTGCATGGGAACAGAAGCTTGCCCAAATCTACTGTCCTACCAGGAAGGGTAGGTGGAATGGGGAAGTAGGATGTAGGCTTTCCATGATCAAGACATTGAAGTTGCTTTATGACTTTGGAAACAAGAGGAGGGGGTGTGCCTAAGTCTGACATGATGTTGTCTCACTGCTCTTTGTATTTTCTTTCCAGGGTATGGCAAGGTATTCAAACAGCAGGTGTGTAACCCTCACTACTCTATCTGGAGGTTTGCTGTGTGAAACATGATTGTCCTTGGATGAATGCCCTCTATGGCACTTCTAACCGCTGAGGGAATACCTTAAAGCTTCTGTTAAGTGCTCTGTATTTCTCCTGGTACTTTTTCAAGCATAGGGGTTTTTTTTATGATAGCAAAGTATGCAAGCATTAAGTTTATAGCAAACGCCTCGCCTTCCCTGGAAGGGAGCATCACATCTACACTTCACATTAAAGGTTTGTATCTTTCCAGACTAGAGACAACTTTCTTTAGATTTTCTGAATGAGGACAAGTATAAAGAGTGTTAAACCGAGGAGTATTTCAGTATTGCAGCATAAGGGGCATCTCAATCGCACCGTAACATTACTACAAGGTTTCTAAAATGTACTGGAAAATATAAAAGGAGAAAAGTATCTGTTCACTAGTGGGTGCTCGGAAATGGAAAATCTCATTTTCTTCTCAAATTCAGAGTCTGGATGCAGCTGAAAGGCTGAACTCAAAAAAATAGCACTAATCTTTTTTGCTTTCCTTGAGCTTCCAGATGCATGTGAATGTGAATTTGTTTTCACAGATTATGTGGATTCACTGCATGAGTGATTGCTGATAATGGCAGCTACTAATCTTTGTTTTTCTTTAAGTCATATTCATGCTAAGCAAGTGCCTTGAAGCTTTCCATCTCTCCCAATGTATATTTCCTTTCTTATTTATTTCTATCCCAACATGTCGCATTCTTTGAAACTGTGCTGAAAAGTAAAGAATTTCTCATTTCAGTAGCATCAGTGAGCATTGTACTATGTTAATATTCTCTTTTTAAAATGTCATTTTTATCTAGGATGCCTTCTTTAATTTCACCTTCACCAGGTTTATATCAAAATGTTTTCTGAGCCCTATGAAGCTATGCAGATTGACACCAGTTAATGCTGTCACATCCCTCACATATCAACACACTCAGAAAGCTGGCATATTCCTGTCCATCACTGGAGATATGTAAGTAGTATGTAAAGAATATGAGTTCCAGAAGACTGACTATACCTTGTAGAAAAATTACTATACATTTCCAAAATGCTGTAGTTCACAATATTTGATGTGTCAGTATTGTCCTTACATGCTATCACATCAGAAGAACTTATGAAGGCCATATGCTGTGATATAATCTTAACGGTTATACAATATCTACTCCCAGACAGAAGAGGGAACAATGTCAGCCTGTAATAAGCTCTGTCCTTGGGGATATGTGAAGGTCAGATCTGCAGATATCCTGCATAGGTATGAATTTCATGTATTTGAGATGTGTATGTGATTGAGTGGATCTGAGCTTAGGATTCTTTCAATTTACTACCAGCACTGGGATTCCAGATGTCCAGATGGTCGTTTTTAAATGAAGATTTTTGGTTTTCGTAGCAGGAAAAGACATTTCATAATCAGCTCTGCAAAGCAAGAACATTTTGAACATCTCAAGAAGGTTTTGCTCTTGTGCTTTCCTGTAGCTCCTGAGCATCACCTGACTTTGTCAAGCACAGCTAACACACCATTTCCTGGTGTACTTCTTGAAATGGACAAGGCACTTTAGGAAAATCAGTGATTTGGGACTAGGACAACAACTCACTGTTCATCCCAAGTGATGGGACTTCTGATAGTAAAGTTGGGGAAAAAAAAACAAAGACAAACAAAAAAAACCAACAGAGCATGTAAGGTTCTGGATGTTTTCCTACTCAAATTGATGTAGGTAAGCTGCTTTTAGCAGGGGGTTGGCCTTCATCTCCAGAGGTCCCTTCCAACCTCTATGATTCTATGATCTTGTAAATTTTGTAAGGTGAAGTTTATCTTTCTGTCTCACAGAGTGCCAAGCCAGCAATGTGTGTCCCTGAAAATCCACACCTCATCTTCCTTTATGTTTAGCTTTGCTTTCCTTCAAATAATTGCCAGCTGCCTTTCCTCCTTTCCTCTCCATTCTCCTTTCCTCTTCCAACACTTTCTATTGCTTTCATAGCACCCTTGGTACCAAACATTATTTCTCTTTTTAATTGCATTAGGAAGAAACATTCAGAGCCAAAATGACACAGATACTATTACTGTACTGGGCTTTCCTAGGTACTTACAGAGATGTTGATTATTTTGTCGAACAGAAACACCTGTGGTCCAACGAAATCAAACACAAAGTACTGTGGGAGAAGGGGACAGCAGGTCAGAATCATCTTTGTGCTGGTAGCAGCACTGTCAGCATCATGGATTAGCTTTTTCAGTTACCCCACAGAGCCTTGAGAATAAAATCTGGGAGCTGGAGAGGTGGCGGTGGGCATGGCAAAGAGCTTTCCTTGTTCCCAGGACAAAAGGGAAAGCCCAGACCCCTTTGCTACTGAACAGACATTCCTGCTCAGATATGCAGATTCTACCAACTTGTCCATTCCAGTTCAAGCCACCAAGTGGAGATATCTCAGAGCCATTGAAGAAAATGTCTTCCCCAAAAGAAAGCACCAACCTCATTGTAGAAGGGAGCATTTGTGCCTTCTTTCACTGTTGTTTGCTTCTTCTCATCACCGATCTCAATGATTACTACGGGGTCGATGTTCTCACCCACCAGCTGCCTGGCCTCAGTGATCGTGATGGCAATCTGTGGGGAGCAAGGACAACACATATTTTCCCAGCTCACGTAAAGGTGTGTAAGGGCTGCCACCCCCTGCTCACCTGGTAATTCTGGGTTTTCATCTCCTCTTCATGAATTCTGGGCACCAGCTTTGCCCTGTGTCAACCACAAAATAGTTCATTAGGCATCTCTGGCTAGACCTACTACTTGGATGCATGTTGCAAAGAGTTTTTGTCACTAAGCTGTTATTGTTTTTGGCACATAGCTTTGTTAGACTTGATTTCACCAGCAGTCATTCAAGCACCACCAGAGGGACGTGTGGCTCCAAGGGCTCAGACCTGTGATCAGATGGCAGCTGCATCACAATCTGAACCACTGCAGCTGTCCATGGGCAAGGGCCATGCACATGGAAATCAACATATCCCCTCCTCTCCTGTTGGAAGATGGGTACAAGCACCGCTCTGCTCGTGCCTCTCATTAGAACATGCAAGGTGCAACACCAGTTTCATGCAGAACAGTGCCACAGGGCAACTGGTCTATTCCGTTTTCCTATTGCTTTTCATAAGACATGAAAATAGGATGGCACATTTCTTCTCTAGTTCAAGTGGCAGACTCCTTGAATACTATAAAATTTCATACCTGGATTTACGTGACATCCCACTTAGATCTCTCTGTCTTTCATGCATTTGGTAATAGGGAAATGCTTAGCATCTGAACAGGCCATAACAGCTACCTGCTATTCAAGCAAATGATCTCACCCATTGATCCCATCAAACTTGATTCCTTTCCTCCCGCTCTTGAAAAACAACTACATAAAACACCTGATTATGGAGACTGCTGGCCAATTTAGCTCATTTTCATTAGCAGCAGAGTTCAGGCCCTCTAGTATCTGTTTCAATCTCTCCCTGAACTAGACAGCATCTGGTGACAATCTGCCTTGAGCTGATAATATTTTGCTGACAAGCACATCCACTATGTCTTGTGGAAGCAGTGAAGGGATCACCGCTGTCAGTAAATGGATTTTCTGTCAACAGATGTATTGTCCTATGCCAATACCATTCCTGAGAAAGATGGAAAAGGTATGTTAAGGGACATAAAATATGCCAACAAGAACCTTTTCCTCTCTGGGCTTAGGGATCCAAAAGCACTGGAGAATGCATTGCTGTTCATCAGGTCTTGCTCTCCCTCTTCTTGTCTTCCAAGAGTGTCAGGTTGAAGATTTTCACTTTCATCTTGATCACCTGGTGAGTAAAAACAATCAAGAAAATAAACCCAGTCTCTGATTTCTGCCAGAAAAAGCAAACTTGGAGAAGAGCAGCGAATTCATCAATATGATGTGCATATTTTATTTATTTGGGTATCACAGTGGTCACAATGAGGATTCGTACTGAGCAGCACTGATGACAACAGCAGGTTCTGTGCAAAAAAATTATACTACACATAAATTGAGGGTACAGCTCTTCTCATCACACCGTGTGCATTCACAACAGGGACATATACCAGTGGCATCTGAATGCCTCATCTCTCATCTACTAGAAAGATGGTGGGACAGATAATCACCGTTACTTGCCAGCAGTGAATCTGTCATTCAATCCAACACCCTCCATTTCCCTCTAAGTTACCAATTTGGAGCCTAGTTTTGAAATCATTGCTCACCTTTACCTGCTGCAGAGATGACGAGTGGTAGATCAAGGACAGAAAAAGAGAGTTGAACATGATTCATTGTATCTCTTGTAGACAGCTCTGCTCAGACGAGACAAATTGCTTTCAGAAGTGCCTATTTTTCTTCCTCACTCTCCTGAGTCCTAGTAACCAGCTCAGAGGTACGTATCTACATTTGGACAGTTTGGCCTTTCTCATACTGCCCTGCTTAGTCCTCCTGGCCCAACAGAAGTTCTGCCAGCATCTTTGCCCCTTGCTGAGTGTGTTTGTATTCAGCATCCGCCTTGGGAAGGGACCTGTCCATTTTAGGTGAAAGTTTAGTTATTGGTTGCCTGTCATTGGTTACAGTTACATTGGTTACATACAGATAAGCAAGAAATGTTCAGTGACTCTGGACTTGAGCTATTTCTGGTCTAAATGTCAGATGGCATCCACAAAAGTTAAACTGACTTGCTCAGCTTAGAGGCTTAGAGACTTAGGCAACCTTGTGGAGAAATCCTTGCATCAAATGAAATACATTCAAATGTATCTTTTGCAAGAGTTCTGTGGCACTGTATCCCAACTACAAAACTAGATGAAGATTGCCCAGAGAAGCTGTGGTGCCCCATCCCTGGAGGCATTTGAGGCCGGGTTGTATGGGGCCCTGGGCAGCCTGATCTGGGGAGTGGCAGCCTGCCATGGCAAGGGGGTTGGAATTGGATGATCTTTGAGGTACTTTCCAACTGAAGCAATTATTTGATTCTGTAAAGGATTTTAATACTGCTTCCTCATCCCTTTGCAAAGGTATGGTGATTTGAGTAGTACTTAGAAATTGCTGATGATAGCAAAGGACCATCCACCATACAGTAAAACTCACTTTCTAATTAGCGCACTTATCAGGTGTGAATGTGGTCCTTCTGCAGCTGGATTCCACAAGCCCCTGTTCCCAGCAAACCACCAGACAGGTGAAGAGACAGGACTTTTGGTTGTGCTGGAAGGTGATCAGACATGAGCCAGCAGAGAAGCCAGCCTGGGTGCCCTACTGCCCTGTTATGCAGCTCTGTGCTTGAGCTGACATACCCAGTCTCTTGATGGAGCAATCTCATATACTATATATGTTCTCTGACTGCCCCTCTGGCTCTTGTTCATTCTGCCCAGAACAGGGAGAGTGAGTTGTCTGTATCCATGTAGACATGACTTGATTTACAGCGCTTGAGTGAAAGGTGTCTGTCCAGAGTTTTGCATCTGTAGTACCAAGTCCCCATGACTACTCCCCAAATCCTATTTACTCTAGAGCACGCTGTTTGATTAGGGGCTTGTAGTACTCCGTGCTGTTTGCTTTGTAGGCTAAAGCAGAAAAATATTCCCCTCCACCCCACAGCTGGGAACAGGCGTGTGCCAGTGTGACGTCCTGCCTGAGCCACTCTCTGCAAGGTCCACGCTTCTGTTGAGATGTAAACTCTTTGCAACACTTTTGCTTTACAGTTCCATTCTCTTGACATTTTAGTATCTGAATCAATATCCTTTTTTACTCAATAACTGTATATATGTTGCACATAACAGCAGGAATTATTCCCTTGTGTACATACAGCAAGTGGTTTAATGAATCACCACACTCCCTCATTGCACACTTCTCTGCTAGGTCTCCTAAGCCCAAATTCCCATTTAACACAAGAAAGAGATGGTAATATCTGCATCTTTGCTAGTTTCACTCTTCCACAAAACAGTAATGATATATATGAAGAAGCAGCATAAGGACCCTGATCCATCCAACATCTCAAAGACAGAATCATTTGAAATAAGCAGTTACACAGATACAAGTGATTACACGCTAAACTAAAGTTACCATGTAGTTTATCTCGTAGAGCACAGCATATTTTATAGAGCATAAGGTAAATAAACTCTAACATAACTGTCATTACTGAGAAGTTTAATGGTGTTGTTTTCTCTTCTCCGAAGTGGAGTTTCCTTGCTGTAAGGACCAGAAGAGAATCTTTTTGTTTAAAACAGTGCCCTTTAGCTAAATAGTATTTATGACACAAAAGAAGTGTTCCTGTTTCTGCCCAACAGTGAGCCAAGATACACATGGCTGGTTTATGGCAGCACTGTAATTCACAGGCTGCACTAAACACTAAGGAGTCCACATGTTAAATGTCTCATTAAATTTGAGGCATGAAACTGTAACATAACATCACAGAAAGCAAAGAATTTTTTGTGGCTGAAATGTGAGTTTTTGTGGAGCTGAATGAGAGGACTGTGGGGAGAGAAGGAAAATGGCAGTGGTAGGAATGTTGGAGAGCATCTCCTTAGCTTGGAAAACAATTATGTATTCCAGGGTAAGAAACAAAAGACTCTGCATGTCTTATGAATGCACTTAAAGCTGTTAAAGATAAAATACAAAAGCAAAAACAAAAGAGGAAGGAAGCAAATGAAACCCACTCCACCATATACAAAAGTGGAAAATTGCTTGATCTATCCAGCCTATCCAGCCACCATTCTGCAGGTTTCTAGAAGTAGATCTTCAGGAGGAACTGTGAAATGATGTTTCCACCAGAACAGAAAAAACTTAAAATCCTGCCACCTGCCTATTTTTGTTCTCTATTAGAGACAGTAGTTTGAACTTGCAGGATCCGAAGGTGGATTTAACAAAATACTTCATGCAAAAAGAGTAATCTCTTTGTTTACCTAAGAGTGATAAAGAATTTACTGCCCATTTTATCAAAACTAAGGCAGCAACTGTAAGACACAATTCAAATGAGTTCACATGAAATGAGGTATAACACGATCCCCAACCTGCTCTCACCAGTTGCAGTATTGATTTATGAGGCCTTACCCAGCGCGTCTTTGTTTGCAATAGTCAACCCTTTCTCGCCTTTTTTCTTCTTCTTCAGCTTCATGCCACCAAACAGCCCCTTTCTGAAAAAATTAAAGAAAAACAATCATTGTAACAGCTTCCAGCCCTTTTCTGTGCTGGACTCTGATTTAATTCAAAGACCTGCTGAGAGGGCATTTTGATTTCCATGTGATATCATTATATTCTGATTTGCCTTTTATTGAAAGCAAACAAGAGAATTCTCCAGTTTCATGCTTCATCTAACTTAGTTTATTTTAAAAATTTGGCAGTGTGCGGGCAAGCATGCTGACAGAGCCAGAGCTTCTTTTCAAACCAAGACAGCAGGAAGAGGCAAAAAAAGGAAGTTCAAGTTTCCAGTTCTACTGACTTACCCACACATAATTCCCACTCCTGTGGCAATACTAGAAACAAAAACTTCCTACAGATTTTAGGTTCCAGTCCAGAAGCCATTTTACAGCGAATTAAGATAAACATAAAAGCATTTATTTAAACTTCTCTGGTGTGGATGTGCACAGCGCTGGTGGCATATTCACCACAACAGCTTTTGCCTTTTATTTAATTAGTTCTCATTCCCCCCAGCAGCAAAGCTACAAGCAGAGCTGGACAAGAGATCTTCCTCAAGCTGTTTTATGGGGACAGTTTAGCCTAGCACCAACCCCAGCTACCACTGCTTGTGGCTTTTCTACCTCCCACTCCTTCCCATACTGAATGAGGGAATTCAGCAACTTAAGACAAAGCTTTCTACAGTCATTTCTATGATCATGGGTTAAAGTGGCTTTACCTTCATTAAGGATTTCTTATTTCTTGCATTCATTCTATTTTAACCACAGCCAGGAGCCTAGCACAGTTATCTGTGAGCAGCAGGCATTGATAGGGTGAGATCCAGGCAGGCCAGCACAGACATGGGCTGGCTGCCATAACAGAGAAAACATGATAAGACATTCATTAGGGACCCATTGCAAATCGCCCTGTGGCAGCAAGCAGTTCAGCTGCTGAACTAAGTTAAAGTATTCTTCAAGCAACAGCAAGGAGCCAGGTTG
Source organism: Centrocercus urophasianus (assembly GCF_019232065.1). Classification (NCBI taxonomy): domain Eukaryota; kingdom Metazoa; phylum Chordata; class Aves; order Galliformes; family Phasianidae; genus Centrocercus; species Centrocercus urophasianus. The sequence continues at coordinate 10,605,845 of NW_024884253.1, forward strand.
GTTATTCAGAGCTTTGTGCTGTTCTGCCTTTTCCTATTTTACCTTCCCATTGCTCCTGCAGCTTTTTAGCGAGTTGAGAGACAGAGAAGTTTGTTTTGCAGTTAGTTTCACAGAAGAAGACAAAAGGAAACATCTCTATAAGTCATACAGTGTTTTCCCATCAACAAAGAATCTTCTTGGCAAGGTACTTGAAAAGGGAGGTGATGGAGTCACAATCCCTGAAGATTTTCAAGAAAAGAATAGATGTCACACAGAGGGGCATGGTTCAGTAGGCAGGGTTGTGGGGGGTTGATGGTTAGACTAGATGATCTTAATGGTCTTTTCCAACCTAAATGATTTTATGATTCTGTGATTCTTATTCCTTTCATATCTACTCCAAGGAATGCTTCCTTGGTGGCCAGATAGCATAATCCCATCAAATCTCCTTTGTTTGCACTGTGGATCCAGGAGCACTGGCCCTGGAATGGGGCATTGAGGCTGTTCCATCATTTTACAGGCAAAGAACAAAGTATGACTACAAAACTAAGAAATATAACAATCTCCATTTCCAACCTGACCTCCTGCTCCAACTTCTGATTCTTCATACCCTAGAGTCAAGGTAGGAGTTCACATACTGCAGAGAAAAGCCAAGAGGGGAAGATCGCTCGATGCACAGAAAGGCTTGGGTTGAAAGGGACTTCAAAGATCATCTACTTCCAATTCCAGATCATCAAGTTCCAACAGAATATGGGACCTCACCCCACTGTCTTTGAGAAAAGATTAGCACAGAATCTGTCCTCAGCAACATGGAAGATTTTTGTGCTAAAACTGCCAGATTTCTCCTTTTAACCCAAAGTTCTGAGCAGTGGGATGGACATACTTGCTATCCTGCATTTGGTTCCCTGAGAGACACAGCTGTTCTCATACTTTGGGAAAGGACTGGTTAGTGTTTATTGATCTCATGGTTTTCTTATCTTTTCTTCCCTTAACAAAAAGGATGCTTTTAAGCTACATGATTCAGTGTTTGAGAGGAGACTGGGGAGCAGCAATCAAACCACTGAGCACTGGAGTGTATCATTTCATTTTTTCTGGTTTTCGAGAGGTTTAAGCCGGTGTTTAATAATGACCCTTACAGTCTGCATGCATCACATCGTGGTGCCAATCAAGGTTTGGCAAAACAGTTACAAGAATATAGGAGCCACACACAAGAGTTCCTCTTTAATGATAAACTGAACAGAGCTTGGGATAGGAGTGGGCAATAATGGACTCTGCACTTTGAGGGCCAAAACTAAGACCAAAAATAAGATGGGGGGGAGGGGGAACTGGAGGAAGGGGAGAGGGAGGAAAGAAGGGAGCAAAATAATAGAACAAAAACAGATTTGGGAAGCTATTTTTATTAGATAAAACCCTATAGACTTATTTTGAATTAATCGTACCACTCTAACATATAATCAGAAATCCAAAGTTGCTGCTAATGATTCATTTTGCTTTACTTCATGGTGAAAATTTAAGTCACATTCTTGCAGATCTCCCCTGCTCACACTCAGCTTTGCTCAGTTTTCACATTCTTTGTACTTAGAGTGGAATAAATGGTTCTGTTTGCAGGCACTGTGAAAAGTTACAAAGAACACATATTAGCATAGCCAAAACATTTCATCTTGAAATGTTGAAATTACATGCTTTTGTATTTTGAAAATATGGTTCTCTACATCTCTTTTTTAAAGCTGAAGCATTCACTGAAACCCACACGAATCTGTGAACAGTGGTATCTAACAACTCACTGTTCTCTATCATTTTCCCAATTACTGGTAACATTAGTTCAAGAAGATATCTCCATGGGCATGATTTCATATTACAGTTTTTCCAAGGAAACAAATATGCCTCATATTTCAGGGGAGAAACAATCTATACCACTTGAGAATTTTCTGCTAGTAATGCCAGTGGTAAGAGTGAAAGCAAACCATTTATTACAATGGCAACATTTTATTCCCCTATCATCAAAGGATTTGTTTGCCTAAATTGCTGTATAAATAAAAATAGGTTTCCTGGGAGAAATACAGTCCAGCCAGCTCAGACAAACAGCACCCACAACCTGGGCAAATCTGATGCCAGTCAGTGCTCAAACACCGTAAGTTACCTGCAAACTCAATGTGCATTTAATTGTGAAGAAAATTTGCAGCAAACCAGTATGGGAAGCTGATAATATTTAAAAGCCATATTGAGGGACATATATCGTGAAAAAGTTTCTCCAGTGCCCTGAAGGAAATCTCCTGGCTGTCAGTAAGGAACAAATACGGCAGTGTGAGAATCTGGTGAATTGGGATGCATGTAGGGTGCAGATTAGTTGGGGTGCCGAAAAAGTCTTTCATCCGTCTTTGGAATGTGGTGAGGCTGAAGGTAGCACTGACAGACTGCAGTGAAGGTTCAGTCCCCATATATTACACAATGCATTAAGACAGAGGAGGATTTTGTTCTTTCTTGGAACCAACAAGATTTAAGGTAGAGTAGAACAAATTCATTTCCACAGAGAAGAAATTAGTTTCTACAGGTTACAGACATGCTTACCTTGGAATTTTCCTGTTATAATTACCTTAAAAAGAAGCAATTAGAAATTTGCCATCTCAGCTAATTGAGAACATTGCTTAATTTAATAAATAAATAAATAAATAAATAAATAGGATCTCTCAGTTCTCTCTGCATGGGGATTGTGAAAAATCTGGAGTAAGGATAGTCTTTTTTCTTCTGCACGTGTACAGTGACAACAGGAGTCTTAGTTTGACCGCAATTAATTGAAGTTTCCCCAGCATAAGTAGTATGTAAGAGTGGTTCACCAACTGCTCAATAGCATTTGATTATAGCAAGAATGTGTTCGATTTATGAGTTCATTTCCCTCTATCATTGCCACAGGTCCATTGGGGTTCTGACTTCATTATCATACTTCTTGAAAGACTCACAAATTGTATTCCCCTCTCATCAACATTTACCCATTACAGCTTCCAGCTTTTGAGCTTGTCAATTTTTCAAAAACATCCTTTCATGCCCCTTCTTTTTCATTTAAGCTGTCCTGTTATCACAGAGGCTTCATGTTCACATCGTGCACCACATGATGTTCTCTCAGATATCCCATAATTGCTATTTGCAACATAATTTAAGGGAAAGATCACAGAAAAGAACACTTCAGATTTGACAGCATAAGAGTACAAGTGACTTTACCATACACTGAATTTTCTTTGATTTTTTTCTGCAGTAAATTTAAACTTAGTTTCATCTTTCAATAAAACACTTCCAGAAATCTATGTGCTGAGAATTCACATTTGAGGAGAATCCCTTCTTGTATGAATGGTCACACATAATCCATTCAGTCTTCACTTCCAGACATGGATAGTAGACTTCATCCCCAAAAGGTACTGGAGAGATTCATCTCACCAAGTCTGGTGTTGGCTTCTGACATCCCAAGGGTTTTCACCATCAATGGAGACACTTCAGTGGCACTTCTAGGGTGCAGATTACCTGACCCCCTTCCCATGGGATGAAGGAAATCACTTTTTTCTTGTTGGTCAAGGTGAATTTATGCAACCATCAGCCTTGGAATGACTTTCTGTAATGCTGACACATGAACTGTGCTCCTGGTTGGCACAGTGGAAAACAGCCAAGGAGGTGGGTGTTGGGACCTTTGGAAACACTGAGGGCAGGCACAGAGATGAACCCAATTTTATCTGGCATGTCTCCAGGGACCATCCAGAAGTCCACATAAGAACAGGTGAATGAGTTGCCAGCACACTCACAGAATCACAGAATCACAGAATCACCCGGGTTGGAAGGGACCTCAAGGATCATGTAGTTCCAACCCCCCTGCCTAGCAGGGCCACCAAACACACACATTCAGATCAGGTTGCCCAGGACCCTGTCCAACCTGGCCTTAAACACATCCAAGGACGGGGCATCCACAACCTCCCTGGGCAGCCTGTTCCAGGGCCTAACCACTCTCCTTGTATAGAACTTCCCCCTAACATCCAACCTAAATCTTCCCTCCTTCAACTTCGATCCATTTCCCCTAGTCCTGCTGTTGTCAGCCCTTTTGAAGAGTTTACTCCCCTCGTGGGTGTAGGTTCCCTTCAGGTATTGATAGGCTGCAATGAGGTCACCCCGCAGCCTTCTCTTCTCCAGGCTGAACAAGCCCAACTCCCTCAGCCTGTCCTCATAGGGGAGGTGCTCCAGCCCCCTGATCATCTTAGTTGCCCTCCTCTGGACCCTTTCCAAAATCTCTATGTCTTTCTTGTACTGAGGGCTCCACACCTGGACACAGTACTCCAGATGGGGCCTCACAAGAGCCGAGTAGAGAGGGACAATCACCTCCCTGCCCCTGCTGACCACCCCCCTCCTGATGGAGCCCAGGATCCCATTTGCCTTTCGAGCTGCCAGATCGCACTGCTGGCTCATGTTCACTCCTGGCAGCAGACAATCCTAGCTGGGACAGCTGCCTTCGTTCCCCCAAGGCCCATTCCTCCCTGGAAGAAGCAGCCTCTGCAAACCTTTCAGTGCCATCAAAACCATCAGTTCAGAGATGATCAAAGATTTGTGCTGCTCAGATCTGATCTCACTCCAATGCCTGATCTGAGTTTTAGAACCAAAGAAAGAGAAAGAACAGCTTTCAGCCTTTTCACACATTAACATACAGCTTGTTAGGTAGCTCTGCATCTTTGCATTTTGTTGTTTGCACACTGCCTATTGTTAGGCAATGTTAGCTTCTATATTTTGCAGCTTCTTAAAATTCTGCCTCTTTCAACAAAATTTAGTTATCCAAATAATTTTGCAGTAAATCGAACGATATTGCATTAGGAGAATAATCATTTCTACATAATTCATCCCTATTTTCCTCAAATTATTCTCTAGATCATAAAAAAAATTTTCTCACTTCTTTTTAAATTAAAAAAAAAACAAAAACAAAAACAAAAACAAACAAACAAAAAAAAAGATTCTTGGCCCATTTTATCACTTCCAGAATAGGTGCAGGTCAAGGAAACTGAAAGGGAAAGTAAATAACGTCCTCATTTAAAGCCACTCGTTTCAAAGTTCAAAATACTGCTACAAAATAAAGATGGAGTTCAGATTAAGCAGTGTAATCAATCTAAAGCTTTAATGCAAGCATAATTAGTTAATTAAACAGAATTTTTATTAAGCTAATATCTCATTCCTGATAATAAATTAATTTTCAGGGAGGAAATGTATTGAATTGCATTTAATTGTCACAGAGAAATTAATAAAATATCATGTATATAATCAGTCAAAGCAAGAAACACCTCTGAGCAGTTAATGGTGTACTCATTTCATGCTTTCTCTTCTCGGGATCATAGAAAATCAAGCAAGAATATTGTCTGTTTATTTGTTTAATTTATCTCTTTTGCCAGGGCAAGATTGCTTCACACAACATATTGTCAGATACTTTACACTGATACAGTAATGAGATTCTCTTTCTCCCCAAATCCATTATTTCTGTTGCTGTTCTTTTACAGCCTATAGCCCTGGGCTTTTAGCTTGCTTTCAGTCATCCTGATTCCCCATCCGACAAGTCTGTGGATTTGCAATTGAAAACCTTCAAGTTCTCAAGGAGGAGAATCCACAATCATACCTGACTAGCTGCTATTTAAAGACCAGCCTTGGCATACATACTGCTATCAGCTTCTATACTCCTCTTATTTGTCCCATCTATCTGATACTATGGAATTACATAACTTGCCTGAACTATTAATTTATCATTAGCAACGCAAAAACAAAACTGCAAGATGACATTAGTGTGGTCCCTGTTAGTTATACACTAAATCTTACATACTATAATAGGCTCTAAATTAGCCATTACTACTCAGAGAAGAAATTCTATCTCTGTCAATAATTCCACATTAAACACCAGTTTGGTGTGCTGCAACAGTCAGAAGGTGAAATCAGCTATTAAGAACTGTAAAAAATGAGATTAAAATATGATAGGGAGCATTGTATGGCACTGAATTATTGTACTTTGGTACTACTTGCTGTTTTGAATGGCTCCTCTCAAAAATGACACAAAACTCAGTAATGTTCAGAAGACACAGCAGAGTGGCAATTGCTCCTGGAAGAGTTTATTCAGCCAGGAAAAGAGATGATAACCTGTTCTTTAAGGTAGTAAGCAGAGGTAAAAAACAAGCATGCACTGAACACAGAACTGGCAGTCAGTTTCATGGAGATGGTCATGGTGTCATCACTGATGAAGTCATTTCTGAAATCAGCAGCTCAGAGTGAAGCTCCAGTCAGGAAAGGCAGCACTATTCTGGGTATCATCAGGCTGGACTTCAGAAACAACTGCCATTTTGCCTCTAGAGCATTGGTGTAACCACAGGATATCATAAACACAGATCTGAATCAGATGGAAGTCATGCTAGATTTGAATCATGAGAAGGTTCATTACTGCATTTCTGTCAAAATGATCAAAGCACACCATATAAGCTTCTGCCAGAATTATACACAATCAGGCTGATAGTGTAAAATCTGTGCATTCCGTGAGCACATTTGACCAGGAAAGTGATTTTATCCCAATTAGTGCTGCCTCCTGTGACCACTGTGCTCTTGGTTAAGTTTTTGAATCTGCTGTTCCATTGCACCACCTAATTGCAGATGAAATGGTGTTTCAAAAAGAACTATAAAATAGGGAATGATGCGGAGAACATGAATAAAGAAGGAGTTTCTCAGCTTCTTAGTCCCCAGATCACAGTGCAGGAGCACTCAATCAGTTGATAAGCTTAAAAAACGTGAGCCCAAGTGTTCCACAGTAAGAAGTATAAATCATACAGCAGGTTGCAAGGAACACTGTTGGGGCCAAAATATGAAAGATGTTTTGCATTTGTGGAAACCTAGTCACAGTGCGGTTTAATGTCTATCCAGCTCCAACTCCCTGACTCTGTGCTGCTGACGACAGGATCATTTTCTTACACCTGTCTGGCAGACTCATTTCCCAAGCATTCTCTCTCTGTCTCTCTTGGAAAAGCAAAACTAATGTGAAGGAGACTTAAAATTTGACCCAGTTGCTCTCACGTTCTTGGTGTGTTAATTAAAATGCATTTCCTTAGACATTGTTACACCCAGAATACCTAAAAAATGGCCTGGAGGGGCATATTCATTCCCCTCTCCACAGGCAGCTTGAGTCATCATCTGCCTGGCTGAACAAATGTACCCCGACCTCATGCATGTAGAAGTGATGAGGCACAAGACAGTATGGAATATAAAAAGAGAGGCAATAATAATCACTTTTGACATGAGCAGATAAACCTGAAAAAGAGGATTTGTGTATTTTCTTTTTCTTCTGAAAGAATACTTCAAAAGCAACCAGCCGAATTAAAATCAACCCCTGGAAAAGTCCCCCCAGAGTATCAGACATACCTGTGAGCCTGAGGTGCCACTGCTGTGGCCTCCATCCTGCTTTTTTACTTCCAACTGTTGCCTCTTATATTGTGAACGTGTTCCCCAAGCTTATATTTGTAACTAAGACTCATCTACTTTGTGCCTGGTCACTCCAGTTGGTAAACACTGAACCGGAACAAAGCCTTTTCCCTATGCAAACATTAACTCTTGCTCTGGGGAGATCTGCAGGAGAAGCCAGCAAGCCACACACTGCTCTCCTCCAGCAGCTCTGAGCTAGAAGAACATCAGCCTCTTCACCTCACCGAGAGACCTTGGAAGGGGCTGGCTTCCAGACTGAGTTATCACCCTCTGGAACACTAGTCTTGTTTGAACTTTCTGCGAATTTATACTCTGCTGTAATTAAATAAGAACTTCATTTTCTCCATTTTTTTACTCTTTTCACCTGTGATTTTCTCATCTTTTTACTGCAGCCCAACATACAGGGCTGTGGATTGTGTCTCCCTGTTCTCCTCCCACCTCCCCAGTTAATAATGCATGCCAATTTTAGTTACTAACCTTAACAAGTTACTCATATTTCCTTCCTCCAATCTTGTATATGTAACTTGTAACTATGTTTCTTTAACACTTCCTCTTGACCCTGCTCCAGTCCTTACAGAGAACAGGTTAAAGATGCACAAGACCTGTTTTGTTCTGCAGTTCTGTAAGACCATTTTCACACTTTTCTTAGCTTTTTCTGATGCAAATGAGACAGAACTGACCAATAGAGATGAAGGGCTATTGGCATGAAGCTGTACCTCTCTTCAAGGGCACATATGAAACTGCATTTGACTCATCTGAAGATACATACCTAAGTTCACTGCTGTGATGAAGTATCCATAGCATTTGAAGCAACTACAGTTTTATGGGAGTGCAAAATGCAGCAGACAAATTAAAGAGCTTTGTGCAGTTTGATGCAAATGATTGGCTGGGTTCATATTGTATAGAATCATAGAATGGCCTGGGTTGAAAAGGATCTCAAAGATCATCTAGTTTGAACCCCCTGCTACATGCAGGGTGGCCAACCAGCAGACCAGGCTGCCCAGAGCCACATCCAGCCTGGCCTTGAATGCCTCCAGGGATGGGGCATCCACAACCTCCTTGGGAACCTGTTCCAGTGTGTCACTGCCCTCTGTGTGAAAAACTTCCTCCTAATATCTACCCTAAACTTCCCCTGTCTTAGTTTAAAACAATTCCTCCTTGTCCTATCACTATCAACCCATGTAAACAGTTCTTCCCCCTCCAGTTTATAAGCTCCCTTCAATTACTGGAAGGGAGCTACATCCTCTCGCTTCTCTTAGATGATTTAGGGAAATGGCTGCCTCTGCAGGCCTGTTATTTCATCTTTTTTGGTTCAGTGAGGTTCAAGCTTTTAGTCAGAAATCTGCCTTGTCCTCCAGTGGCAGCAGTCAGACTCACTTGACTTGAGCAGATGGGCAAAGCACGGCTAGGAGGAAAAATGCTTCCTAAATCAGCTATCCATACAATCCTGCATCTCTAAAAAGCACATGCTAAATCTCTTTTTTCTCCAGTGGAGCAGAAAATTATTTTTTTAGTTATTTTTTTTATTCTCCCTTCTGAAGTTTGCATTTAGCTTCAAGTTTTTATTCCAACTTCCTAATGCCTCATCTAAATCTCCCTTCTTTTATTTTAAAACTGTTACCCCTTGTCCTATCACAACACTCCCCGAAAAAATCTCCCATTGCTATTCTTCCAGCTGCATCTCCTGTTCATATTTCCCAAAGTTTACATTTTGAGGCTATTGTGCAACACACAGGGCAGAAGCAGACTCCATACGTATATCTAGACATGCAGTGAAATAAATCTATGTTTGCAGTGCACCTGGTACAACAGTAAGTTCTCTCCTAGGAACTATATTTTTATTACTGATCACTAAAAATGACGGCTGCTATCCAGAAGGTAAATGTTGAATTATTGGAATCACTCTGTGATGTTTCCTTCCTGCATGACTGCTGTGCTGATAATTCTTCACTCCTCACACTTCGTCTGCCTTCACTAGTAAAACTACAGCATCTTCAGAGCTGTATCTGTGCAGATGTCCCATTCCAAACACAGTAAGGTCCTAGCCCTACCTGGTGTCATATTAAAAGCAGTGAAAAATGTCGTGAAATACTTCAGCTGTTGCTGTAGAACGGAGTAAATATTCCCTGAGAAGCACTGTGTCATAGAATCATAGAATGATTTGGGTTGGAAGGGACCTTAAAGATAATCTAGTTCCAAACCCCTGCCATCTACTCAGGCTGCCCAGGTGCCCAGGACCCCATCCAACTGGCCTTGAGTGCCTCCATGAATGAGGCAACCACAGCTTTTCTGGGCAGCCTATGCCAGTGCCTCACCTCTCTCTCAATGAAAAATTTATCCAACATCTAATTTTAATCTTCCTTCTTTTAGTTTAAGACCATTCCCCCTTGTCCTATCAGTGTCTACCCATGTGAAAAATGAGCTGGCACTCTTCAGCCTGTATAAAAGAAGGCTCCAAGCAGCCTCCAGTACCTGAAGGGGGCCTACTGGAAAGCTGGGAAGGGACTTTTTATATGGGCATGTAGAAAAAGAACAAGGGGAAGTGGTTTCAAACTGGAAGAAGGTAGATTTAGAACTAGATATCAGGAAGAAATTCTTTACTGTGATAGTGCTGAAACACTGGAACAGGTTGCCCAGTGAGACTGTGGATGCCTCCTCCCTGGAAGCATTCAAGGGCAGGCTGGATGGGGCTTTGAGCAACCTGCTCTAGAGGGAGGTGTTCCTGCCTATAGCAGGGAGCTGGAGCAAGATGATCTTCATGGTCCCTTCTAATTCAAGCTATTCTATGATTCTATGAAAAGTTCTTTTCCCTCTTCTTTATAATTCCCCTTTAAGTACTGGGAGGCCACTAACAGTTTTTTTCCGGAGCCTTCTCTTCTCCAGACTAAAGAAGCCTATCTTCCTCAAACTTTCTTCATAGCAGAGGTGGTCCATCTTCCTGGTCTCATCTGGACCTAATCCAACAGCTCCACATCTGTTTTGTGGAAAGTGATGGGATAACAGCCTTCAGAGAGATGATAGCCAGAAATGAAGTTTTCTTCAGGAGGTGGTTGACATCATCATATTGAAATTGGTGCTAAACAAAGAAGATTGGTCTTGGACATGATGTTAGTGCAGGAAGTACAGCAAACAGGCCCAAGGGCACCCTGTCCTCACCACTGATCACAAAACACTTGTACTACCAGGCCCTGATCTGCTCTGTGTCATGGGAAGAGCTGATCGCCACTACAGTGAGCTACAGAAAATGCTGTGAGTTTGAGTCTTTTTTTTTTTTTTTTTGTTATTTACTGAATGTGAGACTGAACAAAAAACTCCCTTTATTTACAAAGGAGGTGTTACTCTGAGCTGCTTGATAAACCAAGGTGGGGGCTTGGATTGTAAAGGAACAAAAAGCTTACATAAGGGCAGCTTTGTAATAGTCAATATATTAAAACGAGTGACTCAGCCCCTCTTCTCATAAATAAGCAGCACAGTCTTGAGCTAAGTCAGGCTTCCAGATAAAGGAAAAGAGTAAGAAGAAAATCAAGATGGATGTGCAGTCTGCTCCCACCTTACTCCTGCCACATCCATGAAGTTATGTAGCATTGGGTAGTCTGTTCAATCAATGGATGTAAATAATTTGTCACATGGAAAGAGCATCAAGAGTCTACAGCAATGTCTGAGTAGTGTTGAGATCTGAACTGCAGTATTTATAGCGACAGGTTGGTGCATCAAAAGAAAGGTTCCTTGAACTACTGGAGGCGCTCAGCAATCAGAAAGTTTTATTCTAGGTTTCTCTAATGAGTACAGAACATTGCCCTCAGTTGTCTTTGAATCTCAGAGGGACCCAGCGCCTTTTGCTCTGTCTGACCTGGACAGAGCCAAGAGATCCTAAATTTGTACAAAGATGCCAAATGCAGGCAGCTATCAAGAGGAGTTGACTCCTTTTGTGGCATGGCAGACAGCCTGAATCATAAATCATCTGATGCTAGGGAGTCCCCAATGCGCTGGGAAAAAAAATGTTATTTGGAAGAAAGCAATACTTTGTTAGAAAAATCAAGAAGTTCAAATAAGACACTTGCTCAGCAGATACAAATTGGGACAGTTATCTCAGCGACTAAGAGGACTCAAAAATGAGATCGTTGTAATTTTTGAGGAAGGAACTCTAGACAGACATCCAGCTAACGATCCACTTGATAGCAGGTAAAGAGGTTTGATGGAGCCTAGTAAGAAAAGCAGCATTTGACTTTTTAAAGTGGTGCTTCAGAGTTGATCACTGGTGGAAGGAAGTGTGGATATGGAAGCATCCATGCAGGACCAGAACAGGAGCACTGACCCCATGCTTACGCAGGTTTGGAGGATGCAGTGCAATCTTTTTGCGCTTACTTTCTTAGCAATTTTAGTTTTAGGTAGAATATAGTGAAGTGCACAGGGGTGCTCAGGAGAACCTGAGATGTGATCTCAGCCGTACCACACAGTGGGCAGCAGTTGCCAGCATGCAATTCTACATTCCAGTCCCCTGCTTTCCCTCCCACCTACCCATCTGCAGCACTGTGGTCAAACTGCACAACGCAGCTCAGAGCCCTGCTCTCAGCATTCAGGCCTCTGTTTTGCAGCTCAGCTGCACATCCTACTCCTCCCCTAGGGATCTGTTATTTTACAATACTCCAAACACACTTAATCTTCAACTTTCCAAAGGCTGTTAGCAAGATTTGTCAGCAAATTACTGTGGAGCTGGAAGAAAGAGGAATAATAAGTCCCATCTGGATGGTTTTAGCACACAGTAAGATGTAAGGTTTGAATGTGGCTGTAGGATCACATTAGAAAGCAGTTTCTTGACAAGTGGGGACTAAACCACAAGTGATTTAACTCCTCTCCCTCCCTTACCCATACAGACATTCTGGGTTGTTGAAGGCTTCCTGGAACATGGACACAAAACATCTGTAGGGCTGCTCTGTTTTTGCACCAAACCCTTCTGGTCTCAAAGGTAGAGCTGTAATCTCTTCCATAATGGGGAACTGTTGCTCTGCTGTCTGCTCAGTACAGTGCCATGCACACAGCTGTTAGGACACATTGCCCAGAACTGTAACCCACAAACTGCTGGCTGCTTTATCACTCTTCTGTGAAGATGCAAAATATTCTGGGAGTGCCAGTTAAGCAGTGACATTTGCAAAGATGCTTCTATTTTGAAGCACTGGCACAGGTTGCCCAGAGAAGTGGTGGATGCCAAGTCCTTAGAGGCATTCAAGGTCAGGCTAGACGGGGCTCTGAGCCCCTGTCTGAGCTGTATGTGTCCCTGTTCAGTGCAAGAGGGTTGGACCAGATGGCCTTTGATGATTCCTTCCAACTCAAATGATTCTATGATTCTATGATTTTATGGGCATGTTGTAGTACTGGAACATAACCATTAGCTTTCTAACAAGGGAGCATCAATCCCATATGTATTCTTTTAGGCACAGAGACAAAATGAGAATATTTGCTGCAGGAAGTGCTTAGCATTTAGCTGATTACATAGATGGAGAGATTCTCTACCAAGTAGCCATGAAGTTTAAACACAAGGTGGAGTAGGCGAGTTTCCAAAAAAAAAAAAAAAAAAAAAAGTCCTTGAGCACAAGCAGCTCATAAGCCACTTAAAAAGTTGCAGAAAAGTTGTCCACCTCATCCAGTCCAATTTCCAGTACTGAGGTTCAGCACCAAGAGAGCTGTCATGCATATCCAAGGACGCTCATGAGCAGATGCGGAGGATTTTTTTAATTCTGTGTTTTCATCTGTCTTGTGGTGCCTACTTTAGCCCTAGAATGAGTAAGTAGCAAAACAGGAAAATCCACTCCCAGATAAAGATGTCAGTAGATGGTATTGCTTGCATTTTTTGAAGCAGGATAAATATGCCGTATCTCTTAAAGTGCTAAAAATTCATCTCTTTCTTGCTTGGTGGAACTGTACAGTGCTAGATCCAGGTATTCCAGAATAATCTCTAGTTCTGCACTACTTTAGATCAATCTTCAGTATGATTTTAGGGGGTTATCCTTACAACAGATTTATATTTATTGAAGGTCAGAGAGTAGCTGCTGCCTTCAGCCATGCTAGAGATACCAAGTTTAAATGGAGCATTTTAAGAAATGACCATACAGTAATTCTGTCCAGGTTCAGACAGCAGTCACTATGGGTGAGGTGAGATCCACCCTGGATAGTTTGTGCTCTGCTAGTCTGAAAAAAAACTCCTTCCTCTTCTGATTCGGAACTAATCAGAAGAGAGAAAAATCTGATATCATCCTGAGCAGTTATTTTTAAAGCACTGTAAAAGCCAAAGCCACGGGATCTTCCAAAGGCTCCCTGTAGGCCCTGTAGGTCAGTTGCAGGGACCCACTGAAGGTGCTACCGAAGGCGGTAGTGATGATCAGCCCATGTAGTTGTGCTTCATGATAATGATACCAAGCCTTTTTAAACCAGAATGAAAGTCAGTTTCCATTGGTATTGCAGCAACTTAGCTTCCATTTGCTTGTAAATAGGAAGTATGCAGCCAGTCTGCCTTCCAAAAAACTGCCTTTCCATCTCCTGTATCTTGCAGAAAAGAGGGCTTAAAGGTTTTCCAGGCAAACATCTCCTCTCTTTACTTCTGCTATAGCCAACAACATAACATCATTCATGGCTGGACTAGACGATCTTAGTGTTTTTTTCCAACTTTAATGATTCTATGATTCTATGATTCATCAATATCTCTCCTTTATTTCACTGGAGTTAGAGAAAAACTGTTCAAACAAAGGCTATATAAGATGACTAAAGTGCCAGTGCCTCATATAAACATCTTTATGTCTCAGTATTTTTTTCCCATCACCATCCCTGAAGGCACCCTGCCTTCACAAGGTGCAACTCAAAGGAGATTGCACTTCTGGGCTATGAGTCACCCTCATCAATGAGCACATTTGTTAGAATCAAGTACGTTTGGTTCCTTTGGCATTTCTCTAGGTGTTTAAAGCAATCAAACTCCAGCAGTTGCCACTAGCATTGTTTATATCAAAGGTGGAAATGGCTGCTCAAAAATAGCTACCTACATAGTCTGGTGACGTGCCTGTTTCAAAAGAAAAAACAAAACAAAACAAACAAAAAAACCAACAACCCTGGAATTAAGCTCTTTGAAAAGGATCAGGTGTGCAGCTCTTACGCTTCAAAATCCATTCATTCTAGAGATTATTTAATAAAGAAGAAAAGCAAACAAACATGGAATAAAATATATATCATTACATGAAGAAAGTTTGTTGGAGAAATGACTAAATGCCCTCTTCTTCATAAGCATAATTAATATTTAAATCTCCTATTCACATTACTGAAGGAGGAAAGCAAACATAAGCAAACATCACTGAAATCTTTTTTTCATATTTGCTTTCACAAGACCCAAATTCATTGTTTCTTACAGTGCGAGGGTAGAGACTCTGAGCTGTAACAAATAGATCTGTGGCCCCAGACTTGAACCAAGTCACTCACCAGGTTCATAATTGCTGGGACAGGAATGTCCCACTGCCCACCAGCAGGCAGAACTTCCCTTGTGCTGCTCTGCCAGTGAGGAGATGAGAATGCACAAGGTGGAAGGGGACAGAACCAGGGCAGCTGACCAGAGGGATATCTCTCGCCACATGGCATCATGCTCAGCAATAAATGCCGGGGTAAAGAAGGAGGAAGGGGAGATGTTCATAGCAAGGGTGTTTGTCTTCCCAATAAACTGCTACACATCATTAGGCCTGCACTCCTGGAAGGGGCTTAAAATCTGCCTGCCAGTGGGAAACAGTGAATGAATTCCTTGTTTTGCTCTGCTTGCACACATGACATCCATCTTTTCCAATTCTCTCCCCAATCCCACCTGGAAAGAGTGAGCGAATGTCCACGTGGTGCTGAACTGCTTGCTGGATTGGGCCACTACACAGCATGATGAGAACTGCTCTCAGGAGGAATCCCCCCGAGCAGTAACAATGCAAGAAGCTTGGATCCTATGTAATACCTGAAATTAAACAGGGTGAGTAGTCTCACTCAGCTTCCTAGTGCCTTTCTGCTGTGATAAGCTATTTTCAGGATACATTTCCTCTTGTTTGTTCAAAATGTACTCCACTGTAATAGGGCAGAAATATCTATCTGATAATAACTAGCAGTATGTTCTTCTAAGGATTTCAGAGGGCTTTGCAAGGGCAAGCATGAATTCTTTTATAAAGACAGCAAGATCAAGGAACTGAAAAATTAATGCTCCTACACAGGCCACACTGTAAGTTATAGCTATAGTTCCTATCTGCTGGCCCAGAAGGCGGGTTTATCTGGGGCATAGTTAAAGCTTGTTAAAAAAAACAGTGAGATGTGAAAGCTAATTTTGTCTTTAGAAAGGATTACTGCTTTTTGTCACAATCAATGCATTATAGCAAGTCTCTTCTTTGTCTCCTTTAATATTCTGCCACTGACAAATCCCCAGTGCAAACAACCATCAGCTGGTGTAATGGAAGAGGCAAAGAGGAAACACAGTAATCTGCTTTTGGTGCTGAGGCCATCCTCCAACATCTCTGCCCTGCACAGAGAATTTTTGACCCCTTTGCCTTCAGCAGGGACAGACCAGAGTTCTGTGGCTTCTCAACAAAATCACAGAATCATCAAGGCTGGAACAACACTGACATCTAGTTCAACCATCAACCCATGCCTGTGACAAGTCTAGACTATGTCTATCCACCCTTTTCTTCAACACCTCCAGAGATGGTGACTACCACCCCCCTGGGCACCCTGTTCCAATGCCTCATCACTCTTTCTGAGAAAAAATTTTTCCAAATATCCAGCCTGAACCTCCCCTGGGGCGACTTGAAACCATTACCTCTCATTCACCCACTGTTACGTAGGAGAAAAGACAGATCCCCACCTCGCTACAACCTCCTTTCAGGGAGTTGTAGAGAAGAATGTAGAGAAGGATCTTTTTCAGAAAGATGCACCTTTTTCCACCCATTTATAGAAGGACAACATTTCTGATGGTGCTGGCTGAAATAGTTCACCTGCAAGCCAGTGGTATCATATAAGTGCTTGGAAAAGCCTTGAGTTACAGTGCAAGAGACACAGTTGATGAGGACAGGTTTCAAATGCAAATGAATTTGTGTGAGAACAGACCATTAACTGCAAGAAAAACCAAGTAATTTAACTTAACCTAAATGTCTGCCATTGCAGGCTAAATTAAATCAATTTACCTCCTATTTTCTAAGAGTATACAAGTACAGCCAGAGGCACAGTGTGTGTATTCAGCCTCAGGCTGCATGTGCCGATTGGATAAAAGGCTATTTTGATTGCTTTTCTCAAGCTTCTTCATTGCTCCCATCTGCACAACCAGAAACATCAGTTTTTAAGATATCCACTGTAACCAGAGAGATTGTGTAGTTTAGAAACTGTAGTAAAATGCCCAAAAAAATCCACCTCATCTCACAGAATCACAAAATCACAGAATCACCCGGGTTGGAAGGGACCTCAAGGATCATATAGTTCCAACCCCCCTGCCTAGCAGGGCCACCAAACACACACATTCAGATCAGGTTGCCCAGGACCCCGTCCAGCTTGGCCTTGAACACGTCCAAGGACGGGGCATCCACAACCTCCCTGGGCAGCCCGTTCCAGGGCCTAACCACTCTCCTTGTATAGAACTTCCCCCTAACATCCAACCTAAATCTTCCCTCCTTCAACTTCGATCCATTTCCCCTAGTCCTGCTGTTGTCAGCCCTTTTGAAGAGTTTACTCCCCTCGTGGGTGTAGGTTCCCTTCAGGTATTGATAGGCTGCAATGAGGTCACCCCGCAGCCTTCTCTTCTCCAGGCTGAACAAGCCCAACTCCCTCAGCCTGTCCTCATAGGGGAGGTGCTCCAGCCCCCTGATCATCTTAGTCGCCCTCCTCTGGACCCTTTCCAAAATCTCTATGTCTTTCTTGTACTGAGGGCTCCACACCTGGACACAGTACTCCAGATGGGGCCTCACAAGAGCCGAGTAGAGAGGGACAATCACCTCCCTGCCCCTGCTGACCACCCCTCTCCTGATGGAGCCCAGGATCCCATGATCCCAGGATCCCATTTGCCTTTCGAGCTGCCAGATCGCACTGCTGGCTCATGTTCAGTCTCTCGTCCATCAGGACCCCCAGGTCCTTCTCTGCCGAGCTGCTCTCAAGGACCACTCCTCCCAGCCTGTGCGGGTGCCTGGGGTTCTTCTCCTCTGAAAGCAGCAAGAGCCTGACATTTGTAAAAGTGAAGCTTAAAAAAAAAGATGAACAACACCTCAGGCCCCAGGAAACAAGACTTCCAGGGTGACTTTCATATGAAAAGAGGCTGAAGCCTAGTTCTTACTGCCCCAGCCTTAACAGGGCACTGGTTGGAGGTGCCAGCTTCAGTGGCTGCACAGCACCCTGATCCATGAAGATTTCAGGAAAAATGATGCAAAGCATGTGGAAGGAAGAGAAGGAAGGCTATATTTTCTGCATACTTTAAGTAAAAAGAATGTTCTATAGAAATTTGATTTAATTTTATGTTTCTTGGCAGAAAACATTCTCTGGACCTCATAAGCCACCACACTTTAGGTAGGTAAAAAAAAACCTAGCAAGTGGTTTTCTGCTCTTTTTGTAGGCTTAACACCAGAGATGTGTCATACAACTCTCAAGCTGGCTTCACCCTTCCTAGTAAGCAAAACTTTTGTCCATATCTTATGGCTCACCCTGAATTAAGAGTATTTTGACCAACAGCCTGACGCTCAGAGCTCTGTATCTGAATCCTCAGGGTGTTCATGTGTCACAGACTTTTACACATAGGGGCTGAGATCATGCTGACCTGAGCCTACCTGCAAGCACTGAGACTATCCAGAGCCCATCGTTGGACACAGCTCACCAAGTCAGGAGAGGTCAACCTACAACACTGAGAATCAAAGCCCTGAGTGCTAAAAACATAGTCACAATCCTGGTAAATAAATAGCACTTCTCAGCCCCAACAGGTTTTCATTTCATGCCACACACAAGGATTAGATTGTGCTGTTGATGTATGGGTCGACAAGAACAAAATCTTCCCCGGGTATTCTCTCATTCCTCATCCTTAGCATCTGTGCAGCTGATAATCCATACTGTATAGACCATAGGGTGGCAAAGAGATAAATTCAAGTTTAAGTTAATGTGCTTTTCTTTCCACTGTCAAAGGATTCGGGGTCCCATTAATAACAGTCGTGCATTAAAAAGAAAAAAAAAAAAGCAGTCATTTGCACCTTCATAATTTGCAATGTTTATTCTCAGTGGGCCAATTTCTGCTGTGCGGTATGCGGTGTAATCTCTGAACCAATTACTTATTTCTCTAGAGCTGTCCCAGAACTGCATTTGAGATAAAATCAGGATCAATATATAGAATGTCAGCTCTAACATTACCCACATTTTCCTATCATCCATCAAAACTGGGATCACTTCCATAGTTATAATAACAGTGCATGAACTGAATGAAATGGCAAATACATCAGTATCCTCAA
Source organism: Centrocercus urophasianus (assembly GCF_019232065.1). Taxonomy (NCBI): domain Eukaryota; kingdom Metazoa; phylum Chordata; class Aves; order Galliformes; family Phasianidae; genus Centrocercus; species Centrocercus urophasianus. The sequence goes on from NW_024884253.1 coordinate 10,624,768, forward strand.
ACTAAAGATCTTGTGATGTCAGATAGAGCAATTTAAGAAATGAACATCTTGTCTTGCAGCAAATAAGAAATTGATATTAATTTTTTTTATTGTATTCACTTCATTGTGCTGTTTCACGTTTTCCTGTGGACTGTTCAAATTCCCAAGGATGTTAGTACTGCTTGTTTACAGCCCTTATCATTGTTGCAACTGTGGTATCTTAAAAAAAAAAAAAAATACAACCTCATCCACAGCAATGAAATATATTGAATCCTTGAAAAACAATCCATTATCCATTATAAATTGTTTGCAGCCAGCTTGAAAAAATCTGATCCTGGAAATTTTCTGGTGTACAGCCTAATGCAACACCCCAGGCACCCGGTGAAGAACAAATGTGTTTCAGCAGAAGGAATAAAAAAGTTGATACAAATGTTATCAGAGCTAATGATAGAATTGTTTTATGTATGTTTTCTTGGTCTGTTTCAATGAAGGAAGCCAGCAAGTGAAATAAACATGTTTTTCTCTTCAAACTCACAATCTTGCGTGGTTGTCCTAAAGCTTATGGTAAGCACAAATTCAAATCTGTCAATAAGCAAAATTTATTTAACATTAATCATTCATTTACAATTTAATTTGTATTAAGTTCTCGGGCAACATCTCTAAGCACTTTGGCCAATCTTTGACCTCAGCTCCACATCTCTGAGTTCATTGTGACCACAAAATCCGTAGAAATGTTCTCCATTCAGCCTGCTACAGCAAGGGCACAAACTTGTTTGCTAGTGTTACATTCAGCTCTACTGCAAAAGAATGTAGAAACAAGAAAATAGACACTCAGAGGTGCAAGCACCCATGTATTTTCCTCTTCTCTTTCAGAAAAAAAGCCAGTATTCTTTCCTTGGGACAAATAAGCACTTCACAGCTTAGGGAATTTGATTGAATTCAGGAAGCCAAGGTTATTTCCAAAAGCTGACCTAAGTACTGAAAGATTTAGGTGACAAATTTTGCACTGAGATGCATCCTATCGAAAACAAAAAAGTTTTCAGTGGGTAAAATCAAGTATGCACACACCTAGGGAGCATGGCACACTGCTTTTACATACTATTAACTTGTTCAAGGCAGAATTACAAAACTGCAGGGAGAGATATTAGTATCAGACCTATTGATGTGGCTATAGAGAGCTCTCATTCAAGCCCCAAAGCCCCAAACCAGAGCAGTACAAATAATTTGTGTTCTCTAACTGGTACTGTAGGGCTGATGCTCACCAACTGTGAGCCAGGGTGATCCCAAAGATGCCACACTTCCAAAACACAGTGAACAGGAGAAAGAAAATAAAACAGAAAACTGAAGACACAGCAAAATAGGCTTACAAGAGGAATTTATCTCCTCCCTCTTTCAGCTCAGTGGAATTAATGCTCTTTCAGCTCAGTGGAATTAATGCTCTTTCTTTATAGACATTTAAAGGATAAGCCTGTAAGAGTTCAAGACTTGTTGGCATAAATGAAGCACTCACACAAGCTGCCAACATTAGAATTACGAGTATTTAAGTATTTCTGAGCATCATTTTGTCTCCCTGTATGATGTCTTGCATTTTCACTATCAAAGATAAAGAAAAAATAGGAGAGACATCACCTTGGCTTTTTTCCCTCCATCTCTTTTGCTTTTCTTCAGTCCAGTGTCAAGTTGGCCTTCAGCAGCTCATCCAGTGTATGCAAGACAACAATCTTCTCTTGGCTGCCATAGGGATTCTGCCTGTGTTTATGATTAACTCACCCAGATATCTGCAATACGAGGGTGAGGCTGTTTAAACAATTATATGCGCGACTCTCTTCTTATTCTAGATAAGGTTTTCCAAAGCACTGGAATGTGCACGTATAGTTAACTGCTCAGTGAATCATTTCAAAACTTGGTGGTTTTGTTTCGTGGAGCTTCTTTACAGGGACATTTTTCCTTCTTCTGCCAGGAGAAGGTTCTCCCTGCTACCCTGGGCCAGGCAGGACCAGCTCACATTACGGATGACATTTTGGCTCATAAAACAGCTCCAGAAATACAACAGTCTGATGGTCTGGAGGGTTACCATGCCAAAATAGAGTATACATTTCCATTTGCAGATTTTTAAGTAGTTCAAGCGTTTGCTGAACTGATAAACTTCCTGCTCCTCCACGAGCATATATTGTCTCCATCCTTGCTGGTACAGATTTCTCTCCCCAATGTATCTATACCTCAGTGAAAGCAATGGAAGTTTGGCTAGGCTGTTAGAGGCTGGTGAACTGGGTAGGCACAAGAGAAAGCTCAGAGGTCAGTTCCCTAGGGGTTCAGAGGCATCACTCCCTATAAGTCCTGAGTGCATTAAAAATAATTTCCATGATGAAGACAGTTGAAGACAAGTGTTAGCACATGCTGCTCAGTGAGATTGCACAGTCTCTGTCCTTGCAGGTTTTCAAAGCCTAGTCAAAGTCCTGGGCAACCTGGTCTGAGCTCATGGCCACCGCTACTCAAAGCAGGGGGGTTGCACTTGAGATCACCTGAGGTCCCTTCCTAACTCAGTTCTCCTGTGATCCTATACTATGATCCTATCCTATATTCTCATACTGGTAATGGTGTATGCAAGTGTAGATTCATAGCTTGGGTTCAGAATGAAATCTGCTCCCTGTAGTGATGTTGATGTTATTGTGAATATACCAGTCATATATTCTCTATGAACTACAAGTTATTCACCTGCAATGTGGAGATGTATCCAGTTCCTTATTTCCCCAGGGCATTTGCAAGCATAATATGAAATTTTCAGATGATTCATACAGAAAATGATGCTGAATAATGTCACAGAAACGCAACAAATACAGCATTTCCATTAGTCCTTGGCGAAATCTGAATATAAACTTTGGGAAAAAGCACAGTCATATTTTAGGCAATGCCTTGGTCAGTCTAATTAAGCCAACTGAACATCAACCTGCTGAGCAAATACAGAGGGGGTGACTAGCTGATCTTTTTATCTCTCACATCAGAAATACACACATGCTTCACTACACTGCAAAGCTCTGTGAAAGTAAACCTATTTCACATATCAAAAAATGCCATTCATACAACAGTATAAACAAATGAGAACAGTTAATATAATTAGGACGAAAAAGAATATGTTGCCTGTGAAGTCATTTTATTGCTCAGTTCAGTAACTTTGCAACTTATATTCAAGTGTTGCCAAAGAGTCCTGTTGAGGAGCACATGGGAAAGAGAAGAAAAGCCTGATCACCTGGTAAGAGGAATGACTTACATCTTCATGAATGTTAATTTGGGTCTTTCCAAACAGAAAGTGCTCCCTACACTGGCTAAAAAGGTTATCAGAAAGACACAGTGAAGAATATCAACATTCATTTTTAATGTTTTGGGACTTTTTAAGCTGTGTGGCTCTTACAGCATGTGGCCTGCCAGCGCTGACATTCTGTGTGCTTAAGAAAACATAGAAGGACATGTTCATAATATCTTGTTCAGATAGTTTTCATTCATGAGGTTTCACACAGCCATCAACAGCCCACTGACTGGGTGGAGGCATCACTACCATTTGCCAGCCCCCTTTTCTGCTCTCAGACATGTCTCTGCTGCTTATGTTATGGCAACTGTAGCAATACTCTCTGAGCTACCTTACCTCACCCAACCGTCAGGAAAAAAAAAAATGGACAATTTGGAACTGGTTTGCTGGAGTAACAAACGAGTCTGGAACTGGAGCAGGAGGAAAGGAGGAAGAGCCATTACCCAGTGAAGAGCAGGAGGGAGCATGAGAGGGAAGACAGATTTGGCTCAGATGCTTATGGAAACTCAGTCAAAAACATGTTTTAGCTCCACTTGCTCCCACTACTGCCTATGAAGTCACTGTGGAGAACTGCTTCCTCCTTCCTCAGTCCAAACATAAGGTTGGGCCAAGACAAGATCCTGACATAGTAGTTTTGGTAGATAAAAAGGTTCTAGGTATGTCCAACTAGGTGCTCTCCAATTAAACAACTGGTGACAGGAGAGGATCCAGATTCAGAAATAAGAATTCAAACAGAGCAATTCAACTACAATCACAGAACTATAGAATAGTCTGTTCTTTGGACTCTACTAGTTTTATATCCTTCTTATATTGTGGCTCCAAAACCTGCGCCCAGTGCTCCATTGAGGCTATAGCAGAGCAGAATAGGACAGTCCCTTCCCTTGACTGGAAACTGCCTCAACAGGGGCAGCCAGTGCCATCTGTGATTCTTCAGGACATCCCACTTGGTCTCCCTTCTCTTCTCCAGAGATGTGTGCATTTCCTATGGATCCTGTGCTCTACCTGCCAGCCCTTGTGTGTGGCTTAGATCCTAGCAGCTGTGATGGCACTGGGTGCCAGTGTTTATGCCACCCAACTTGCACATTGTTTAGAAGAGTACAGGACTTGAATGTGACCACTAATTTTCAGTAGGCAGAGCTTCAGCGGTGGGTTCTGAAAACTCTGATTTTTTAACCACCACTGGTGCAGTTTGTTTCATATTTAGTTCATTGATCCAGCTTCAGGAGGAAGAATCACCCCACATGGTGCCTGACATCCACTGGGTCCAGCTGCCCTGGGTTCACCTCTGCGGGGCACTTGATGTACCCATCCAGAGAAGGTCAGCAGAGCAGTGCCTTCTGCTCCCAAAAATTTATGAGATTAAGCCACCTAAAGCAAGAGATCTTGCTTTAGGTATTTTTATTTCCCTAATTCTCTGAAAGCAAGTCTCCTGGCTCTGTGGGAGGCTACTGATGGTCTTACTGTAAGGGGGGCCCAGAGGAGCTGATGTGAATTAATTTTGACTGTGGGCAATTTCAGCTGTATTAATCTCAGTGAAGAGACATGTGCTGTGTGACAGCAGTTTGGTTTGGCTTGCTTATGTTTGGAAGTGAAATAAATGAAAATGATAAGATGCAGATCTGGGAGAGCTCCTAGCTGAGGGTTACATAAGCTGAGCACTTTCCTGGTTCCTGGACAGGTGACTTATAGAAGCAGCTGTGACTCACCCATGTTTACACACATCTGTTTGCTCATCCCCTGACTGCAAGGTGAGCCATTGGAAGAGTGTAGTTGAGAGTAGCCAAAAGGTGCGGTTAGTTTTCATTATATTGGTATGAGAATTAGTTTGAACAGTGTCATCATCCCACAAGGGAGAGCTTGGATAATGTGTCATTTGTTGAAACGATGAGAAGCACAGTTTGGGTAAAGCCTGTTGGTGGACAGAAATGAGAAAACAGATAGCGAGGGATCCGCTCAAATGTAAAGCTGGCAGAAGTTGTCATACCTCCAGAAAGGAAGGATGAAGTGCAACAAAAGGAGTGGCTTATTGAAAAATTCATGTGGGGATTTTATCATGTGGATATTTTATTCATGCCTGAAAGTCCCTTTTGTGGACCAAGCATCCATCATATGTTTGTTCTGTGACAAGAAGGAAGTAATGTGCCTCTCTAAAGGCACATTTTTAGTATTCTGTGTGGTTTCATTTTCTGTACAGTCCTCCCAAAAGAGAATGGCAGAAACTGCCAGAGTGCAGACGAGAGTGACCATGGTGACCAAGTTTCCAGACAAGTGATACCTACGAAAGTTAGGACAGTGATGCTTGGAAAAGACAAATGACTGGGACACATTATGAGCTTGTACAATTATTAGTGGGGCAGCAAGGATGAAAAAGAAACACCTGTTCACCTTTTCTCTCTTTAGAAGTATTTTGCAAAAAATTCATAGCTACCATGTTGAGCAGATGAACTGCTTCAGCTGTCAATGCTAGCACAGGACTGCATAATCTTGATACACCAGAACACATTCAGGTTAGAACTACTCCATTCAGAGCACGGAGGACAAGATTCTTAAATGAGAAGTTTTCTAAAGCAAGACTTTTTAATTTATGACTGATCAGTTTTCTCCAGCAATTCAGACTTCTCAGAGCAAGGTCACCACACTTCCAATGCATAAATTCAGTCCTGAAAAGGGAGTTGTTGATATAAAAAGATTGGAAAACACTGCATACACAACTACTGTATAAACTTTTTCCATGCACTTACGTGGAAGAAGAGATCTCAGAACTACAATCTGCCATAAATATTGATGGCTCTTTTCCCTCTGCTTTCTAAACCAAGGGCCCTGAGGCAGACAGGTACCATCTTGCACTGCCTAACTGAAGCTGGTATTGAGTCTGGAGAACCACAGAGAGGCTGCAGCCTTTGTCTTTGCCTTGCCACATTCTGGGCCACCCACTCCAGGAAATGTCTGTGCCAGATGTCATTCAGGAACAAGGTCTCCCAGAGATCCAAGCCTTCTGGAGAAAGCTACCTGGTCCCTGAAGGAAGAAGCAGAGAGAGCAGCAGTCGTGCTGCTGTTTCTCAAGCCAATTTTGAACTTCCTGACATGACTGCCTGAACTACTCTGTTTTGTTTCTCCCCCCTCACTTGCTGTGATTAAGCACCATGAAACTAATTAACCAAAAATCTATTATCTCTGTAACCCCTACAGTAACTCCTACAATGCTGGCATTTTCTCTCATACAGACCCACCCATTCCATGATTGTCTTTACAACAGGAACGTTAGCAATTCTGCTGAAAGCATGCACAATATTGGTTTCCAAAATAATGCAATTTTTGTTGAAACAAAGGCACTCTTTCCTTTTCCCTCACATATCTCATCAGATTACTTCCACATTAACATAATCCATTTCCCTGCTAAACCCACAAATCTAACATTAAAAAAAAAGTGCAAAATGAAGACAGCTGCATAACACCCAGTGCTCAAATAAGAGGAAGGACTTGAACTTGCAGTCAGATTCCCCTTCTTCTGCTCTTTTCTCTCCTCTTTCTGCTGAGAGGGCATCTGCTTTGTAACTCACACAAGGTGCTAGGTCATCATCCATCCAGTGTGGCTGAGAGTGACGGCTTTCATCTCTTCTAACTCCAGATGTCTGCAGACCAGATGTCCACGTATGAATCAGTTACTTGGAGCCTCTTGGTCAATGGAGATTGAAACATTTTGAGAACTTGGCTGGCCCAATACACTTGTGGAGAACTGGTGTGGGGGTGAACACGGAGGAACATTCTGAGCAACCTGGGCAGGGTCAAGTTTAACACTAGTGCCATGGCCCAGAAGAGAGAGTGGAATAAACGTGATTCCATACTACACTGGCTGGCACAGAAAGAAGATGTATCTAATAACTAACACCATGAAAGGCATCTGTTTGCTCTCCTCTCAAGCTTCAAATCTTAGAACATGGTATTTTTGCTAAAAGTGCAAGCTCCCCATGACAACCATCTGATACTACCAAGACCTCTACAGTGTTTGATGTGGCAAGTGGAAAAGACATCATGTAAGCATACGTCAGGCTGATCTGCCCTTCCATGTGACAATCTTATCCACAGGCAAAATTTCAAACATATCTTCAATCTGCTTTTACTTAACAAAATCAATGATAGCTTATAAAGGATTTTGTCAGTGGTTTGAAGGTATCATACCAACAGACGTCCCTGCTTCACACGCATCCTTTTTTCACTTACAGTTTGATGAAACTGAATTTTTCATGGCCATATTCTTCTGTTAAATAAATTTCTTCAACTCATTTGCATCCTTACAATTTTCTATGCAGCTCTGGCATAAATGCTTGTTTCCTCTCTGTGATAAAATTCTGTATAAGTCAAGCACTCCTGTCTACACAATTGCAGATAGAAGCATGACAAAGCCGGTATGCTTCTTCCTCAGCTGTGTCGCGTTAGAAAGAAAATATCTGGCAACTGCACATCTTAGTATTCTGTATAGACATGCTCTGTTGGTTTATTTAATCCACGACAAGTTTATTCATTTAAATCGAATCTAAAATCCTGTGGGTGATGTTTTTATGCCCGTATGTCAGCAGATGGCTATTTTGCTTTTTTTACTACAGCTGAGACGAATTTGTACAGAATTTTCTCAGCAGTGTCCATAATAGCATCCCACCTCCAGGCAAGCTTCCAAGCCTCAGGCCGCCTGGTCATATGAATGAGGGAATGTTCGGAGCTTTAAAACCTCACTCAGCATTGCTCTCACTTATCCTTCATTCTCCTTTCTGAAATTCATCTTATCACCCTCCTCTTATGCTCTCAAACCCCCTTTTCTTACAAACAGGTTATATTAAATTTAACATTGCCCATAGAACTGGGTGGTAATTGCATCAATAATATCACATACATCTCATGTTTGGTCTCTGTCCCACAGCACATGCTTTATAAAGGAAAGACAATTATACTTTTGGGATGAATCAGATGGAGCCCTTGGCAAAACATAATGTTTTTAATTCTTTCTCCTAAATTCTGCATTTCACAGATTAATTCCTTCTATAAGCACACGTGAAACAACTGCTACTTGTTATCTTGGATTGCCATTAATTTCCCAGCCTCATCTTTGTTTCTATGTCATTATGGAGAATACTTAGCATCAGAGCCTCACACAGCTCCCCTGTTGCTGTTCCAGTCTCAGCTTCACTAGCACTGCTAGGAGTGCTTTATCAATTTGTGGACAGCTGCCCATGAATTTCTGTAACAGACACGGGGCTTCAAAGCATATCCAGCGCTAATGGATTTGAAATTGCTCCATGTATTTTATTTGCAGCACTTCTCCTGTGGGATAATTTGTAAGGCAGTTTTTGTATCATCTCTGTATTTAATTTTCTTTCGTGATGTCTCAAACCAGAATGAGACCAGAATAATGATGTCTTCATACGGCTTTGCTTTAAAGCTGCATGTAGGTCTTAAACAAGGGGTTGCAGGAGTAGTGGGTCACAGTCTCTCTTCCTGCTGCCCTAAATCACTACAGACCAGCTCCAGAAACTGAAATATCAGTAGACAGCCAGAACCAGACAGTCTGTCTTCAGCTTCTAGTATAGGTATTACAGTCCCTAAAATGTACAGTCCCACAAACACTGTAAATAAGAGCCACTAAGATAATTCCATAAATGTGATAAAGCCTTCCCAGGTCCCACTTCCCAACAGGAGATGTCACCCTGCCCCTTCCTTGGCTTTCTCAAGCCAAGTCAGCTCTCTGTTCCATGTGCTGCTGACCAGGGCCAGAAAACACCAGCACTGCCTCAGAACTGGCAGATCTTTTGATTCAGCTGACACAGGATTGCGTTTTTAAACAAACAAGTCTTCCAAAGTAATGTGTTGCAACTCGGGCATGGAGGTCATCTTCACAAGTTGACACTACAGCGCTTAGCAACTTGTGATAATGTGGCCTCCATCTCGGCATCCCAGACATTCCTCAGCTCTCATCAGTTCTCCACGAGCAGAAGTTCAAATCGCTTAAAGAGAATGACAGGTGAATTGTCACATAGCAGCAGCAAATTGGAAGGGACTTGTCATAGAAGAGATAAAGCACAAGGCCAGTACTTTGATGGGACGGATGCTTGAGTTTTTTCACAAGGATTCCCGTGACCAGGTTCATCTTGATTTTACCATTAGAATTTTTGCAAGATAACATTTTCACCATTTTATTTTATTTTTTAATAACCTGGCCTATAGGAACACCACCACCTGAGAACCTCAGCTGTTCTTTAAATACTCCTCCCCATCTCCAGCACACTTTGGTTGCAGAGAAGCTCATCTACATCTGTAACAAAAGCACCTACAGGCTTAGAAGTCGAGGAATAACTCCAGGGTCTTATCAGCTAAAGCACTCTACTCTTGAGTGGTTTGCAGATGTCAATGTTGCCACAACTGTGCAAATTGTTCCTAAGAGATCAGAAAATTTGGTGCAATTATTGCAAGTAATTCAAGCATAGTACATAATGCAAGCTCCCACCCTTGTTCTGCCAGTAGGACCCAGATTTTCATCTTTTTATGGCTATTTTCCAGTTCTTAGCTTTCTTCTTACTGGCAGCCCACAAAGCTCTATAAGTGATGTAGCTCTTAACAGCAAGTATCACATGGCAGGCAGGGTACAAATATGGAACTGGACTATGATATGAAGTTTCTGTTGACACAGGCTGCTGTGTAAATAGCCCTGATCATCATGCATTCAGACCAGCTTAACAAACATGCAGCTAAATTTGAAGAATCCTCTCATTATTTCAATGCCACAGGATGAGAATGCTCAACATGCCTTCAACAAAGGTTTGTTTGCATGGTTGTATTTTCATGTGCAGCTCCAGAACATGCAAGGCCAGGGCTGTGGTTCCTTGCTTCCCACATCAGGGCAGGGAGGAGAGGGCAAAGCTGGTGCACACGCCTGGATGGGTTGTTCCACTATGATGGTCAGAAAGCTGGAGCACCTCTCCTATGAAGAAAGGTTGAGGGAACTGGGCTTGTTTAGTTTAGGGAAAAGAAGGTTTCAGGGAGACCTCACTGTGACCTTCCAGTAATTGAAGGGAGCGTATAAACAGGAAGGGGAACAGCTGTTTACAAGGTGGATAGTGAGAGGACAATGGAGAATGTTTTTAAACTAAGACAGGGGAGGTTTAGGTTTGATATTAGGAGGAAGTTTTTCACTCAGAGGGTGGTGAGGCACTGGAACAGGTTGCCCAAGGAGGCTGTGGATGCCCCATCCCTGGAGGCATCCAAGGCCAGGCTGGATGTGGCTCTGGGCAGCCTGGTCTGCTGGTTGGCGACCCTGCACACAGCAGGGGGGTTGAAACTAGATGATCATTGTGGTCTTTTTCAACCCAGGCCATTCTATGATGCTTCTTGTGAGTGCCATTAGACCTGGCCTCTTGGCATCATGTCTGCACTTCGCATCTTTCTCTGGTCACTCCAGACGTCCTAAGAAAGGTGATGGTGCTGTTGCCCAAAGATTAATGTTTTACATCTCTCTGAATGGCCTCATCAACTGCTGAGTGCTTGTGAGTATCTGTTTTAACCAAGAATGATCTGTCCTTAGGGACATCACCCAAAATTTGGGTCCCACAATCTCAGCCCTGTGCAGAGGAGAGAATTCCTACCTCAGAAAGCTTAAAAACCTGAGCAAAGTTAGGGTACATTTCAGTATGTGACCTATGGCAAAATGAAGTTAGCAGTAATATTTGCTACTCTGAACTTAAAGAATAAGAGATTGAATCCCAAGTAGTACTGCAAAAATCATTGATGTTGGAAATGCAGCCATTAGTCAGCTGTGATATAACTCACATCACCTCAGTATCTTAGTACTTATAGCTTTTACATTTTCCAAAATCTCTGTCAAATGCAGACCTTCATTGTTCTCAGAGTGGGTTTTTCATGTCCAGGGATAGCTTATCAGACATCTGATATTGAGGAACTAGGATGGTCTAAGAATTTTGCAACTGTCCCCTCCCCTCCCCTTCCCTTCCCTTCCCTCCCCTTCCCTCCCCTCCCCTCCCCTCCCCTCTCCTTCTAAAATAATAAGCTGGTCTTCCATGGAAAAAATAGTTGATTTGCAAACTGTCCCATTTACTCCATTTTTTTCTCCCACTTGAGAATGAGAGAAAAAATGAAACCAAATGGAATAAAAGAAAATTCAGGATTAGTGATTACTGTCAAAACAGCCACTTACAGGAAACTGTGTGTGCAAAAATGAATAACTGCATGCAGAAACCACAGATTTGAATACCTCAGTACCTCAATACCTCAGTTGTCTGAATATCTCAGGCCTATCAAGGTCACTGTTGGTCCAGGTTAGCACACCTGAAACTGCCTTTGTATTTACACATCTGTCCCACCAAACTGTAATGACTGCAGCATCAAGGTTAGCAACAGTCCTATCGTTTTCCCACATTTTCCCATGAACCAATAACTGCATGGGTAAGCAAAATTCCCAGTTCAGCTGTGGGATATAAAACCCTCCCACAGCCAGCATTCAGGGACAGGTACATGCTTTTCCCCAGTCTTTGGAAACATCTGGCTGTTTTGACCATTTACTTGCTATGCCAGATCTTTAGTGTCAGCACCATTAGGGCGCATTCGCAGCAGCTGTTTAACCAAAGGTCTGCCAGAGAGTGTGTGTGCTTAGAAATAGAGCCATTTTCAATTATACAATGCAAACACAGCTGTAACTGTAAACCCAGTACTTTTGAAAGCACTAACCAATGAGTTTGCAGGTTATGTTAGGAATTGGTCTGGTGCATTGGAAGACAATACCTTCATCCTATTGTTACATGTCACATTATTTGGGTTGCTCTGGAGAGTGTAAGCAAAATGCTTGATAACAGAGTACACTTAGATGAAATGAGCAAATAGTTCAGGAAGAAAAATAAATAAAAAGAGCTATTTCATTTACATTTTTTCAACATACAAACTATTTGTCTAAAAAATGTCATTCAAATGGAGTGCCACAGCTTCAGTCTTCAGATTTAAATGGCTTGTTTGCATTGGGAAGGAAATGGGATGGCACTTCAGACTGAATTTTTTAAAAATATGAAGATGATTCTTTCAGGGATGACCAGAGACAACATAACCTCATACATAAGCATTTTGCTATTAGTGTGAACGTCTTATCCTCTTCTGCAGATGAAATTGCCTAAACGATTCGCTGTTTCATTTTATTAGATGTGAAACAGATTAACACCTTTTCTCCAGAAATGTGAGTACTGTGCTCTTCAAACTGAGTGGGAAAGAGCTAAGAGGAGCTTGATGCAGGCATGAATCTTAATGCCATGGCACTCACTGCACAGGACTGCTGGTTGGTTTGCAAATTTAAACATGTAAGAAATGAAATCTTTGGATACATTCAAGCAGCAGAACATAGATTACAAACACAGCAAGAGGAGCACAGAAAGGAGCTGAATGTTTTCCTTTGTGACTGGCATTCTGGATACATAAAACATTTCAGTTTTCAGAATTCGGAATGACAGGCAATGGATGTGAAATTCAACCAATTCTGGAATAAACAAAAGAAGATCAGAAGTCCTTCAAGTTATTTTTATGCAACATCAAAGCACACGTTCCTGGGGCACAGGCATACACATTTCCGATATAAGAAAGGCTGCTGATATCCTGAAACATCTGGTGTCACAAATTGTCCAGACTGTATTTCTCTTACACAACCTTTTCATCCATAATTCCCAGAGCAAAACAACATGGAGGAAGGAAACAAAACACAGACTACAGAACACACTCAGTGCCCCATCACCCACAGCTTGTTTCCTATATAAGGACACAAGAACCTCCAAAGGGCATTTAACATAACACTTGGAAAAGGCCACATGCATGTCTTGGTCAATAAGCTACCAGAAAAACCTAAAAAAACCCACTAGAGAACATAGTTTCTCCTTGGTTTTACCCCAGCAAAGGGAGTAGCCCAAGTTCATGTTTTTTGCTAAATGTAGGCTGGAATCAAGTCCAAAGCAAAAGTCAAGAACCACTGTGTGGCATTCCCTTGGGAGGAACAGCAAGAATAGAGTGTACTCCAACAGCAGTGCAGCCTCAGTCCCGGCCTGCCTTCCCACCGGCTACCTTCACTCATCTGCAACAACTGAGGCTTAAAGCCAGGTTTTTGAAGCTCCTCACCTTCTGACATTATAGGAAAAAGGAAACACAACATCACACATCTCACTCCACATCCACTGTGTACTGATGAAGACAGAGGGGACAATAATCTCTCAGTACTTGCACCCACAATGCAGCCATTACATTTAAAAAAGACTGCCCCTGTTGCTGGCACCATGATATTTAGATCTTTTTTATGCTCTTGCTCTCCTGGCTGTGACGAATCAGTGACCTCAGGTTCTTAGCACTCTTAGGAGCCCATGCTGAAGATCACTGTGTGTCTACTTTCTCCTTGACGTGGTCCTGCACACCAAAATTATATTGATTGATGATCCGCTTTAGCCATGTTAGATCTGGAGTTCTGAAAACAAACAAGGCTGAGGACTTTCCTCTTAGCTGTGACAGCAGTAGGAGTGAGATCTGTGATGTCAGGTAGGTGGCCCTGCATGGGGATATTTCAGTTACCACTTCCCAAAGCTGATGTCCCAGGCACGGATGCTTACTGTTGCTGTAGCTCAGCTCAAGCTCTCAACGGGATGTGACAGAGCTTTTATTCCTAGCTCTTCCTACCAATGCCATTTTTTAAGACTTCAGGTATCTTCTCCCAGGAGAGGTGCTCCAGCCCTCAGATCATCTCAGTGCCCTCCTCTGGACCCGCTCTAGGGGCTCCACGTCCTTCCTGCACTGGGGGCCCCAGGTCTGGTCGCAGTACTGCAGATGGGGCCTCACAAGAGCTGAGCAGAGGGGGACGATCACTTCCCTCTCCCTGCTGGCCAGGGATATAGTTGGCCTATATCAGAAATATCAGAAATATCATTCGTATTTTTTTTGTTTTGTTTTCATGTATTATTCTTAAAATGTTTTCTCTTAAAATTTTCATCTGATGTAGTTCTCTCTTCAGAAAAAGTTAATGTCATGCTCAAGTGATCTGCAACGCTAGCAACAACCTCTCCAGAGTCTAATTTGGTGACTTTTCAACCTCTTTAAAGCAGATAACTAAAATCCATTTACAGAAATGTCAGCACCCTATAAAGCTTCAGAATAGTTTGCAGTGAACAACTACAGTGCCAAAGCAAAAGCTTTGTAGCAGCAGGTGTAAGACAGGGATTAAAAACCACAGGGAAGACAGTCACCTAAATATCACTAGTTTTGCAGGCATATGCTAAACCCTCCAACCATTTCTGCATTACTCTTCCAACTTTGAAAGCACAACACCATCTAGAAGCTACTAACACAGATATTATCAGTCTCATAAAATCAACATTCAAACCATGCTAAATCTCTGTACTTACAACATTTTAATAGGTTTTGAAGCTATAAATTGTTACAGTATGACTATACATCATGTATTTGTTTGGAGATTTTGTGCCCCTTAGTTTGCCATCAGAATGGTCTGATGAAAATGTCAACTTGCGTCTATGGTGGCTGGTATGCAAAATTGCACTGGGAAGTTAAATATTGACAGTAAAAAAGTAAATATTAAAAAACACATCAAAATGCCATAGTCTTCAAGCAAAGTCTGTGGAGGCTGTGATAAAATGTGAAATCACCGTGGCAAAATATCATTCACAAATCTTTCTGGCATCCTTAATCCCATGTTCTAATGAATGTTTCAGACCCACAGAGTTGCATTGTGCTGATGGGTTGATGGTTGGATTAGATGATCTTAGTGGTCTTTTCCAACCTTAATGATTCTATGATTCTATGCTTTGAGCATCCCCAACTGCTGCTCAGCCTGGAGATCATCAGCTCCATTTTGACAACCTCCAGCCTGCCTTCTTGAGAACTTTCAAGGCAAATCTATTTAAAAGCTTTAACTTTGTCTCCCTCACAGTTTAAGAATGTAATCCAGTCTTCTCTGCACCTTTTCCCTCATTTCCTCCTCTCTGCTCTTGAAATTCAGCCACCTTATCTCTGTCTATAATAAATATTACTTGTCATCCTTTCTTTACCACAGATGAGGATAAAATTTGCAAACTGTTCCAGAGACAACATCAAAGCACACATTCCAGGGCACAGGCATCCACATTTCCAAGCCCAGTAGCACTCTTCCACTCCATCAGCCTTGAGCTCTTTGCCTTTTGGTAAAAGAGGAAGATGCCAAATAAAGCATAAATCAGAGAAGCAGCATTCTCCTCACAAGGTTTACACAGTAAACAGTCTGTAGGCAGACAGTTGGATATTAGAAAAAATTTCTTCCCAGAAAGAAGTGGTGAGGCATTGAAACAGGCTGCTCAGGGAAGTGTTGGAGTTACCATCCCTGGAGGTGTTTGTATTTGTGATACAAATACCAATTTTTTATTGATGAAGGGAACACACATTTGTATAGTTTTCTTACTGCGTATCTGGTGCCACATATAACAACAGCCTTGGGTTTCTTCCTGGAGCTGTGTGACTGCGTTTGTTTATCACATTCATTTTGTTAAAAACTACTTTGGCCTATAATCTGAGCATAAACTGCTGCTTCTACAATCAAAGGCAAAAATCCCTCAAAGTATTGTTATATTTTATAAGTCTTCTTTTAGGTTGAGAAGACTCATGCTGGCTGAACACTCAAACGTTACATGTATTGCACATGAAACAACCATCACTTTGGCCAATTTTTGTCGCTTAATGAGAATTTGTTGACAATTGTATTGATTATGTTTCTATGAATTAATATATGTAAGATTTGTCTCTTAAAAACTCCTAAAAGAATCTTCATGGAGGATCTCTGACAGTTCCAGGCTGGCAGGGTTAGAGGGTTGGAGGCTTTCTTACATTTCACATGTACAGAACTCAACAGTCTGAGAGCATCTCTTCCAGGGACACCTATTGCAGAGCAGGGAAAGAAGGCACGGAAGAAAGGAACACATAGACAACATTAAATATGAATGTATGTAGACCAATATAGATATTTCCTACCAGCTTCGTTCAAAAAAAGCTGTTAGATCCCTGGGTTTCATTAGCAATCCTGTGCAGCACTCTCCACAACAAGGATATAAAATAACTTTTCAGTAACTGTCTCGGCAACTAAAATTCTAAGTCCAGTCAAGCTTGCAAATACAGTGACAAATTCATCCCTTCTGGGCTCTATGATTTCTCAACAGAGCACAGTAGAGGCAGCACAAAGCTAGAGCATCTCCTGAGACATTTCGCTTTTGTTCACCCACATTTGACCTTCTGCTGTCTTGAGCCCTAACAGGAGTTTCAACATATGAGCCTACAGAATACAAAGTTGATGCTCTAAAAGAGACAGAGACCTCTCATCCACTGCTTCCCCCTTCCCTGGACTGCTGCCAGGGCTGTTGTAATGCATTCATTTGGAGGCTCAAATGAATGCCTTAAGAGGAGGCTCAGGGGAGACCTCATTGCACTGTACAGCTTCCTGAAGGGAGGTTGTGGTGCAAAAGGGTCTGGCCTCTTCTCCCAGGCAAATAGTAGGACCCGAGGAAACGGCCAGAAGTTGTACCAGAGGAGGTTTAGGTTGGACATTAGGAGAAACTTCTTCTCTCAAAGGATGGTCAGGCACTGGAATGGCTGCCCAGGGAGGTGGTGGAGGTGCCGTACCTGGCAGTGTTCAAGAGGTGTCTGGATGAGGAGCTACAAGATATGGTTTAGTAGCTTGTGGTACTGATAGGAATGGGAGGGTGGTTGGACTAGATGACCTTGCAGGTCGTTTCCAACCTTGTGATTCTGTGATTCTGTGATTCTTCAGGGGCAAAACATCTTGTTTTTAAAGAGGGTACTTGTGCTTCTTGTAGATAGACCAGAAGTAAGGTTTCTGTTTTCACTTCAACAAATAAAATGCACAAAGCAGTCAGTTGTTTTCTTCCATCCCAGTTAGAGCAAAGATAATCCTGCAGCAAAATAACTTAGCATACAGCACGATTCAGTAATTTTCAGAGATAGGGACTTTATTTTTAAGTATTAATAGGATGTGCCAAAACTCAGAAGAACTTTGTTCACTTTCATCTTTATTCAGTTCAGGCATTCTTTCTTCCCCAAAAAAGTGATCTCCTTCCCCCATCACCTATCCATAAACTGTCTCATGCAGCACAAGGAGAAGCTGAGCACTGAAATCTCAAGTCTATAAGGGACACACACAGTAACAAAATATGAATTAACTGAGAATGCTCATTATGTTATAATGATGAACTCTAGAACTGCTGCTGTGATTAAATACAGATCTACAGCAGATGTAAATTCTGACCTGTGCCTCAGCAATTTGGATGAGTTCCTGTCAGACAAGGCAAATCTTTCTACACAGCTGCAATTAGTATGAAAGTTTCATCATTATGTGGAAATTATGGCATTATATGGGAATTATGTGGGCATTATGGCTTGTTCTCAGTTCACCGAGATGAAGCACAACCAGGGAATCTGGCAACCAGGGAACATCTCCACACCAGGATGAACTGTCCCAAGCTGCTTACAGCTCATCCCACCTCGTCAGATTTTCCTCAGAAAGGTCAAGATAAACAAATTCACTCTACTTTTTGGTGCTGACATTTTCAAACCAATCTGGCATGAGGTAGGACATTGCAAGGTAGGACATTTTCAGAGGCATTGGCCTGTCTTCCGCCTGCAGCTAGAGCCAGGAACAGAACTCAATGACTATATGGATCCCTTCCAACTTGAGATGATCTGTGATTCTATGTCTGCCCTGGTGTAAAATGAACTGGGGCTGTAACTGCTCCATAGGGCCCAGTAAGGCAAGAAAGCACCAGCCACTGGGGCTGGAGATGAGCAGGGGCCTGACTACAGGATCAGTACCCACAGTTTCATCATCCCCAAAGGTACCACCAGTAAGCCTCCGATGGCCTCTGCTTCAAGCACAGATGTGACTGAACCATGGAGATGTATTTGGCAAATATAAGATCAGGAGCCATTTTCTTAATAGTCCATTAAATTGGTTTGAAATCAGCTCTATCAGCCTCTGCATAGAAATGGGTCTCCACAGAGCAGGTCTATGCAGTAAGAAAATTCTGCAAAGCTTCCCAGGACAGAAGTCTGCTGTGGAGCAGGGGTGTGAGGCAGGGATGGACAACCTGCCAATGCATTCATCCCCAAAATTGGAATTTGTTTGTAGACAAGAACCCAGTTCTACAAAATACATATATATATACATATATATATATATATTTTTCCAAATTAATCCTGACCCTAGAGGATGGCTGCAGTCTTTACGAGATACACATGGTGATAAAAGCACATTTAAACACACACAAAACAAAATAAACCAAACACTTGATCACAACTGACAACTTTGTTGAAGCATTTGAAGATTTTCTGCCATTTTAGCTTCCAGTGTAAGACTTGACAGGCAGTTTGAAGCGTTCTATTAAATTAGCTGCTATTTTTAGACCTTGGGAGCCATAACTGAGTACAGAGCCCACTTCAGGCAGATGAAAGCTGAGACCACATGAGGACAGAGGGACAGGCAGCTCTGATATACCAGGATAGGACCCCAAGTGGGCACCTAATCCCAAATGGAAAGCAACCCCGTTTCAGAAACATGACTCAGCTTTGAGAAGGAATTATCCTCTTTCAGAGATGCCATTCAACTCCTGGATAGAAAAATAGCTGCACAGTCCCACCTATTCTTTCCATTCTACTTCAGCCAGACTTCTTCCCTCAAAACTCACCTCTCCTGCACAGAAGTCAGTACAGAATAACCTGTCTTCAAAAGGCCGAGTTTCTTCATCATGGTAACTTTCTTCAGCAGCAAAGTATGTAGTGTTTAACCAAACCAAGTGATCCTTCATGTATTTTAAGAAATCTATCTGTCTGAGCTCTTCTCAAGCAAATGGAAATCTACTGAGAGCATTTACTCCCAACTTCTTTTTCTTTGGGTCTAGTAATACCTACACAGCATGAATCATTTCCCCATCTCTCCCCTCTCCCCCTCCCACAAAATATCACCTACATCTCACCAATGAAATAGCCCAGAAAAATAGAAACAAAAAGGCCAAAGTATAACCCATTGCCCAGGGGGATACCAGTCCACAAATGACATGGGATAACTCATCACCCTGTGCTGCCAGCTGCGTGGTGTGACTAACACCACAATGAGAGCAGCAGGAAGCCCTGTCTCATTTTGCTCACCTGGGATGGTCCAAAGGGGTTGGACATGGGATGAGACTCCACTTTTGGAGAACTTTCAATGCAAAGGGACCAGGCACCATGCCAAGCAAAAGGAGAAGTCACTTCTGCTCTGTAGTCCTTGCAAAGACCAAGCAACAAGGCAGACCAGGAACTGAACAACTTCCCAACAAGCTCCTTCATCCCCTGCATCAGGTGATTCTGCCATGAGAAGGAGAGGAGAGGGATGAATTTAAAAAACAAGAGTATGTTTTTTTTTTCTCTAGAAACAAGAGTTTCTGCGTTGCTGCTCTCACTCTTAGCCAGGGAAGAGCAGACAGAAAGAGCTTCTCTACAATAGATTAGCATTTCATTTTTTGATGTAAGAGTGCACTCTGTTGGTTTGGATATGCCTTGCCTGCTGTTTACATCCTATTAAAACCTTGCCAGGCAGCACTCAGTACTTTTCCAGTAGCAACAAGAGAGTGGTGCCACTGGCAAGGAGTTAAAAATTGGTTTATGATAAAAATAATAGTTTGTTTTGCACCATGAGAAGGGCAGTATCCTGATAAGCAAACAGCTGTTCTGTCCAGCTCAAGCAAGGACTAGAAATAACTTTCAACATGTGATGCTAATTTTTCTTCTCCAGTTGCAAGGCTTCCATCCTCACGGAGCTTCTTTCTTTAGCACACATTAATTTACATAAACTATATTAGTTCCAGCAAAGAGGAGCACACATTTATGAAGTAATAGTTCAGACGAGTGCATGTCCTGCAGACACATCTCTATGCTCCAGGAAAAAAACGTGGTCCATTACACATATACACAGGGGCCATGAAATTCCCAGCGCAGTAAAACAGCACTTTCTATTCAAGATCACTGGTATCCAGATCCACTGTTTTCCATAACCAGAAGCTGACTCGTGCACCCTCAGGAGTGGCTTTGTAGCCAAAGCCAAGCTCTTTGAGGCTGTGGCTTTGTACGGGGATTTACAACACCTGGCTTAAAACAAACTGCCTCAGGAGCAGCAGGTTCCATCAGCTGATTCCAGAGGCTTTGACACAGTGCTTTCATCATAGAATTACAAAATCGTATTATCATTAAGTTTGGAAAAGACTTCTAAGATCATCTAGCCCAACTATCCACCTGGTCACCAATATGGCCCACTAAACCCCATTCCTCAGTACCTCATCACCATGTTTCTTGAACATTTCCAGGGGCAGTGACTCCACCACCTCCCCGGGCAGCCTATTCCAGTGCTCAATCACTCATTTGGAGAAATTTTTCCTAATATCCAACCTATGGCACAACCTGAGGCCATTCCCTCTCAATCTATGACTAGTAAGCTGAGTCAGAAGAGAGTGTCCAAATCATCCTGTCCAGAAGAAGTAGCTCCATTTCATTTCATCTTGCTTCACTCATACCACACAGCATCCTCAGCCCCATACAGCCAGCCTGAAGATGAATATACAGAGCACTCCAATTTTAGATGACGCCATCTGCTTGATAATGGATTTGATATGTATCCACTTTGAAGAATAGCCACGAAAACACTGCGTCTCCTCCCCTCTTCTGAAACATTACCATGTGTGTGTCACTGTGGATAAACCTTCATGTTCATCACCTACATCTATTCAGTCTCCTCAGGCCATATTCTGCACAGCTGTAAAATCAGCTCTCAAGGAAGAAAGTGAGAAGTATTGGACAAACAAAGAACATTTGCCCACATTACCAGATTGTTAGCCAGAGAAAATGATGTTTTAAGAACTTTCATATGGAAATTAAGTTAATACTGTTAATACTGCTCACTAACCAATAAGGCAAACTTATAAACTTTAAAAAAAAGAAAGAAAGGAAAGCAAACAGCAGTTAGTGGTGGTTTGGGAGTTGCAATTCCCCAAGATCCAAGCTGGCAAGTAGTGGCATGAAGCTGAGCAAAGTTTAGACATTCACAGGGTAGTTCAGCCTCATCAGAGCACAAGCTCTAGCACACTGGCAACCAGCACTGCTGTGGTTGTATCCATCTTACATGAGCTGGCAGACCCAGAGAAGTCTGATTGTGCTTATAGTATTTTCTAGCAGTAGACACAGAAGTGACAAAATAAGTCAAAATAATTAATCAACCTCATTTTTGTCTCAGTCAACCTCGAGCTAATGCTTAAACTAAGACACACTCTCATATGTGACAATGCTTGTGGAGATACTTTGTGTACCAACAAGCTGCATGACAACTGACGAGTGTCATTCATCAAATCAATATTTGACAAAGGCTTGGTCCTATTATTCAGCTGGTTTTATAAGCAGTGAGACGATATTCCGCAAGTAACATTTTAACCAAGTCTATTTTCTTGTATCTCTTAATCTGGTAAGAAGAGCTCTGACAACTATGTAAAATTGCCTTAGTTTAGAAATGTTCTAAAAAAAAAAAAAGAAAGAAAGAAAAATAAATCCATTGTTTTTCACTGGCTCTGCCTGTCTCTGAAGTCAGGACAATAGCAGAAATAGTGGCACCTAAATGGGGTATGGAAACCTCAACTAGCTGAGTCCTGTTCTATCACTGCCATAAGGGTATGAAGATGGAGGGCAAGGTGAGTGATGAGCAGCTGAGGTCCATGGGTTGCTCAGTGCAGAGCAGAGGAGCTGAGGGGAGCCCTGATGGCGGCTGCAGCATCTCACAGGGAGCAGGGACAGCGACAGGGCCCAAGGGGTGGGTGGGGGTCAGGGACAGGGTCTGCACCAGGGGGCGGTGGGCATGGAACGGGCTGCCCAGGGCAGTGGGCACGGCTGAGTTCAAGGAGGATTTGGACAATGCTCTCAGATATTGGTTTGAACTTTGAGTGGTGCTGCGCAGAGCTGGGAGTTGGACACAGTGACTTGTGGGTCCCTTCCAACTCGGGCTATCCTGTGATTCTATGATCACTCACACTAGAATATAAAGGTAATTGTGCATATGCATTTCAGAGTATTTACAGCTACTTGATCTAACTTTAAAAATTACTGCAGTGAAACTCCATCATTCATTTTTTCTATGTTTTTATACATTGGTTATAAAAGCAATACAGCCACTGGCTTAGATGAGTTCAATGAGCTGGAAGATAAGCCACAGGGTACTGTCACAGTTCTGCTCTTGCCTATTCCCCAGTGGGGTCGCACCCTCAGCACCTCTCATTTGGAAAAGACTTCATCAGGACAATCTGCTCGAGCTGTAGGTGTCCCTGTTCATTGCAGAAGAGTTGGACTTGATGACCTCTAAAGGTCCTCTCCAACTCCAATGATCCTGTGCAGTTTAAAAAAAAAAAAAATTGTTCTGCTATATTGTTCACCTGCTGCAAAACTGGCTGCATGTTCTGCTATATCAGCTCTCTCTTGAATTCTCTTGAATTTTTTCAGGTACTCAACTTGGCCCTTCTTAAAAGCCAGTGTATGCGACGGCTTCCTGTATTTTGTAATTGAGAACACAGAATAAAGGAGATTGAAAAAGGCCTCAGGAGGGCTGCAGTCCACCCTCCTGCTCAGAACAGGGTCAGCCACGAGCTCAGGTAAAGTATGTCAGGGCTTCAACCTGCCTGTTCTTGGAAACCTCCACAAGTGGAAGCTGTATTACGCCTCTGGGATATTTGTTATATATATCTCCCAAGAAATATACACAAATCAAAAAGAGCTTCCAGTGCAACATCACTTGCCTCTGATATCACCCGGGTATAAGTCAGGTTGCACAGTAAAGGAAATTGCTTTAAGCTGAAAACTGTCTTCAGTCAAGGAAAAGAGGTAAGACAATACCTATGACTGTGTTTCAAAATATCTAAACACTGCAGGCTATGGCTGAAGGTGGAGCCAGCATACATAACTTCTTATAGAATGGCTTGAGTTGGAAGGGACCTCAAGGATCATCAAGCTCCAACCCTCATATCTGATACTAGACCAGGCTGCCCAGGGCCCCATCCAACCTGGCCTTGAACACCTCCATGGATGGGGCATCCACAGCCTCTCTGGGCAGCCTGTTCCAGCACCTCACCACTCTCACAGTAAAGAACTTCCCCCTGACATCCAACCTAAATCTTCCCTCCCTCAACTTAAAACATTTTTCTCTTGTCCTGCCCTTATCTACCCACATTAAGAGTTATGCTTTCTCTTCTTGAGGCTAAGTACAGGGTACAGGAGAGACTACACGAAAAAGGGTTTTCCCTTGATAAAACTGCATTTCTGCAAGAATGCATGTATATGAGAAAGATATTTTAATAACATTGGGTGGTCTTGAGCACTACAATGACAGAGTGACATTTTACTGCTGTGAACAAACTACTGCACATGAAGGATTCTGCACATGGTTTTACCTACGGCAGTTTATTTGTAAACAATTGTTACATGTGCCAATAATTTAATTGAACACAGACTGTACATTTCAATGTATAATGTTAAGAATGTCACACCAGAAGAATTCAACTGTATTCAGTTACAGCCATACTTTAAAAACCTTCGAAATACAAACCATCAAGAATACTGTACAAGCAAAAGGAAGATCTGAGAACAATGGTGGAAAAGGAAAAAAGAAAAACAAGAAATAATATATCATGATCAGAAATCTGAGAACAAGTAACACACACTTTCTAGTTGGCTCTTGAAGCCCTCCAAGTACACTCATCTAGAATAACCACTACTTGGGTTGTGCCAGAGCACAAAGCCAACTTCTCAAGTTAAAAATTGATGTTGTGAAGACAAACTTCAAACAACTTGCAATGTTATAATGCGTGAGATTTTTCATCGACTTTCAATAAAACTGCCTGAAAAAAAGAAACTGATTTCATTAGACTTTATTTGCGATACAATATAAAATAGATTCTTTTGGTATGAAGATCTTGGAGACCTTATTTTTTACACCACATTTAAAACGAAAATCACATACTTTGAGTCTCTGGACCATCCCAAGCACTGGAGCCGTAGTAGAGTTTCAGGTATTTTGTGGACTTCTTTGGTTGCAATCTATTCAGTAAACTTCAAATATGAAGACTTGAACATTCAAGCTCTAAACTAGTGTTGAAGCTCCTAAATTATAGTAGTTTGATTTCTAAAAATTGCCAACGTATCTGGAATTTTCACCATTAACAGCAAGATTTGTGGGTATTAAACAACTCTGAAGAGCAGACTATTTTTATTTAGAACCTAGTAACATCCTTCACTCAGTAACACTGAAGAGTAGGCAGTGAGGAGAACAGAAAATTTAATCCATTCTTAGACTTTCACACAGCAGATTAACTTGTACTGTCATCAATTCTGTGCTTGTATAGACATTGTGCATGGCAAAATTTAATACAGTATGCCAAACTAGCTCATCTATTACAGTTCACTGTAGCACTGAAAGTATTGTCTATGGTACTGAAAGTGTAAATCATCATCTACTGCTTAGTTCCCCTACAGCTCGATTTTGAATTAATCTTCACATAACAACTCACAGTAAACCTATATTCTCTGCAATTTCTAGCAGACTGACATTCAGTTCCTCTTCAATTCCTTTGAGGGAAAAACAACTTAAAAAAAGACTATGAAAAAATAAGCACTTCCAGTACAAAAGTAACTGTAGTGTAAATAATTTTCTGTAACCTAGCTCTGTAATTCACGCAGAATACTAAATTCAGTTGATGTTGGTAAAATACATAACACAACAGATGTAAAAATACACATAAAAAGAAAAGAGCAGCAATGAGCAAACTGTAGTACTACAGACTTCCAGTTCTTAAAGCACACGTCCCACACTTACACATCAGGAATGTATATAATGCCAAGGAGAAAATAAAGGGACTTTCACAGTGTCAGCTGCAGTCGCTGCATTATTCTCTTGTGGTACATTTTCCCTTTTCAAACTTGTTATATGTTTTCTTACAGCTACAAAGAACAGGATACAAACCCAAACGTTGTCATTTTTCTCCTTGTTATTTTCCAGCATCATCAACGCCGCAGATTCTTGGTCCGTTACGTAACGCAGGCTAGTAAAGACAGGATGGTCGTCCTATTTTGACATTATTTATAGCAAGGCAGTTCCAGCAAAGAAGAGAGCTGGCAGAGTTCTTAGTCACCTGGATGCTTTAGTATTCCACATCTCATTTCCTTGTGTGCTAAAAGGAACAGACTTTTATTTAAGCTGGAAAGAAGTTGTTAATGCCCAATATAAACAAAATGAAATCAATATCATCCCCTACAAATAGAGCCAGAATATTATTTTAGATGAAACAGTGCGCTGATAACGTTTGTCAGAACGAACAGCTAATGGTTGAAAAGAAAACAGATTCAGAGAAGTCTCTGCCTACACAACTTCTGCTATCTTCCTTTGCTAAGGACAGTCATGAAAAAAATTAAGAGATCTTCTCTTTCAAATATTAACCAACAGAACATATCTAGTTATCTACCTTGAAATCAACTTACAACGTCAAGAGATTTCTCACAGCAATCATCAGCAATGTCAAATAACAAGGTGGAACCAACTCCCAGCGTGTCCCAAATCTCCATCTCCCCTTTTCATACAGAGTAAATCCATTATAATAAAGAACTCTACAGAGAGGGCCAACCACTTCAGCCTTCCCACAATTCCACATCTTCACTGAATTTTACCAGAGATGAAAGCACACCATCCATCTTCAAAATGGCCTTAGTCATCAACAGGGCTTAAAGCCGGCTCTAACATAGACCCTGAAAGCATCAAATTTCCTACTGTGCTGATTTGTCAAGGCCACAGTATTAGGGTGAACTTCATAATTCAACAATTCTTAATGCTCCGTATCACCATGATACATTTTTTAAACAGTTGGTATCACTGAGCTTTTAGAGGAAGAGCCAAATCTCCTACCTTTATACAGAAAGGCTTTCAGTATTACAGTACAAAACTAAACAGAATTTATGTCTGAGTAACGAACATAGAAAACTACTATTGCAATTCTGTGGTGACGGCATAGAAATTTAACAATCATCAGAAAGCCTACAAACAGCATGGTTAGTTATAAAAGAAAGATTGTCTCAAGATAAAAATAGTGCTGACAGCTAAAAAGCTCTCTGTTGCAGCAAGATACGCAGTAATGAGTAACAAGTTCTAGACAGTTTAAGCAATTCCCCAATACTGCAACACAGCACGTTTTTGTAACACTACTTTTACATGGGTTATGCTGCAGCAACAGTACACTTCTTAGTGGTTGGCACTATAAAACAACCATAATAGAAGAAAGGCATAGAGTGATCAATGTGTGAGAATCTCTATTTGACCTGTTCCTTAGAAGTGGTTGAAATAAAAACCGAGGAAGGGGACCGTCCATTCCATTCAGATAATACACCTTCTTTGAACATGAGATTCTTGGCAGGAAGTGGAACACCCATATCTGCAGAAGTTGGCTGCAAAATTGAACTTGAACAACCAGCATCATGGAGCTGATCCAGCGTTGAAGTACTTTCCTAAAAACAAAAATTAGAAAACTGTCTTAAAAGCAAGAGAAATAATGAAGGATTTAATAGGTAGAATATAACAAGCTATTCCAATCAGCAAATTTAGTATTCCTGAAGTGTGCTTAATCCAAATCATTATGCAAGTAAAAGTAGAACAAAGGAAGGCATGAAATAGGCAAACAGTTGCCTCGGTACATCTGTGTGCACATATTTATGTTCCAAGAAGCCTTCATGGGGGGCTGAGACTTAAAAATTAAGGGAAGATCTAGTGAAGTGAGTATGCAGCTATGAAATCTTCAAGACAGCTCTCACATCAGTCTGAGTGTGCTAAGCACTGTCACAATCTCATACGGTGCTAGGAGGTGTATATAGATATATTCAGAAGCACTGACTTGATCATAGTATGAGTAGACATATTTCCCATAAGTTTGGTTGCTCAGCTTAAAAAAGTAACTTCAGTATTTTTCCCCTCCCTGTACAGATAATCATTGGTATAAAAAGTACATCCCAGAGACAGAATCTAAAAGGTTAGGAAGAAGGCACTTGAGACTTGGATGGTTTCAATGGCTTCAAACTTCTGGAAACCTCCAACATTCTCAAGAAGAAATGGTTTCAGGATCACACCATCTGTAACACTACCTAGGAAAAGTAACCTGCAAGTTTCTTGCTGTACTGAAAGGATAGAATTTTAGACAAATGTATCAAAGCATAAGCAACTAAGTAGATTCCATGACATATGTGGACACATCTTGCTAGCATGTATTTCCATGCAGAACCATAGGAGGCTGTGGAGCAAGCATTTCTCCTCTCTTGCTACACAAGGTCCCCCTTTCTGCCCTTGCCCTTCCCCCAGCATCTGTACTTTTACATATTTATACTCATTCATCATCAGGGAAGGGAAGAATTTGAATTTTACAGCACTTAATACAGTGGCCACTTACAGGAGGGTAAGAAAAGAACAAAACAAAAAAAAACCAAACAAACAAAAAACAAACACCACACACACGTTCCTATTCAGCAAGGAATAACAAAGGAGAGCAAAGAACATCACATAGCAGAATTATTTACTTGTTGGTTACTCCTTCTTACCTGGAATGAATGAACAAAATTAAGGACCTGCAAGGACAGCTTTCTACTGGAATGTAACAGTTTTTGAAGGCTGTAAAAAGTGAAAGAGAAGAATTTATGTACAAATACAGAAAATCAAAATACATGCCAGAAATTTCCAACCTTCCAAGGTGCCCCAATTTAATCTAGTAAAGAATTATCATGGTAAACTGCTCAAAAATTTCTTTTGTAGTACCAGGCATTACATGACAAAATAAAAAGCTTTCAGACAGGAAGCCTGACAATAACATTAGCACCGATGAGGTACTCAAATCATCTCATGTGCTTGTGAATCCAACCAGCTAAATGCTGTTTTCCTGATTTATTGTGTTAAAATGGAAATACTACAGTTGAAAAAAAATATTATTTCACATAAAATACATTAATAAATTAGACTGTAACATGTTTTCTTCTTATAAAGAACATTATTGTGGATTTCAGAAGCAGGTAAGTGATACACTGTTAAAAGCTGCTACAATAAAATCCGTAAGCTATGTTTTCAAGCAGCCTTTTATTTAGCTTCCAGAACCACATCCTGGAGAAAAACAAACAAACAAAGAAAACCAAAATACATTGCTGGGTGAATAATCTTTCATAAAGAAAAGCTACTGTCAAAAGCAAAAGTAATCTTGATCATAAGGCAGCACTAAGCTTAGGAAATAAAATGCCAAAATCAAAGAAAATTTCTATCAAAACCAAATGCATTTTATATCTAATCACTATTAAGAGAGTTTTTTTGGTGTTTTTTTTTTTTTGGGGGGGGGGGTCAGGTGGTGAAGAAAAGAAGTCTGTGGTAGGCCAGGAAGGCATTCTAAACTTTCCTGATGTTCACATAGCTTCCAAAAAGAATTTATTTTCTACCTTGCAAGAACAAAGTTTTTTTTTTTTTTTTTTTTTTTTTTTTTTAAATTGGCAAAAAAATAAAAAAGAAAAAAAAAAAAATTTTTTTGTCGTTATTAAAAAAAAAAAAAAAAAAAAAAAAAAAAAGAGACAGCCAATATTGATCCCAGACCCAATTCTGTCAGGTCAAATCCATTCTCTCAGATCTAAAGGACAATTCATGCTTTTCTGAGGCAGCTCATTTACTCAACCGCTCAAAGATCTAAGAGAATCTGAATTCTTATTAGATAGGGAATGTTTAGTACAAAATATTTGTCATAGTTTTACCTTCAAGGCTTTGCTTGATTGCAGAATCCATTGATGTTTCTTCTATTACCATCTCAAATGACTCTGTACTCCCGTTTACATCAGATCCTGATGCTAGATCAACATCCCCTGGAGGTAAAATAATCCTTACATAAACATTTAGATGAGTATATGTTTAATTACCAACTGATGTAAGGAACTTCACACAAGTTTTGCCCAAAAGCTATACAGGAAAGCTGCTCTGAAAATAATGCCTCCTATTTTATTATGTTGGCCCACATCATCAGAGGCAGATGTTGGTGATACAGCAGAGTTGAATCTTCACACCCACATTCTGTTAATTTTGTAGCATTACAGCAGATGGCAGCAGAGGAACAGTCTGACAAAGCAACGTCTGACATGAAAGTACATATGAAGCAATGGTGTGGGATTGAACCCCTATATGAGTTAAAAATGGCACCCATTGATGTTTATAGATTCCTTCTGAATGTTTACGGAGGCCAAACAGTGGATGTGAGCACAGTGAGGTGGTGAGTGGTGCATTACAGCAGTGACAACAATGCATTACATCCTCTGCTGCAGATTTTTACATGGGCAGCATGCAGGCTCTTGCTGATCACTGTCAAAAATACATAGCTAATGGTGGTGACTATGTTGAAAAAAACAAAAAACAAAACAAAACAAACAAACAAAAAAGCCACCAGTGTTTTATAGCTAAAAATGTTCTCTATCACATAGTGCTATCATGGTCTTTGTTTCCATGGAAATAAATAGGAGGTACTACTTTTGGAGCAACCTACATAACTATTAAACTGGAAGAAATATTACAGAGAAATATAGTCTTACTGGTCTTAGGACTTTAGAGCTACTTAGGGATCTTCAGCACACTTACAAAAGATTAAGTTCTGGCATATGAAAACAGCACAACTTACATTTTAATGTTTTGAAATGATTTCTTCCCCCTTCTGCCAGTTATTTTAGTCCAATGATTTTCAGCTTGTATTTGCTAATTTAGGCTCAACGGGCAATTAGGAAGTAAGCCTATTGACAGCAGATTTAAATGGGGTTTCTCTCTATATTGGATGATATCCAACACAGACTGGGAGAGCTGGGGCTCTTCAGCCTGGAGAAGAGAAGGCTCCAAGGGGACCCTGTAGCAGCCTTCCAGTATCTGGAAGGGATCTTACAAGAAAGCTGAGGAGGAACTTTTTAGAAGGGCAGTTAGCAGCAAAACGAGGGGAAATGTTTTTAAGCTGGCAGAGGGTAGATTTAGACTAGATATTAGGAAGAAAGTCTTCACTGTGGGGATGCTGAGACACTGCCACAGGTTGCCCAGTGAGGCTGTGGATGCCCCCTCCCTGGAAGCATTCAAGGCCAGGCTGGATGGGGCTGTGAGCAACCTGGTCTAGAGGGAAGTGTCCCTGCCTATAGCAGGGGGTTGGAACTAGGTGATCATACTGGTCCCTTTCAACCCAAACCATTCTGTGATACCATATCATGCAGAAATCCAAATCCTTTGAGTTTAATCCTTCGCTCAACTTTGCTGAAGTAACTGTAAATTAACAGAACACACACACACACAAAAATACTGATAACTAACCTCTTCCATCAGAAGCATCACTCAGCTTCCTGTTAGCTTGTCGACTTGTAGGATTCAGCATAGTGACATAGCCACAAAAATGCTGCAAGTCTACCTTGTTCCTCAATATCTTTAAAGCTGAATGAATGCCCATGTTCACACGAGAGAAGTCTAGAAGAAAGGAAATACACAACCCAGTTTACTTTAGAGAAAACCTCCTCCAAAGCCATATAGTTCATGTCTAGCCAAACTGGCTTTTAACTAGATTTTTTTTTGTCTCCTTTAATGCTACAGATTAGCGATAATATGGGAGGACGTGGGGTAACACTGAAGAAGACAGCTGTCAATGGCTAGGTTCAGCTAAGAAAAAACAACATCCAACTCTCTCAGTGTCACAGTCTTGTAAGAAAAATCCAATACAAGAACTTCCACAGATCTGATATTCTGAAGAATTATAGTACAGTACTAGAGGGCAACAAGGAGTTTCAACACTGACTTCTTAATCCTAGATTTTTTTGAGTTTACAAGCAGACATACCAGAGGGGACATACATAAAAGGCAATCCATTTTGAGCATAATAAAAATTAGACTATGAAATTAGCTTTATTTCTAGTAGCCTAAATAATACTGGGTTTCATATCTGCAAATCTGCAGTTTTCCTCAAACTCTAAGCTAGAAAGCTTATGGCCAATCCAAAGCCTCCTGTCACCAAGGAGTACATCAGAAAGTTAATTTCTGCTTTTTAAACTCAGTTGTACTAGGAAGAAGTATTTCTGCAACCTTGCTGCACAAGGTAGCAGTCAATATGGTGGCACAAAGTTTACATTAAATAAAGTTACCTCCCTGCTGCTCAGCTTCATCAAATGGAAAAGGTATATGCACAGTTTCTCCCATTCCATGCATACCATGCCCCTGAACATCAAGAAAATCACATTAGGCACCAAAAAAAATGTACTCATCAGCTTAGCTTAGTCCTAATCATGCTCTCTTTTAAAGGCCACCAGTCACATTGGTGAAACAAACATAGAAACATTTCTATATTAACACTCTCAAAATAAACAGATTGAATAAGATACCCATCCTCTCCCCCTAAAATACACGTGAATGAAGATAATTAGTTAAGCTTCATTGAAGAGGAGCAGTTTCTTGAATAATTCATACTGTCAGTTACCTTATACATCACTAACATCCAAAAGACTTGTGGATTATTCATTTTCATTTCAGTTTACTATACCCTCAAAGCTTCTATAAATCCTCATCTCATTTTCATTGAGCAAAATTCTTAATATTTGCTCATAATGCAATAATGCATATTACATATGCATCGACAGTCTTTATCCCCTCTAAACCACACCAGCAATGGCTAAAGTTAAACATTTTTCAGCTCCCAACAAAAGCATAGGTCTCCTACATTCTTAATCTACTCTTTGATGCAACAGTTTTACCCAAAATTATATGTTTTCATCACTTACAGAAGGTATTCCATACCTGAATTAGAACAGCTGAATGCGTTAAAGCATCATTCAACATTGTGAGCACATTTGAAGTAGGAACTACTCCTGGGTCGTGACCCCAAGATGTTATAAGTAAGCGATCATAACCCTAGAAGACAGAAGGTTATGTACAGCAGTAATGGACTATCCAAGCACAAAGTGAAATGCTGCAGTTAGGCTAATAGCATGCTGCTACAATTCTGAAGTTACTGCAGATTACAACTCTATAGCATTATACTTTCTACCAAGGATCACTCATGCTCACATTTCTGGTAAGGACAGAAGTTTGCCAATCTCAAAGTTAAGATGGTAGTTTGAGTAGAATGTATCTATCAACCGTCCCTACAGGACTAGGTGGGCCTCGCAGCAGTCTCCTAACAAATATGAGATGAAAATAATTCCAAATAACTCTAAATGCTAAGCTAACACTGTCAAAAGAAAGCAACGATATATATCAATCCCAGAGTAGCCATCCAAAGGGAAGGGACAGGAAGGCAAAAACACTGACAAACTTCCCAGATTTCAAGACTGAAAATGTTGAGACATTTCTGAAACTCCTACAGACAGTTTCTCAAGATGACATGGCAAAATAAAAGCAGGAGAGAAGCATTTGCATCAGTACAGAGAAGGGCTCCAACAAGTTTGTGATAATGCAGGACATGAAACAGTAGAGGAAAAACAGACCCATCAGCTCTCTGAAAACACAGGTCACTTTGGAAATGTTCCAAGGCAACTACACTGAATGTTTTTTATTAATGAAAATACATCACTTATTTACCATCAGTTTAAGTTACTGACAAAGTTTCAGTCAAGCTCTTAGAAGCCTTATGGAATGCTTTCTGCTGTGTATGTCTTGGTTCATTCAATCCTGTTATTTTAAAACAAGTCTTAGAAATAGAAGTAAAGGACATGAAGAGGAAGAGAAGATATATGAAAGAGGCTGGAGGAATGGAATCTACATCTACAAATCCAAGAGCCAGAGATAACTGCTTAGGTGGGTACTAAGAATACGCATTGCTCTCTGAACACCTCCATACTACTGCAGTATGCTCAGCTCAAGTGTCTATGTGAATTAAGAGTTGCAAATTGTAGAGATCACCCTCCGATTATAAATATGAACAAGACTACTTTGTGAACCTTGCTGTAATCAGTGAGACATAAACACTGCTATGTGTCTGCTGTGTGTCGATTAAAGTTAATAGAAACCACAATTTTTTGGTTCTGCCAAGTTTAAAAGTTGCCATGTCACTCCCAGCTAGGTTTGCCAAGGCTACCAAATACCTAACAATACTCCTTCATGGGACACAAGTCCCTCTGAGGGCCAGAATAGGAAAAAGCAGCATCTGAAGTCTTTCAAGCTTGAATTGGACATACCAAGAGTTTTTTTTTTTTTTTTTTACATTAAGAGTATAGGAATAGGCTGTTCAGAGAGGTGGTAGATGCTCCTGGAAACATTTGAGGTCAGGCAGGACAGGGCTTTGAGCAACCTGCTCTAGCTGTAGGTGTCCCTGTTCATAGCAGGGGAGTTGGATTAGATGACCTCCAAGAGTTCCTTCCAACTCAAACGACTATGATTTTATACTACATAAAACTTGCTCCTAAGAAGGCTACAATAGCTACTTGATTACACCTCAGATTACAACTGTGCGTGAATTCTTTAGTATACAGCACATCTTTGAAACATTAAGAGAAGGGAGAGAAAAAACATTCTGTACTTATACTACCTGAAAAATATCTGGAAGTTTTCGAAGACGTGTTCCTTTAGAGAGCAATAGAGAGGGTGGTCCTTGTCCAGTTATGTGGTAAATATACAGTTTGAACCAAACTGAACTGACTTCTGGTATTGCAGGTCCAATATGCTGAAGAGATTATTCAGAAAAAAAAAAAAAAATAGAGCCTATTATTGCAATTCTTACATGTACAGATATAATTTAATAATTGATAGTTTTAAAGAAACATAAAGCTAGTTCTGCAGCATAGGAAGGAGTACAAAAATGTGTTAATTCACTAAGGAGAGATGATATTTGTAGTGGGGCTGGAACTACATGATCTTAAAGGCACCTTCTAACCCCAACTATTTTATTATCCCATGATTTTCTAGGTACTTTCTCTCTTGATAGTAATTTATATCAGCACAAGTTCAAGAAGAAAAAAATCTGTGGTTAACCCTACTTGAAAGGTACATTGCTCATAAATTAAAGTGTAGTAAGTATTCACATTTTACTCAATAAATATTTTTAAGAGTAATTGTAACACTATATAATGTATTTATAGTATTTATGTATTTATATTAGAATGTAATAACTACGGCTCTTCAGAAGAGACACACAGCAGACACGCACAAAAACAAAGCTACAAAACTATTTCTATTACTACATACTGTTTTTTCCCCTAGTATTTTTTCACCTGGGGTGTACAGCTACTAATAGGTCGAATTTCATTGGTGAGTGGTGCCATGGAAACCAGTAGGGTATAATTTTTGTTGAGAACTCTACTGCAGGTAGCTGGATCCAAGCCAAGCAAACTCTCACATCGTAAGAGATCCAAGGGAAATCCTGTGATGAGAATGTAAGATTCTTAATTATTTGGAATGGAACATAAAACCTAAAGCATGATTTCAGATTTTCCATTCTGCCCTCTAAGCCATTAATACAGTATTTTCCAAAACAAAGTTTTAAGTTACGTACAGACTTATTCAAGTTAATCCCAATAATTTCAGCAGTTCAAGTAATACAGGATTCCCTGGCAGAGCTACAACTTTGTCCTCACTGACTAACCGATCCCAGAAAAGCAAAGCACATTATTATTATTACACACAATTACTAAAAGAAAAGTTAAGCAAGATTTTACAAATATTTACCTTCATTAGAAAGAATACACTCATTTTCCTAGTACAGAAAATGTTTTGTTTTGTTTTTAAACAGAAAATTCCACTTGAATAAAAGGATTACTTCCTTTATTACAGCCTTCAGAAGCACACAATATAAAACCAAACCCTTCCTCAATTTCAGCTTGTCTTGCCACCATTACCATTAAGCATAATCTTTGGACATTAAGCCCAAGCCTGTGCACCAAATCTGTCATTCAACAAAACTCAGTACCACAAACTCAAAGGATGAAGCAATGTTTTTTTGGGTTCAGAATACTTTCAATCAAACAAGGCACTGATTGCCTTCTGATACAGCTGAGTACATGGCAGATAAGTAAAAACACAAAATACTTCCTCAGAAGAGTTCACAGTACCGTTAGTTGGTTGGTCAGGCTGTACAGCTTGTGCCCCTAAGTCTTTATTATGCCGTAAAAACAGTATTGTGTTTCTCAGTGTAAGTGCGTGATCAAAATACCGCTGTGCCTCCCCTTCACCTGTGCTTTGAACCTAAACAAGAAGCAAAATAAAGGCACATAAATGGCATATTGTTTGCACAAGTATTAATAACGCAATAGGAAAAAAATCAACAAGTTATCATTTGAAAGGTTTTTACTTCATAACAACTCCAAAGGTTATACACAGCAACTGTTAAAAGAAAAGCGAGCCTTTGTCACGTTAGTCAAATTGTCAAAAAATACGTAAGGACATCTCTAAATCTGAATCATGCCTCAGTTTTCAAGCAAAAAGATTTAAATTTCCAGCACTCCTGACTGGTGTACAAGAATACTGCAATTAACAGCACAGCCCTCTGATGTAATTCTGAAGTTGTCCTAGAATTATCTTTAAAAGGTGGATTAGTTAAACATACTAGAATATAACAGCCAAGTTTTTCTAAAAAAACGATATGCAGATTTTCAAAAATATTGCAAATCACTTTTTAGTAAGATGTTATTTAACAAACAAGCCATAACACAGATGCATGTACACACAGACCTGGGTAAACGTAGTTCTTTAATTCAATCTGCTTACCAGACATTCTACACATTCACATACATGCATAGTATGTTCCACAAAGTCCCTTGCAGCATGGATACTGTTAATAATCAACAATTAACTGAAGGACTTAGGTTTGGTATGATGAGGAGCATTCATATCACTCTATTGTTAAACGAGGCTCTTAGAGCAGACTTACAAAATGAAAATACTGAAGGCTTTTTGTCCCTTTACACTAGTGCTGAGAAAACGTTCGGCCATGCATGCAACAGATTACCTTCTCCAGCTCCACCAAGAAACTGTCAAGGGACTCATCTGACAGTTTCCCTACTTCAAACATAGTGACCGCATGACTTTTCAAGTTCTGGAATAATAAAACAAAACTGTTTTAGTTCTTTGAAAAGAGAACAGGCAAGCAAAAATGTTATTAAGCAAGTGTTTCTTAGCCACAACAATGTAAGTTTTAAAAATAATTATAGCTGTGTTATATGGAAGTAAAACATCTTCAAACTCTACATGTTGAGTCTTAGTGTAATACATTGAACAATTTGGACATACTGGTGAAAGATTTCCCATCATTAGAAAGGCAGTGAGGGTAGAATCAAACAGGAAGGCAATACGCTTTGTGTGTCCGCTGGACAGATTCAGGCTGCTCACACTGGCTGTTTCAGCTAATAAAGAACAAGGAAAAAAAAACAAACATGATTACATTTCATTTAAAAATGAAAACATCAAGTCATACAACTATTTAAAATAATCAAAAAGCCTTAGTTAATGTCACGCTGAGTGCAACAGAATTCCCTGATCAGTGCTGAATAATCAATGTTGATCATTCATGTATTGGTATCTTGGCATCAGCTAATATTGATAACATAAATGAGCAAAATACCTTACGTTCTAACAATGAGGCTGAATAAACCAAGACTTAGACATCACCTCCCCCCCAGTATAATTTATTAAAAAAAAAAAAACAAAAAAAAAACTCACAGATTTTACATTTCATTTGTTTATAAACCCCTTTACAGCCTACAGTGCTATAAAGTAATTGTTCCTAATGTATTAGATTCATTGGTCATGCTAACCTGGATCATCTTGACTGTTGGTGTCTGTATCTGTGGCTGAAGACCCAGCTTCCTGTACAGGACTTCTGTTTTCCCCACTGTCCCACGAAAGCAGCATCTTCTGAGGATCCAAAGTACTCCTATTAACGTGAATTAAAATCCACAACTATCAGTCACTGCAGCACCAGAGAACTATTTTTGCCTTCCAGTGCTAGTATTCCATGCACAGGCATGTCCAACACATTCCTTTCAATGTTTCTGAGCCCTAAATCAGTCCAGCTTGATGGCTCTCAGAGTCCTGCTTTTGCTTCAGCAGAAAAGTTCACTCGGTAGGTTGAAAAATACCAGGTTTTGAATAACAGAACTGAAAAAAAAGTGATCAAATCACCACTGCTCAAGAAAAATCCAATGAACAGTATTCTTCATTTTGTTCTCACATTCTGAATTAGCATTAATGATAACTGGTTTTTTAGGTTTTTGTTGTTTGTTTTTTTTCTTCTCCTTTAAGTGGCTTAAGAGAAACTGAATTCAATGAAGTACCTGACAATGCTTAGATCATGTAAACTGGCACTCCAACTTGGAGAACCCTTTGCTTTCTATTATCAGGATTTTACACAGATAAATGTAGATTAAGAGTGTCTACGACTGTACTACTAGACAACCTCACAGCAAGTAAGCAAGCTTTACTACATAATCACATGAAGCAGTACCAACAGGCATCATCTCTGTTCCAGCACAGTAAGAGCTGTTGTTTCCTCTCCAGTGCTTCAGAACCAACTCACACTTGTCTGCTTCAAAAGTAAGTAATGAAGCACTTAAAAGTCAAAAAGCCACCACTGAGTAATGGCAACAGAAGTAGTATTTAAAGGGCACATTACCACCCCTAATCCTCAGATTAGAGAGATAATCAAGTATTCATGTCACTACACACACACACACACACACACACACTAGAAAGCCAAGTGAAATCAGAAGTCAAAAAAAGGAACCAAATCTAAAAAGGAATCAAAATAAAAAAGGAATCAAATCTAGCTTTCTCTTCAAAGAGAAATACACTTCGTAAAGGAACACTTACTTCAGTCTGTTCACTGAAGGAACATTCTTCCACGATAGATGAAGGTTATCCAAGTTTATGACTTGGCCTTTTTTATGAGCAAAGCCTAATCGACAATACATGGACACAGCATTCTGAAGAAACACACAAAAATTACACAAACATAATAAGGAATTG
This sequence comes from Centrocercus urophasianus, assembly GCF_019232065.1. Classification (NCBI taxonomy): domain Eukaryota; kingdom Metazoa; phylum Chordata; class Aves; order Galliformes; family Phasianidae; genus Centrocercus; species Centrocercus urophasianus. Next base: position 10,663,149 of record NW_024884253.1, read on the forward strand.
CAACATAAAACCCCTCCACCAAGCCAACCTGCAAGACTGAGATTTTCACATCAAATAACTAAGTGCAACACACATACCTTTACTAAAGATAAGTCAATCTCCAGGACATTTGCAAGCTGAAAAGAAAAAAAAGAAAAGTCAACAGTGCAAAATTAATAATGCAGAGTAATCCACAATTTTTGGGCTTTGGCATTTTTTGCTGGTTTTGTCTCTTTATTTCTTAATACAGACTGTAATGGTAGAAGCAATTTTGTCTTGACCAAAAGCAACAGGGAAAAAAATGGGACGAAGTCTCATGATCGCTGCACTTTAACGCATGCAAAAGAAATATGAGGTTATCTTCCACTGTATAATTTTTAGGTTAATCAGGTATATTGTAAGACAGAAGAAAATAAAATCTATGTGTGTTCATAAGGTATTTTTTCAGGTACTTTTTCCCCGCACGTTTGAGAATGAGACCTTATGAAAAAAGAATTAGAACCATAAATATTTATGCAAAAGTTAGGTTCCTACTTTAAGCCAACACCCTGCATGTTTCACAATCAGAAATTTTTACTTTTATTTTTTCTTAATTCACACTAGCAAAACAGAACCAATATAATTGGGACAGAAGGAAAACAGACTCCCATTCTAACCAGTACAGAATAAACTGCATAAATTATTCCCATGTAATTCACTCCAGCTGATGGAGTTGCTTCACTGAACGTGCATCTTACTGCAGAACTAATGAAGTTGTATTCAATACTAGGGAAACCTATTTATCTCAAACTCTGCAAGTCAGACAATACTTATAAAACTCCCTGATACCTATCCATACTTCTGCCTTAAGTATTTCACCTGTGTGCTTTGGGCCCTTTCATGGTTTTCCCATCACCAAGACACAAGGTGAGTTTTACTTACCTCTGCCACATTAGTGTGTTCATCTATTGAAACAAAAATCTTGTACAGGAGTGTTTCAAAATAATCACCTTGCACTCTGTTCATCACAAAACCTTCAAGTGGTGGCACTGAAAAGAATTACTTGCATGATTACAACTTGGTAATTTTCTTTTTTAAACTGAAACTGCATAAAACAGAAACTAAAGTAACACAGTGGTGCCTGTATTACCATTTTACAATGGTAACTGTATTACTCAAGTTTCAAAGAATAAAAACCTAAAGAGAGTTTATATGGTACTAAAATTTCTCCTAGCCCTTAAGAAAATAACGGTTGCCAAATTTTTTTTAGTATTAAAAAAACCCACTCTGCTTTGCATCACTGTCTTTCAGACTCCTGCTCATCCACTACAGATAATTTCTAGCCACTCAGCCCATAAAACAGTTTTCTAACGCCAATAGAGAGTAAATTGTGAAAGAAAAAAGCGAGTGGGGGTTGAGGCATGACAACAACAAAAAAAAAAGTCACCCTTCTTCCACCCTGGGCTCCACCTCTCCACCCTTTGGGAGCAGCCAAAGCTAGTATTTCTTGAACTTAGAGGGCATTTGCTTAATTGATCTCTACTACAGTAACAACACGGAGTTCTGCATGGGCAGGTTTCAACAGTGTGTGTCTTTACACAACTCAGAAACCCTTGAGACTTAGCACAGCACGAGCTGTTCAAAGGCAGCCATGTGCTGCACTAGTTTAAGCTCCTACCTAGTGCCCAGACACAGTGCGCTGCTGTAATTGAGGTGACAAAACAAAGGATGATGGAACTGATATCTATTAAATACAATTTTTAAAAAGCTGAGTCAAATAAAAAGAAAAAGCTGTATAGGAATGAAAAACTCAAGCCTTTTTAGCACAGCAGCTACATTTCTTTACATTGTGATTCCTTTCCATTACAGACGTACAGGAAGGTCCCTATGTCGTACTGTGGATCTTTAAAACCATCAACTTACCTAGATATTTATATCAAAAGATATGAATTCAAATTGAAGAAAGTCCTACGTACTATTTAAAACCACTATCTTTATAACAACTGAAATAAATCCAAGAAAATGCAGGTTTATACTACAAAAATATTTACTTGCCTGCTATACAGCTGTCATCAGATATTGGTACATCAAGGTAAATAAATCCCTTGTTATACAAGCCTGTATAAATTAAAGCAAATCATTGGAGAAAAAGCACTTTGCAGAGTCCTAATGATACAAGTAGACTTTCCCATCAGTTCAGTTCAGAATGTAAAGCAGTATTTCCTATTAGCTTATACAACATTATTTTGCAGTACACAATCAACAAACCACATCCAACATTCAGCAGGTGTTCTCCTATAACAGAGCTCTTTACTTGAAGTTTGATGCAATGTACCTGGAGCTTTACAACTACTTCCCTCAACACTTTCTGAGTCATCGTGTGCTTTTCCAGAGGTCTCATCACCCTACCAATTGCTTTCAGTAGAAAGAGCTGTGGCTCTTCAGCCTGGAGAAGAGAAAGCTCAGAGGAGACCTGATGGCAGCCTTCCACTACCTGGAAAGGGACCTACAGGAAAGCTGGAGAGGGACTTTTTATAATGGCAGGGAACAACAGGATGAGGAGAAATGGTTTTAAACTGGAAGCAGGTAGATTTAGACTAGATATCAGGAAGAAAGTCTCTACTGAGGGTGGTGAGACACTGGAACAGGTTGTGTTCACAGCAAGGCTGTGGATGCCCCCTCCCTGGAAGCATCCAAGGCCAGGCTGGATGGGGCTGTGAGCAACTTGGTCTAGAGGTACATGTCCCTGCCTAAAGAAGGGGGTTGGAACTAGATGATCTTAAAAGTCCCTTTCAAACCAAATCATTCTTCAACGCTATGATTTATAGAGTTCTCAGAGATGATTTGTCAATGAATTCGTGCTCCCTTGATTAATACAATTTGTCTGTAACACTGGAGTAGGGAGAAGCACACAGTTTTCATTAACATTTGCAGACATTTGAGGTAGACAACCTCTTAGACTCAAGTTTAATTTTTTGATAGTGTTCAAATAGTAGGAAATTTCAAAACCTTTTCTTTGAAAAACAAATAGTTAAGTTCTAGCTCCCAGCAATTTTTATTTATTGTCATCTTTATTTTTAGTTTCTCTCATTCTCATATACCCTCTGTTCCCTCTTGAGCTCCTACTATCAGTTTCTAAAAAAGGAATGTGTTAAATTACATGAAATAATATCAGAGCAACACCTCCTAACATCTCACTGTTAAATTATTCACAAAACTTAAGACTGCAGCCTGTACAAGCTCTTGAGTATTTCCCTCCACATCCTCCCAAACTTTAGCTATCTTCAATTCTTTTATACCTAAGTTTTCAGACAATGCCCTCTGAATTTACTGAGCAATATCTACACACAGGAAAGGAATGCCAATTAAACACTTACTGTGAACTACATTGAAGTCCAGTGAACCAGCAAGCTGAGGACCTGAATCAATTATCTTATCAATAGCAGACTTTTCCGATGTAGTACAAATCTAAGTAAATAAATCTGCGTTAGTCTGTTGCAGAAATGAGTCTATGCAACTCGAATAATACTGCTAAAAATAATAACAAAAAAAAGAACCATGAACATTTCACATTCAGATAAGTCACAGGTAATACAAAAACACAGAAAGTAACCATGTTCTTCATTAAAATGCTTGCACTGAAGAATTCACCGCACTTCTTACTGAAGTTTTTACTCTTGTCCCTAAATAAAGTTACATGTGCTCTAGGAACAGTATTTAATTGCATAGGTATTTTACAGTAGTGTATATTAGCTTTGCTTTTTAAAACTTCTAAATTAAGTGTTCAAACGCAACTAGAACCATTCTAGAAAGAGGGCAATTTCACTATCAAGCAAATTCCTTCAGGTTAACTACTTTAGAATGTCAGAATGTACACAACCACTGTCCAAGATACTCCCAATAACAGTCAAAGGAAGTTTCCATCACTGCATTGACTATGCTCCAATCTAAGGTAAAAGGTAAACCAACAGAGAAGGAATTAAATACAGATTTGGTGTACTGATGGGCAGTTGGCTGAATATGAGCCAGCAGTGTGCCCAGGTGGCCAAGAAGGCCAATGGCATCCTGGCTTGTAGCAGGAATGGTGTGGTGAGCAGGACTAGGGAAGCCATCCTGCCCCTGTACTCGGCACTGGTGAGGCCTCACCTTGAGTACTGTGTTCAGTTTTGGGCACCTCAGTACAGAAAGGAGATTGAGGTGCCAGAGCAGGTCCAAAGAATGGCAACAAGGCTTGTGAAGGGCTTGGAGAATATGGCCTGCAAGGAGAGACTGAAGGAACTGGGGCTGTTCAGTCTGGAAAAAAGAAGGCTGAGGGGAGACCTTATTGCTCTCTTCCAATATCTGAAAGGTGCTTACAGCAAGAGCAGGGTTGGTCTCTTCTCACTGGGGACAGGATGAGGGGAAATGGCCTCAAGTTGTGCCAGGGTAAGTTTAGGTTGGATATCAGGAAAAACTTCTTTACATAAAGGGTTGTTAAGCACTGGAATAGGCTCCCCAGGGAGGTGGTTGAGTCACCATCCCTGGATGTGTTTGAAAACCATTTGGATGTGGTGCTCATGGACATGATTTAGTGGAGGGTTGTTAGTTAGGGTAGTTTGATTAGGTTGTGGTTGGACTCAATGAACTTTAAGGTCTTTTCCAATCTGAGTGATTCTATGATTCTGTAAGATCAGGAGACTATAGCTGACTGTAGAAAAACTGTGAGAATGAAATAGGATACTGTGAAAATGAAAACAGAATGATGACAAAACATTAAGCCAGCTCACAAGTTTTTCAAGTTTCAAATGAAACAAATAGGGATACAAGGAGCAGAAATGAAGTAACAAATAAGGTCCACTAGCACTGAAGGTGAAGATTTAGTCAAAACCAATATGTGAGCTAAAACATGAAATTTGAGAAGGCACATTTTGCTGCCTGTTCCCTATAAAGCACAGCAGCACATGCTTCAGTTCCCAGTTCTGCTGACACAAAGCAACCTCAGCACTGAATGTGACACAAAGCACAAAGGAGGAAGAGGGCAGAATATACCAACAAAGAATGATACCACTTCTACCAGTTCCAATCTCTATTTCCATGTCAGTTGTTATAAAAGCTCCAATCTTCAGTCAGTCTTTGTGTAGAATACACAAAGGGAAGTCTGTTTTCAGGAACCATGAGTGTATTCAACCAAAATTAGAGCTGCCAGCTGCACTTAAGTACCTTGATGTCATCCTCAGTGATGTAGCCAGACTGCACAACCCACCAAGCTTCTATGGTAATTTCCACAGGTTTCACAGGTAACAGATCACGCGCAGTTTTCCTTCTGAAAAATTTCTGCAGTGGTACAGTCCATTTGAGATAGAAATAAATAGCACTTCACACGTGCAGGCAACCATCTACCTTTATATAATCTGATTTTTAAGTACATCATATTTAGACTGGGCACACAAATACTATTAACCTTGCCTTTTAGTAAAGGCCCACACTTGATCAGAAACAGAATGTGCTTCCTCCTCTCTCAAATTACATGAGATTGGGTTGTAAAAAAATTATTTACACCTACTACTGTCAGATGAAATCTCCACATATATCCATATTCTGTATGTCACTAAGTTTATCTAAAGATATTAAGATCAAGTCCAAGAACAGCAAACAAGTATACAATTGGTCTACTTAAAATAAATGCAGCAGTCTTAAAATCAGTTTTAATAACACAGTTTATTTACTTTAAAAGAGCAAGATTCCATATTCTCAGTAAGAAAGATGCTATGAAAGCACAGTGAATTTCGGTACAAGAAAGAAAAACTAAAATGTACTGTTCATTTACCAGTTAAATAGCTGATTCTCCATTCTCTTCCACTGTATAGTTGCTACGTTTAGATCCACTCTATCTACTTCATATTTTGGTGGACACCCTTGTATTTGTTGATTGTTATTATGTTTTGGCTTTTTTTAAAGTAATGCTGAATATCCGTTCTTTAGTCTATTTTGGTTTCAGTACTTTTTTTTGTTGTTAAGAAACAGAAAATAATTAGCAGTATGTTACGCAGTGCTCAATCAAGTGCACATAATAGCAAACTAACAAGGCCCACAAATTTTTACCACTCCTTCCTTTAAATCATGCTCTATAGGTGAGGGAAGAAAGAAGAAACAGAAGACAAACTTACCTTAGAAGATCTACATTGGTTCATTAGATCTATATATTGGTTTCTTCCTATACCAAGAAGTCTTAGACCTGGAAAATAATCAAAGTTTTATTTCTCTTGGAAAGGTTTAAGCTGAAGATACATAAAATCTTCTTGAAAGAATCAAACCTACTTGTAACTAATACTTTTATTTACTCCTTCTTCCCAAAATAAAAGGATTCCTGGAGGAATTAAACTCAGTCTCAAATGAATTTATGAATTTGGCCAAAACCACGTCCATCTAAAAAGCACAATCTATTCCTATTAATTTACTTTACATTCTATATATATATATATATATTAAGTATCCAGTTTCTCTCAAGTCACAGAGTAGCAGGGAATAATCCAACTCTTTTCTCTTCTGCCTTCACTCCAACAGGTCATTACAATGCTTCAAAACAAGAGAACTAAAGTTGTACCTGTTTCGATCAACAGGGTGTTTTTCTACCCTACTGCCACACCATGCACTTGATTAGAACTCTGTAAACTAAGAATTAGAGCACAAAAGACCATGTAAGCCTTTAAGGAAGATGACTAAGATCTAGCTCTGCTCAAGTAAATCAGAATTTAATTCTATAACTGCCAGCCTTCAACCATTAACAAATTATGAAAAGGTACTGGAAAACTACCCAGGAGCTTTAACCCACATCCTGTCTCAGCTGTCAAAGGGTGATCATTCTGCCCTCCTCCAAGTTTAATATGAGCTTATGCATAACCTGTCCTTCTTGTGCCCACAACAGTCTAACAGAAAGCAAGACAGTCTATCTGGCACATTTAGGGGTATCACAAAGTGACAATCTCTTTTCTTGTAAATCTTTGTCCACTGGTGCTAATTCATAGCAGAGCCAACAGCCTTGCAGAGTTTTTCCAAAGCTTTCTGCCCAACACACACCAAAACACACAGTGGGAAAGTATCAGCTGCTCAGCTGGATGACACAACAGCCAGTAAGACTTTCCACCCAGAAGCTCAAACAAACAGGAAGGCACTACAAGCAAGGACAGAAGCTGTTTTTTACCATGCCTAGTATTACTTAAATCAGCCCAATTCCTGTGCTTATCATACAGACAGTACATTGCATGGACAGCACACCTTCTTGAATACCACTATATAAATGCTTCTATACCTTCATTAACACATTTGTGCTCAAGCAAATAGATGCCCCATTAATTCATTTTCAGAAGGTCCTTAACTCCAACTCACTGAAAGCAGTACTGCAGATAGATAATACTTACAGTCAGCAGCAGTAAAGTTGGGTAATGAATCATAGCTTTTTTCACTGTTCATTATATCCTGAAAAAGACAAGAAAATTCAATTGCAGTAAGAATGTCATTGCTTCAGAGAAGCAAATGTAAAATTCATCCTTTTAAAAAAAAAACAAACATGAAATTAAATCAGAAATCTATTAAAGTCAGTACAGTAATTCTGGCTAGGATAACGTTAATTTTATTCATGGTAGAAGATGTTTTGGATTTGTGATCAAAACAGTGCTGATAATACATGAGTGTCTTAGCTACCGTGGAATACTGTGCTTACACAGACTCAAGGACATCTCAGCTTCTTAGCCTGCCCCAGAGGAGGGGCGGGGGTGCACAAGAGGCTGAGAGGAGACAGAATCAGGACAGCTGACCCAAACTGTCCAAAGAGATTTTCCATATTGTATGACGATATCATATGAAGATATCATACATGGTATTCAACAACACAAGCTGCAGGAAAGGAGGAAGAGAGGAGAGAGAATGCACCAAGCTACAGCATTTGTCTTCCCAAGTAACCATTACACGTGATGAGCCCCAGGAAATGGCTGAACATCTGCCTGCTGATGGGAAGCTGCCAACGAGTTCCTTATTTAGCTTTGCTTGCGTGTGCAGCTTCTGCTTAACCTATTGAACTGTCTTCATCTCAACCCACAAGTTTTCTCACCTTTACCCTTGACATTTCTCTCCCTCATCTCTCTGACATCCAAAGAAAACAAAAAGGTTGCCAGAGAGCTGACAGAAAACAGAACCATTTTAGTACTCACAGAAATAGCTTTTGATATGGTGAAATGCTATTTCTGAAGAAGAAAACAACCATACAAACGTGTTGCTCTTTTCTTGTTTAGTTGGGTGTGTTGTTTTTTTGTTTTTTCTTTTTTAAGCAAAATTCCCTTTGTATTCAATCAAAATTTTTATTTACCAAACAGAATGGGGTATATCTTTCATAAGCAGTTTGAAATGAAGAATCACAAATCTCAAGGATCAAAAGAAAGATGGGCTTAAAAACAAGTCCCACCCAATTCCACATGACAAAGTCCAGTTCTTGAAAGGTTTATGGGGGTACAAGGGTGAAAAAACAGCAGATACAAGTAGTTATCTAAAAGCTGCAATTTGTTAGCAGTTCCTACCCAAAAACAAACAAACCACGTGACATTGTCTTGCATACACTGACATCTCTAGGACATAATACACCATTTCTCACCATAGTTTTGCACTCACCTCCATTATGCCCGTGTAATACGAAAACGGTGTTACCCTCAGTCCTTTCACCATTATGTCAGACAAATGGTAGGGGTACAACATCAGGTGGTCACGGCTGTATTTTAACAGATCCTCGTAATATTTACGTTCATCTTTCTTGACATGCTTAACTACAAGAAAAGAAGAGAAAAAGTTGCAATGTTAGATCAAATTCAGTCAAAAAATGTCTCAACAGAAGACTAAGAAAGACTATAACAGAGATTGACAGAAAGCTAAAAACAAGATAAAGGAAGGCTATATGGCATGTAGCATCCAGAGATTTCTATATACAATATAATTACTTTCAGAGCCATTACACATCAGAACAGAGCAGATTTACTTTGCAGGTTACCAGGAAGTGGCCCATTGAGACAACTTACGCAGGCTCTCTGGAAAATGATCTGTTAATTAGTCAAATTATTATCTACTGTAAAAGAGGACTGAATGCAGTCAGCGCAAAATAAAATGGGAGCCTGCAAACAAGCCTGGACTCAGATGTGAAGACTTCTCATGATGTTTTATCATTCAGAAGTATTTCAGGGACAGAGGGACCTTTAAACAGGACAAATTCTTACAGTTTTAGAGTAAAAACAATCTTCCACAGCGAAGATTCGGGCAGCAATTAAAAGTTAGCTGCTTTACTCACCTAAGTTATTCCGGTACCGTAACTGATTGCGGATGCTGTAGAGTACAACCTGCCTTTCATATTCCCTCTGAGAGTTTCCAAGAGCCTTAAAAATAGAAAAGCCTTTTAGCTGACGTGCACAAAACCTGTTTTAGTTAAACCAGCACAAGGTGTCTCATAAGGGAGCACATGCAGGCATATGTTATTTAATGAGTCCCTCACATCATTATAGTGATAGTATCTTCAGTTCCTCTATGAGGTCAAAAGTATCTTGAGTTAAATGGGTCCCTCCACAGAAGATGGTGAATTAAATAGTGATTTCTAGATATTATTTCTTTTTCTAGAGCCATTGTGACCAAAAAGGGAGCCTTTCATCTTCAAATCAAAGGTTATAAACATTCTTCTAGTTTACATGAAGCACTGAGCATTACACCAAGCATTCAGCATCTTGCAGCCTTGAAAAAGCACCTAGAATTAGTGCAGCATGAATCAGTAACTGTGAATGACACAAAGTTTCACCTATGGCACCTGAGAAGCTTATAATAAAATGAAAAAGTTCAGCTGTAATTTCCCACAAGCACGCAATCAAGTGATCTTTGGTCACAAGATTAAGGCATACAGTGCTTCACTATCCCAAAACAAGATGAAAAGAGAACTTTCAGTTAATGTTTTAAATGCCTTATTTCAAAACCAGTCCTGCAAAATCCTTCACATTATTCTTCTGCTCAACTAGAAAGTGAGCAGGTTTTCTTCGCCTGGTTCCCTCACTTGATGCCCATATTACAAAATACACTTAGATTGAAAAGTACTTTACTGAATATAGGGGATCCCTTCTACTCTGCCCTGATGAGGCTACATCTGGAATATTGTGTCCAGTTCTGTGCTCCCCTGTTCAAGATAGGAAACTGCTGAAGAGAGTCCAGCGGAGGGCCACAAAGATTATTAGAGGCTGGGAGCATCTCCCATTTAAAGAGAGGCTGAGATCTGAATCTGTTCAGCTCAAAGAAGAGAAGACTGAGAAGGAATCCTATCACTGCTAACAAATATCTCAAGTGTGGGAATCAAGTAGATGGAACCAGGCTCTTTTCAGCGGTGCGCAGTGACAGAATAAAGGGCAACAGTCAAAAACTGCAACACAGGAAGTTCCATATAAATATGAGGAAGAACTTCTTTATTGTAAGGGTACAGAGCACTGGAACAAGCTGCTGAGAGAGGCTGTGGAGTCTCCTTTGGAGAAATTCAAGACCCATCTGGATGCTTTCCTGTGTAACCTACTGTACAGAACGTGCTGTAGCAGGGGGGTTGGACAAGAAGACCTCCAGAGCTACCTTCCAAACTCTGCAATTCTGTGAATATACACGACAAACAAGCACAGTACCCATGCACTGCAGAACTCAGCATCAGAGAAGAGAAATACACTCACAGACAGGATCCATAACTGACTTAACTTTGAAGTATTTTCTCCTGGTACAAAAATATTAAGGGCTACTCTAAAACTAAATACAACAGAATCCCAGAAGCTACTTTAAATAAAATAACACATTATACAATGATGTATTTTCCACCTTAATCACATAGCATGGCACTCTGTTGGGCAAGTAAATGTAATGCAACATTCACATTCCTCTGTAAGAGGAACTACCTGACACTCAATGGAGTTAACTATTCAGGGCCTGCAGTCACTACTCTTCCTCTCCATCCTTTGTGCAAGAGCAGGAGTTGCTTTCCATCCCACCCACTTCAAACAGAACTTGGCTTTGGAGCAGAGATGGATGCTTCCCTCTTGGCCTGACACACTACCTGCGCGCTGCTGTGAGGGACCTGCGAAACCCAGCACATCAAACTTTCATGAGCTGTTTTTTTTCCCCGGGCCACACAGTGCACAGCTCCCTGAGCACAGAGCAGCACCGCTCTCTGATGGCACCGGGCTGGATCAGCTTGCCCCCAAGAAAGGATATACAGATGCTCACATCTTTCAGTCTCTACAGAGATCCCAATCTGCCCAACAGCCCCCCCCCCCCCCCGATAGGCACCACACCATTCCTATGTGCCCCCCTCCACACATATACCCCCAAACCACCCCTGCACGCTGTTCTCCCCTCATAAACACCCCAACCCTCCAGCAGAACCCTACATCCCCTTCTCCACAGGAGAGCCCAGGTCGCCCGCCCACCCCCGGTTGGCAGAGCAGGGCCGTGTCGAGCCGCCACCTCTCCCCGCGCCCAGGAGCCGAGGCTGCCCGCCCGGCGCTACCTGCTTCACGCTAGCCGGCAGCCGGGCCCAGAGGTAGTTGTGGCGGATGTGGAATTCCACGTCGATGTTCATGGCGAGGGGAGCCGAGCGCACCGCACAGCCCCACCACCAGGGGGCGCTCCAGCCCCGGGGCCCCTCTGCTCTTAACCCTCGCCGCCACCGCCACTGCCTCTTCTTGCTCGCCCGCTGCCGCTTCCGCGTCACGGCCCCGGAAGTGACCGCGCGTCACTTCCGGTGGACACGAAGGAGCTGCGCATGTGCGGTGTTTGAGAAGGGGTGCGGCGTTGTGCGGGCTCCTGCACGGGTTCCTTTCTTTTCTTCTTTCCGTCCTTCCTTCCCTCCCTCCCCTGGCAACCGCCTGCCGTCCCTCTGTGCCAATGCTGGTGACTGCTTAACGTCAGGGCAGAATCTGGAGCAGAAAGAAGCGTTTCATGACGTGGAACAAGCAGGAATGCTTCTTTTTGCCCTGGGTTATTTCAGCTGATTGTGTAGGGTCTGCAAAGCCTGGGCATGAAATCGTGCGGACCTGAGTGCCTGCTGCACCATCCTGCTGGGCATTGAGCCAGTGGGTTGGTGTGGTCAGGGAGTGCCTTCTCTTAGCAGTTAAGTTTTTATTAGTCATGCTGAATGTTATCAGTCAAAATCAGTGCCCACTTCCTGTGCAAAAGCATTTTCTTACTATCAGCAAATTACAAATGAGGAAGAACTATTTCTAATGCTATGCAATGTTTTAGTAGATTATTTGATAAGTAAGTAAAAACAATGGAAAGCTTGGTAGGAACCTTCAGGCCATGGTGACAGGTGAAAGGGGACCAAAACGGAGAGCAACTCAGTGCTCTGTTACCTTTGAGTCAGTGTCAATGAACTGCAGACCCATTTCTGCATCTTTGATGTCACTAGTGTCTCGGGGATCTGACTTGTGTGTGAGTGCAGAGACACATTGCCGCAGGCAACATATGTGCTGTGTGCTGCCCACAGAGATCTCAGCAGCTGGGGAGGTGGTGAGATGAGCTCTTCAGTAATTCGGTCCAAGAGAGCAATCGTAGCCTGTGGAACTGACCTCATCCTTCAAACCGTAGTTCTCAGGTTTCACTTCTCTGTCACACCCAATGCTGGTTTATAAATGAACTATGAAGAGATACTAATACAAAGGCACTTTTTCTTGGTCACTGCTACGTAAACCAGGTGGTGCAGGACTTTGGCTGGTACTGTCTGTTTGTTTTTGGTATCGGTAATTGGACACACCCCACAGAAGGGCAGGATGATTTTTTCATGGATGGTTCTGAAGTAAATTCTCTTGTTAGTGGCACCAGGACATAGTAACTATTTTATTAAATCAGGTACAAAAATTCACAAGCTAAAAATTCTGGTAGTCAGTATAACAGTAATGTATGCAATAAAAAAATTAAAAAGAACATATTTGATAGTGTGGTAGTTTCCATTATATTCCTATCAGCTAACTCAGACTTTTCAATGATAGCACTGGCAAAAGGGAAGCAAAACCAAGAAAATTAGGAAGAAACATTTGGGAGGTACAGTCTTCCTTTGTGATAACAAGCAGAAATCTAACACTTAAGCCTGGAGTGCATCATCCTTTTGTTTCTTCTTCCATGTTGTGTAATCTACACTTACCTTTATTTGACTCCTATTTCTTAGGTTTGTTTAGACCATCTTTTTGCCTTTGATGTCTCTAACTGTTCATAATTCATTCTATCAGTTTGCTTTCCAAATTGATTCCTGTCTTCTTGTTCTCTGCATCTGCATGAAGCCTCCGTTATGGCTTAGTGTTTTTTGAAGTTTAATTTGGTTAAAAGTACCTGTCACAGCATTACTGGTACACATATGTTTTCCTACTGTACTTCTTTTAATTTAGTCTCTTTTAGTTTTACACAGTAGTTATACACAGTAAATCTTGAGATCTACTTTCTCAGTTCACTATTTTTTTCAAAAATTATCTGCTTATTTTCCTTATCACACATCTTTTGTGCTTTTTCTGTCTATGCTTTTTCTTGTCTGGGTGCCTACCTCTGCAACCTATTGTAGGGAACCTGCTTTAGCAGGGGAGTTGGACTCAGTGATCTCTTGAAGTCCCTTCCAACCCTTGTGAATTCTGTGATTCCTTGCAATAAGTTAGTTCCACATTTCATTACTGTTGCCCTAATTTATGTATTCAGATAGACCATGCGCATGCACAGCATGGCATAGTATGTATTACTCAATCTACTGTTAGGTTTAAATCCTTAATGAGCTGCCCTCTATTTTACCTGCTGGGATGCTATATTTCTCTCACAGTCAGTAAGAGCATTAGGATTATCAGCTTGTATTGGAATCTATGGGTGCCCACCAACCTAGCAGATTCCAGAGAAACCCTACAGTTGTTTATTCTCCAACTTCAGTATTTCCTTTAATGTCTGTTGGATCAGCTTTATTCCCTAAATAATCATGGAAGAAGTGGATGGTTCCTAGTTCAGTAATAGTATTAAAGATGTCTAAGATAGGATGACCACCACAAGGCAGTGAATTCTGGAGAAAACTCATTCTCACATTTGATTTTTACATCTTGTGTTAGAACACCACCATCAAACCTGATCATTCATTTTTAAGTGTTTGAAACTTACCAAGGTCTCTGCAGGAAAGTACTGCCTGTCAAACACACACTGCTGTCTTCAGAATAAATAGACATGTTAAATAAATGTTGAATATTCTCAGAGCTAGAATTATTACTGCATTTTTGTAACCCAGTGATTTCCTTCTGCTTACTGTCTAGCTAATCAATCAGACTCTTTTCCCAAATTCACGTGTGCTTGTTTTCTTCTCTTGGTTTTCTCTCTGGCTGTCCTTCCTGGTCTCTAAGGCAGTGTGATGAGTGAACTTTCCCATGGGCTGCAGCTCCTCATGCTCTGCTGCAGCGTGGGTCCGTACCACAGGTCTATCCCTCAGGACTGCGCTGCTCCAGCACAGGCCCCACAGGCAGCCTCCTTCGGGTCACATCCACTGCCTCACTGCGGGCTTCTCCATGGCTGCATGTGGAGATGTGCCCATGGGCTGCAGGGGGACAGCCTGCCCCATCATGGGGCTCTTCTGGGCACCAGGGACTTCTCCAAACCTGGAACACCTCCTGCCCTCTGTCTGCACTGACCTTTTGGCTGCAGGGCTGTTTCTCTCACAGTTTTCTCTCACACAGCTGCTGCTGTGTTTTTTTATACTTCCTTAAATACATGCCACAGAGATGCCGTCAGCTTCATGGACTGGCTCAGCTTTGGCCAGGGCAAATTGGAACTGGCACTGCCTACAAGGACAATCCTTAGACTCTTCTCCAGAGGCCATTCCCACAGCCCCTTTTCCCCACTGCCAAAACCTTGCTACATAAACCTAGTGCTGTGAGATTCTGTTTGATGTATTCTGTGGGAGCTGTGAATCTTCAATGACGTAATAAATACCACGCAGTCCCATACAATCAAATATTAACTTTTTGAAACAGCATCCTTCCTTCTAAGATGATTGGAAACTTTATGTTAGGCACTACTGTAGTTAAGTGTTTTAAATTACTGTAATAACAATTAATAAAAGGTTGTATGTATAACCTTAGGGTTCATATTATGAAATCCTTATTTTCTCTGGCAAAACCAGCCAACTCCATGATCCAACAGGATGTGCTATTAGATTGCAGGGATAATAAAGCTACCATGTAATGATGAATACACCCCACCTTGAAGTGACTAGAATTTAAATAAGTCCAAAGTTATTGATTAACCCAGGGCTGGGTAGAACATAGCAGCTCTATGAAGAGTTGGCTATTTCATTTGAATGCTTGTGTTATTGAAGAGAAGAAGAACTGTGTCTTCCACACTCAGGCTAAGCAAAAATGGGTGGTTCACATGTAAGTACTTCTTTAATTTGGATAGTTTAATTTGGACAAGAATTTCCTGTGTTTTTTGTTTGTTTGTTTTTTTGTGTAGGTTTTTTTTTTTGTTTTTTTTTTTTTTTTTTTTTTTTTTTTTGTCCCCTTTCACTTTAAATTACATTAATATAGCTGCAAATGAAGATTTAAATTCGAAGTTTATTTAAAGCGTGGGCAGAAAAATTGTATGTATGTAGCTGGTAACATCCACTTCTTTGCAATATGTGAATTATAAAATGATTGCAGTAACACACAGGTTCTGCTTGTTTTAGCACTGTTAATGGCATAGTTAAAAAGGGAAGCAAGCACCTTGAGAAAAAGAAGCGATGCACTGAATGTCATGAGACATCTAAATTGAGTTAGATTAGCAAATTTGTGTTGGAACCTTCTAAACACTAAACAATTCCCTAAAGGTCTATGAAAAGCTTTCCATTCCAGAGGCCAAATTCAGCCAGTTTTATCACTGAATAGTAGAGACAGGAGTAATCTCAAAGCGTGATGCTTGCAGACAGGTCTGATGAAAATCCAGGTTACTACGCTGAATCATATCATGTGAGGCTGAGACAATTTTGGCCAATGTTTTGGTGCTTAATAGTAAATATCTAATAATGACATTTAACCTCAAAATAGCCTGAGTGATAGCTGTGTGTTTGGGGGCAAGCAGTGAATGATGAGAACTTCTGAAAATGAAGTAGGTTGTACTGATGAAGTTGGGGGGGTTTCAGCTTCACTTAAAATTTCATGGATGAACTACAATTCATTCAGCTGTGTGTCAATCTCTTTGATTGCCCTAAATCTGCAATTTTACAGTATGTGTCAATAGAAGACATTCTGTTTCTCCCCTCATCATTTGTCCCCATGAAATTTCAGGTTGTCTTGGAGAAGTACCTGCAGCTATATCAAAGAACCACTTCTGGCACAGCCTGAAAACATTCAGTTCTTAATAGAGGTTTTCAGCTCGTATTTTGCAATCATAGGTTCATGAGTGTCTTATATGTTGTGTTTTTTAAACCTCCAGAGCAAGTCTTACAACCTCCCAGAGGATAAACGGGAACCAACCATAGGGACAGCAAGTTTGTCAACAGATGAGCCAGTAAGCACTCTTTTCACGAAGGATGAAAGGGGCACTGTGGTGTTACAGCACACATTGCAGGGGTTTATGGTGGCTTTGGGAGGTACTGCAGTGCACAAAGGCAGCTCCTCTTCTGTGATCAAGATCAGCACTAGTAAAGCTGGATTGTTTCATTCTGTTGAATACTGCATCATTCCAAAATTTTGTCCCCTTGAAATTCAAGAAGTGAAATTTCTTTGGCTAACCCAAATTTTGGAAGGAGAAGTAGTAATTGAATCATCATTGTCAGCTGAGGTATTTTGTACCAATGGGATGGACTTATAGCTTAGAACTTAAAAAAAGGAAAATATTACTGTCAAATGAAATTTTCACTGAAAACTAAGCATTGTTCAACGGAGCAACGTCTGTAGGAAAGCAAAGATGTCATTGCTTGGAAGTTAAAATTGGACTTTTCAGCTATATCAGAATGTATGATATTTAAAATGAAGCTTTCATCAAAATTAGTATCTTCCTAAGCATGCTAATGTGAACAAAAGTAACAAACATTACTGGAAAATATACTTTCAACCAAAAAAATCCAACCAATACTAAGAAGTAGCTTTCTTTTAGAATATGAGCTTCTGATTGAGCTGCACCTGACACAACGTTAGAGCTCCAAATCTGCACGCTTCCACATGCTTTTCACTAAGCTCCATCCAGACTCTTCCTACAATCAACCAAAGTTCTTGACTGCTCATCCCAGAGATTTAAAGTCATTTACTTTTATTTTCTCCATTTGCATTCTTGAATCTTTAAGCTTATCTGTACTTCTGCTCTTCTTCAAAAACCCTGCAAGTGGAATCAATCCATGTGAAAATTTGAGTGGCTGTTCTGCTGTCAGCAAAGTGCTTTGGGGAGTATTTGGGGAATAGCAGCAATTGTTTTCATGTTATGATGGCTTGAAAACTTTGATCGATTTCAACATTTGTTAATTGTTTAACTGTTTTTTTAAACTTCTCTCACTAAATAATCCAAGGCCCTGTATGCATTATTCTGTTGTTCTCAAACTAATCTGGGGGATGGACTAATGCTTTGTTACTAATTTAAGCCATTTTTTGCAATTCTCTGAAAGTCCCTTGAGTTTCATCTTCCCATTGTAAAGCAGCTCAAACCTCCTGCCAGGCAGGACGCTATTAACATAAGGAGGTGGGCCAGATGGTTTGAGAACTTGAAGGTAAAAATGTAAGTATAACCTTGAGAGCACCTCCACCTGATGGATCCTTTGGGAACAAGCTCACAAACATCACAAGGGCCCTTGTGTCACTTATAAGGATGGAAGTACCTCATTAGTACAAGCATTACTAACTGCAGTGTAGTTTTATCATCTCATTGCAAAGCTCAACAAAAGCTATTTGTTGCTTCCCCTGGCAGACTGGCATTCAATGTCAGTAGAGTCTTGTTCATTCTCTGGCTATAAGCCCACAGTCAGCAGAAGACAGAAATACCTTCATACAACGGTGTTGGAGAACCATGGCCAACTTGAGAGCACCCTGAGACTTCCTCCACCCTGCGAAGTGGAAGGCAGATAGACAAAGAAGCCTCCAAGTTTGGTAGATGCAGTTGGTTTGTCAGACACTCAACGTGCAATGTCTGCATATTAATTTTCTTTGTATGTATCTATGAATATGTAGATTGTGTTCAGATAATGCATCTTGCAGAGGGCCAAAGCCAGATGCATGCAGTCTTGGGGTTTCCCTTTTGGGATGCTACCTCCCTCCAGTTCTTTTCTTCAAAAATTTCAGATTTTGACTGTGCATATGGGTCAGTGTGACATTCCCAAATATTACATCCATGTATTGCAGCCCTGTGTTGGTATGCTTAAGTATACCAGTACTTAAATATGCACTTAAGTGATGCAAGCTTTTTAGCAGTCATGCCAAATAGTTAACTTCAGGTCTCTCAATGATGAGAACTCATCACAAGTTTCAACTGAGGTAATGAGAAGAGTGAAAAATTTTTCATGAGACATAAGAACACTTCAGCTGTATCTAGGAGTATGCAAGTCAGAGGTTTGGGATCTCAGCTGAAAAACAGGCAGAATTTGGCAGTTCCAGTCATTTTAGTTATCATTAGCTGTATAATGGCCCAGCATACAAAGTGTTTTCTAGCGAGGCATTATGGTCAGTGATATAAAAGCAGACAACTCTATCCTTAGCACACTGGAAAATTATCCTACACTTGGAATACCAGATTTCCTCTAGGCAATTAAAGCCATTTGTTAGCCACTTTTGTGGTTTCTGTTTTGAAGGTAAGTCTTCAAAGAAAGTAATGTGGAGACCAATTCATGCTCTGACACATCTTACGTACAAATTTATGCACTGAAGCAGATAAATTGAAGTCTCTAAGAAGAAAAGCTGCAGTTTTGTGACTTTCACATTCTCTCTATGTGGCAGTTGGGAAACTATCCCTGATATTAAAGGTAATCTGCTTTAAGGAGTTCCACCAGATAGACCCAAGTGGGTTTGGGCACATTAAAACCAGAGGTGCAAAATTTAGCTATACGAGAAAATCACCAAACCAGTTTTCTTTTAATTATGGATTCATTTGTCATGGTCACGAGGATGATTATATTAAGTTGATTAAAAAAATAGCCATAAGCATTTTTGTGGTGATGCATTAAAAACTACTTAGAAACAGGAGAAACATTGTAGGAGGTGAATTGTTTTACTTTGCCATTTAATTAGCTGTCCAGTTAGCATCCCCATTGCCAATTGTTTATAGCAGGAAAAAGCAGATGCAACTAATTCTGTTAGGATCTTGTTATTACTGCATCTTTAGTCTCAGATGTAGAAAATAAAGTTATTTGCACCTCTTGATTTGAAAGGGAGTAACTGAATCATCACAAAGGCTGTTGAATAAGGAAGCCCTGTCTACATGATTTACATGTATTGTGTTGTCCAGCTTACACTTCATATTGGAACTGTTTGGTTGCTGATAGCAGCAAACTTCAGCAGAAAGTTAGGTTGGTTGGGTGCATGTCACTGTCATACAGCTGTTAAACCTAAAACAATCATGAAGATTTTGGAGAGGGACAGCCTGCCTGGCAGGTGGCAAATGGCAAAGGTGTTTTTCTCTAAGCAGTAAGGAAGGCAGATGGCAATCTTCCAGTTATATATTGTGGTTGGCAGAGAAAATTGCTCAAATAAACAAAAATGACAGGCGTGCACTGTGGAACAGCACAGGAAGAAAGGTGGTGGGCAGAAGGACACATGTAGTTCTGAAGTTGCCATGTACCCAGTTTGTCTAAGCCTGTCCTTCCCTGTGCTTGATCTCTTTACATTCTGTAAGAGCAGATAGATCCCTCTGGCCAATACTGCCACACAGAAATAGCCAAAATGGGGTCCCAGAACAGCAGTCCTGCGTCAGCAGGAGCCTTTCCTATTATTACAGATGTTATCAGCCCTACCTATTTATTACCACAGCACAAACCCCGGTGCTTGTTGATACTGCCCTGTAGCCAGCATGCCACAGCTGTTGACTTGTGTTTGTTTTTAAATACTAGCTCCCATCCAATCTGACTTTCGTGTTAAAACTGTTGCTGCTTGCACAGGTTCCTACCTGAGTAATGGAGCCCAATTATTTGAATTTTACTGAAGACCTTGCAGAAGACCGTCTTACACTGATAGGATAGTAAGAGATGGGGAAACAACCATGCAGTAATGACTAAATATCTTCACCCATGAACAGCGTTTCCCAGTTAGATAAGGCACAATCTTGACTCCTAGTAACTCATCTTTGTTCGTTTGTGTTTGGTCTTTTTTCCCCACCATACTGAGCGGTCCTAGTATTTGCAGGTTTTTCTAACAGAAGTACCTATGCACTGAGGTGACATGGGATTTCTGCCCTTTCTGAACAACAGTCTGGAGCTCTCTGAGCAGAAGCTGTGACCATTCCTATTACACTCTTTGCTTCTGCTGTGATTCAGAAATTCATCCAGTTCCATGCAGCGTGAGGTAGCACTATGCTATGTTGAAAAAATATTTCTGATCAGAAACATGGCACCATGTTTTCAGTCTCTCTTTTTAAGTAGATCAGAACCAAACACCACAGCCTACTCCCATATTTATTCTTGTGTTTTAACACAAGGAAAGGGTTGGAAATGAATGATGAGAATTGGGCCATTTGTCTCTAAAACTGCCCTTTCAGATTCACAGGAGGCGTTGCTGGTAATGGGGGTATAGTGGAGGACCACAACCATAAGATCTAAGACAAAACATCATTTTTTCCCTCAGTGTGTTAATCTAGTTAATCTCAGATTCCAATTGCGTTACAGCTTATTAAAAGCTTGTGCCAAGATGAATAATTAATCTTAAGTATATGTGTGCTGATAAAACATTTATCATGTAAGTGGTGATTTGCTAAAAGCAACATCCATGGTCATAAGATATTAGATATAATTTAACTAATAAACACCCCAGTCCTGTTGCTTACCATGCTAACAAGGTGACTAAATGGTTTGGGACGCATCTTGGTAGACACAGAAAAGATGAAAACAAATTAATGGAGCATGAGATTGGAAGAGACCTTGAGGTGCCAGCTAACTTACCTAGTGCAGCAAGCTATTCCTCTCTGAGATATCTCAGTGCAGAGCTGGAGGAGAGCTGCTATTTGATTGGAGATGGGAGTCTGCAAAGCTAGTGGAGCTGATAGATTAGGGATTGTGTGTTGTGAGAACTGAGAAATCATCAAGTACAACAGTTTCCAATTTGTGTTGGGTTTAGCATTGTTAGGGCTTAGCTGTTTATAATTAATTAATCCTGTAATTCCCATTAGGGGCCTGGCTTCCTAAAGGAGCAGGGGTGCAGGATACTGCAGTTTCTGAATCTGTGTGCATTCCTCAGTGCTGGGATTGGCCCCGGCTCAGCCCCACCTGCTCACCCTCCACAAGAAGGGAGGAGAGAATGAGAAAGACAAAAGTTAGAATTTTCATGGGTTTAGGTTTAAAAATAAAAAGAGGGGGTTGGGAACAAACAAAACAAGAAACAAGTGATACAAAAGGCAATTCACCACCAGCTGACCTATGCCCAGCCACTCCTCAGATGGCAACCCCTGACAGATTCTCCCCACATTTATTGCTGGTCATAATGTCAGATAGTGTGAAATATGGTTGGAGTCAGCTGTGCTGGCTGTGTTCCATCCCAGCCTCCTCACCGGGAGGGCTGCATGAGAAGAAGAAGAGTCCTTGAGTGTATGCTAGTACTGCTCAGCTAATGTATCAGCGTTACCAGCACTATGCTGGTTACAAATTCATACCATGGCTCTATCCAGACTGCTGGGAATAAAATCAACTCTATTCCAGCCAGAACCAGGACACCTAGCTAAAAACATTTGTACCTTTTGGAATTTTTTTAGCTAAATTTGCCAACAAGGTTTTAATCTCAAAGCTGTTTCGTGCCTTTTTTGTTTCATGAAAATCAAAAGAGGAGAGAAACTGTATTAGAAATTCCTTTAGTGAAAGACTGATGTGTGACCTCAACCCGTGGCAGACATCAGAGAATCCTCATGATGTTCCTGTGCTGATCCAGAAATTGCAAGCAACAGTTTTCAAACCAGTCTGAAACCAGATGGTAATTTGTGGGAAGCAAGACTTGGATGGCAAGGGAAGCTTGTATAGTTCCATGTGGAACTGATTTGTGTAATTCTTGTTTAAATCTTGGTTCTTTCCAATGCATTTTTATAATCGTAATTAAATACATGGGAAGAATAACAAAGCCAGTAAATTAACTGGGGCTTGATTCTGTACCAATTTCCAGTAACTACTGCAGATGCCCTCAGACCCATCTGTCACAAGTTGCAGGTGCAGGTCACACAGCAGCCTACACATTTCCAGCTGGCATTGAGCTTACCCCGAAGTATCTCTAATGGCACCAGACACCAACAACTGAATACTGCCCTAGATTTTATTCCAAACCACATTCATGTGCAGTAGTCAATGCTGCAAAGATCCTGGCTAGGTCAGTCTGACCTTTTTGCAGCCTCTCATTTTAGTTTTAATTTTTATTTTTGTTAAGCCAAAGAGCAATGGAGTACAGCAACCAAAGACAATCTTGAAATAAGACATCTGCTGAATAATTCACTTCAATGGAGCTGGAAAATATCTCAACATCTCTGAGTTGATCCAGCCCATGTTAGATCTCTACCTGCAGCAATTCCGTCTGTATCTCAATTACACTGAGCAGCAGCTGCATTCCTGCTGGCTCTTCCTAGTCATTTGCCTTTGGGGTCTGTGTCTGCATTTATCCGTACCCAACTTTGCATTGATTGATGTTGGAGCTGCGGGAGAAGAGCGTGGTCAGCAGCACCCCTTGCAGCAATCCCTTTGTATTGTTTTGACATTACTCTTCCATAAACCTCTGCTCCCAAGCATGGTTGTGTATCTGCTTAAGTGGTTGGGGGTGGTTGCTCAGATATATTATCAGCTGTTTTCAGTTAGAGTACTTTGTCTCTCTTTTGCAGTACAGGAAGCTACCTGTGTGCATGCTCATGACAGCATTCCTTCTGTTCTTGTCTTCTGACAACTTAGCAGTTTATATATATGTATTGTCTTTACCTCCAGAAAGCTATTAGCTGTTGTCTTCAGAAATCCACACAGTATACTACAACATCTCTCCAATTGTACTATTTATGTGTACCATAAGGATTCCTCCACATGCTGACATCAAAAAAAGTCTCCATATGCTTCTCTAAGCATTGTGGACCATCTTCAGCTATAAACTTGTCCCCTCTACTCAGCTCTTGTGAGGCCCCATCTGCAGTACTGCGACCAGGCCTGGGGCCCGCAGTGCAGGAAGGATGTGGAGTCCTTAGAGCGAGACTGGAGGCGGGCCACTAAGATGATCAGAGGGCTGGAGCACCTCTCCTATGAGGAAAGGTTGAGGGAACTGGGCTTGTTTAGCTTAGGGAAGAGAAAACTCCGGGGAGACCTCATTGTGGCCTTCCAGTACTTGAAGGGAGCGTATGAACAGGAGGGGGAACGGCTGTTTACGAGGGTGAATAGTGATAGGACAAGGGGAAATGGTTTTAAACTGAGACAGGAGAGGTTTACATTAGATATTGGGAGGAAGTTCTTCACACAGAGGGTGGTGATGCACTGGAACAGGTTGCCCAAGGAGGCTGTGGATGCCCCATCCCTGGAGGCATTTAAGGCCAGGCTGGATGTGGCTCTGGGCAGCCTGGTCTGGTGGTTGGTGACCCTGCACACAGCAGGGGGGTTGAAACTAGATGGTCATTGTGGTCCTTTTCAACCCTGGCCATTCTGTGTTTCTATGATCTCCTTGAAGTAAAATGTTATTTACAGCAGGAAAAACAACTTGGTATGCTTTACATGTTAGAATTAGTTGTTTTAGAATAGTTGCAGCACCAACTCTTGCAAGACATTGCCATCAAATCTAATCTGAGAGCTTAAATTCTAAAACAAGACCTATATTAAAGTGACTCTGCATGTATTTTTCAAAGAAAAATGCATACAGTGTCACAAATTGCATGAAGCATCAGTTTATTTTGCCATTTAACTCTTCAGGAGAATGCACCCATAGTTCTGCAGGGCAGGAGGAAGCCCGGGTCTGGAGCTACTCTCATTCTGCCTGGGTGGGCCATGCCACTGGGTGAGACCCAGCAGACAGCAAGATTTATCCAAGGTGTTCTGAGTTACTCAGGAATTGCCCTTGACAGTTTCCTACCCAAAGTATCAGCTTTCCAATCTACAAAGCCTTAATGCTAGTGTTACTCACAGTACTACACAGGTGATATCCTCAGAGTCATCAGTTAACATTTGACAGTGGTTTATTTGAAGACGTGGCTTCAACACAGCTCATTCTTGTAGTGCTTTAAAACAAACATATCCTGAACGTAGTTGAGAAACTGGCCTTCCTTCTCTTCACCATACGTCACCCTTGCAAATAAATACTTTTCTTTATGCCTTTATGAATTCTTGTAAACCCACAATGTTATTTCAGTTGATGGTGCTCCTACTATCTGTGCTATACACACCCAACAGCTACATCAACAAATGACGTATAGGGGCTAGGGACTAGCTATAGTCTCACTACAGCAGAAAAGCCATCGAGGCATACAGTAACAAACCAGCTTGCAGTGCCCATTGGGATTGCTCCAGAGTGCATGATATGAATGGAAGAAATTATCAGTGCATTACCAAGCATAGGAGGAACTCTGACAACTCTAACAAGCCTATGTCAAAATATGGACTGAAGTGCTGAAATGCTTTGCGTTATCAGCTTGGTGTTAGGGAGGGAGGACACCTCTCTGCAAGGCACACTCAACTGATGGACTGTATGTCCAGAATGGATTGCTGTTTTTTGTGGGATATCTTTATTCTGCTCCTCACTGGAAAGGTTTGGGAAAATGTGTATGTTCTTTGGCAACCACTGAGAGCACAGTGCAGGGTGCACATTCACAAGCGACAACAACAGGCTGGTGAAGGTGTTACCTTGCAAGACTGCAGTGCCAAAAGTCTGAGAACCTTTTGTGTTGATCCTGTACCTTAATAATTGCTGTTGAAATAATAACTTTCAGTTAAGATAATTTGAGTGAGAAATCCTAGCCATTGACTGCATTAGAAAAGCCGAGGTGCTTAAATGGTGTTTAGTCTATTACAAAGGGAAAGTAACACAGGGACTGTATTTAGAGGTTATCCTTGAGATAAGGCCCTTTGTCTCTTAATAGAGGGTGACTTAATGCAGAGCTGTATCTCTTTCATCAGAACTGGTAGTGCAGAGCGTGTTCAAAGTTCATATAGTAAATTGTCCTCACCCCAACAGAGTGACCTTGTCTGTGACATTTTTCAGGTGTAATCTGTGCCCTGTGCTCTCCTCTAGGGCAAGGAGACAACATAGCCATGTAGCTTTTCTGCTGAGTGGCATTTTTGGAAGGGCTTAGGGGCAGAATGCCATGTCCTGGGATGTCCTCACCCTTAACTGTCCCTAATGGAGAGCAGAGTGCTTTGCCTTTGGGTGCCATCACCCTTCAGTAACAGCAGTGCCTGGCAGCCCTGCAAAAAAAACGGCCAAATCAACCTGCTGCTATTTGAATGGAAATACCAAAGCACTTATAGTGCACACTTAGACCTTCAGAGCAGATGGTGTGCATATAGTTCAAATTGATTTAGGAGCCTAGGAGCTATTTTCCAGTATTATTTAAGCTCTTAGGCATTTAAATTATCTGATTCGTGATGCTACAGGGGCTGAATATGTTGCTGGCCTGCTCCCAGATACTTCTGCCCTTGTCTGAGAAATAGCAGAACAGGGGACTACCAGAACTGCAGCCCCTTTGGTTCATACCCTGTCAAATTAATACAAATTAGTGATTTTCTGTTTACATTTATATGTCAGGCTATAAACCACTGCTGTAGTGGTGGACTTTGATCCTGATAGATCTGGCTCAAAGTAACCATATGTTCAGTACACACACACACACACATACACATACAACCACCATCTTTATGACATTATGTATCTTTATTTACTTCATGTAAGGACATCCATTCAAGAAAGATATGCAGGATCCATTTTTATTCAATCTATAGAGACTGTCAGCTTCTAGCAGTTAAATACACACAGGGTTCTGCACGCATCTGGTAAGTCATTTATATTGGCCTGTTCTTAACGTGGTACAAACAAACAGCGTTTGATCTGACATGAAGTTGTCCAATATAAAGTTATTACATTCAGACAATTTGAACAAGCCTGAACTGTCAGAGCAAAGTTACATAGGATCAGCATCACATGCCATGTGGAAACAGCTATTTTTGCTCCAATTCCAGGAGACCTTGTGATAGACAGTGTTTCAGCAAAGCCCAATCTGAACTTCACAGTTTAGAAGATGTGACTAAAGATCAGGCAAGAACCCAGCCCAGACTTCTGTGATTCAAAAGGAACAATGCAAAGTCATTTCCCTTGTGTCCATTGTGTCTCTGTTTTCTCAGTCAACAGACAAACGCCATCATGGGTTTGATGCAGAACGAGATGCCAAGAAATTACACAGAGCTTGCAAAGGAGCAGGTAAGAAAGCTCTTTGTTTTTGTGCAAAGGGCAATTTGCAAGATTATAAAGAGCATATCCATATTCAAGAACAATGTTTAAGCCATTTTCAGTTAATCTTTATGCTTTCTGTCACTGACTCAAAGAGCATGCACACACATGGAGTTAAGGTAATTGGGAAAGGCAGCCAGTTTGTTCCTCAAAGACTGGTTTTGTTAACTGCTTGACTCCAGAGGATCAGGCTAAACTTGCTATTTGCTGATGAGACAGGACCACAAAGCTGTCGTGCTGATATGAATTCATGGAGTCCAGCCAGTAAGGCCAGGTCAAGGGCATGGCAATATATCCTTTCCCAGGGACCAGCCAAAAACATGGCCACCTCCATATAGTAGAGCCTACTCCAGCTGAAAGGAATATGGTCAGCAGTCAGCCTGCTTCAGTGATTTTTAACCAAATGTATTGGCTCCCACCATCTCCTCTGGCAGTTTAAGATGGTTGACTGTGCACCAGTGTGAATGAGGAATGCACTGTATCCATGGGATCCTCAGATCCATGGAGGTGCCAATGTCCAGCAGAGGAAGGACAGCTGAGCAGCAGATGAAGATGTTAAGTTATTGTACACACCAGGCTTTTGCACACTAAACATTTAAACCTTTCTTCCTGGTATAGCACTGACATTCAGGATTGAATGGTAAAGTACTTGAATTTTAGGAAATCTTGTCCTGTCAAGTTACCCCTATCAAGACAGTCTCAGAGGACTCTCCACTAAGTGTTTAACTCCACATCGTCAAATAGAGATGCTGTTCCTCCAAAATTGGACCTTGACTATCATCTTGGTTCCAAGCATGAAGAGCTGGACAAGATGCCCTGAACTTGGCCTGGATGTACCCACTGGTGATCTTCAAGGATGAAAATACATCAGCTCTTGCTGAATGCCAATAACATTTTTGTTTTTATCATCCATACTGGTAGTTTCTCTGAAACACTTGCTGGTCTCTGCTCCTGAGAGCCTGCAATGAGGCACAAAACAAAGCCCAGTAGATGAAAGCAACAAATAGAAAAGAAGACCATGAGAAAGCATCCAGCAGCATGACACACGTGCATCAGCAGCACTGGCCTGAGGCTTGATACATATCATCTGCTATTTAAACCCTTTATATGCTATGGACATTGTGGCAATGCCCATCTCAGTCAGGGCCAGAGATGTCTCTAGCCAGACATTCATTTCAATACCTGTCTTGAGTAAATGCCTGAGGCAAGTCATTGGCCCCACAGATGGAAGTGCACCAGAACACAAGCTAATGCAGTAGCTGCTCTATTGTGTCACTCAGGCACCCAAATAGCACTGCTGTAGTCCTGTCCCATTAGCAACAAACATCGACTGATGCCTTCCAGCTGCCTTGTTTAGAGCAAACATCTGTTTATATTGGCTTAGGGCAAAAAAAGTGCAAGAACAAGGTCATTGCCTTCAGTAAGCATCTATCTGTTACATGAGTTACAGGTCAAATCTTCCTCAGGACTTTCCCATGGCAGGACGTTGTGTGGTCAGTTCCCCTGTGGGCTTTCCAGAGAAACAGCCCCTGCAGTGCCCATCACTGGGACTTCCCAGTGGCTGCATTCTCCCTCTTATTTTTGCCAAACAAAACAGCATCAGCAGAGAAATTCAGACCATGAAGACTAATTCCCTCTCCTCTTTCTGACTCCATCATCTAGCGCAGAGGACAACCTGTTTTACACAGGCCACCACTAAGGCAGTGAGTGAACGAGACTGATTTGAACACATCCTCACCTCCCCAGCCACTTGCCCCATGCTGTTGCCACAGCTGAAAAGCATTGCAGGGGTGGAAAATAGGGGCAGGGACTGCTCCAACAAGTGCCACTCTAAACATGGACATCAGTCCATGGGCATTGGCGTGTCAGAACCTTGATCAGAAACAGAAGACTCAGATCCTCTGATAATATATAAGCAGCATAAGACAGTGATCTTTTATTTTATGTTCTGAACAT
The DNA here is from genome assembly GCF_019232065.1 of Centrocercus urophasianus. Lineage (NCBI taxonomy): Eukaryota > Metazoa > Chordata > Aves > Galliformes > Phasianidae > Centrocercus > Centrocercus urophasianus. The sequence goes on from NW_024884253.1 coordinate 10,691,660, forward strand.
CGTAGCTGACTACAGATAAATATATTCTTAAAAGAATCTCAGTTGCTACAAATCCCAAAGTGTACCTGAGAAGATGTATGTATATTAATTTGTTTCTCTTTAGAGAGGAAAGCACTCAGTACTCTTTTCTTTCCTCTGCATTGGATTCTTGATTAAACCCTGTCTATGTTCAACCTTCTTTTTCAGGAACTGATGAAAAAAAAATTATTGAAGTCTTGTCAAGTCGAACATCAGAGGAGAGACAACAAATTAAACAGAAGTACAAAGCTCTCTATGGCAAGGTATTTCAGAATAAATGGCCTCTCTCTTTTGAACAGTATGCATGCTGGTAAAGGAGTTCATATACCTCTGCTTCTGAAATACTAAAGCATCAGTGGATTGAGGGTTTCTGATTCAGCAATTTTTTTAGCTCCCAAAATACTGTTATATTAATAACGTTAGGATATATTCAGAATATATTTTTTTAATTCAGCCATAACCAGATCAGAGCATTTTACTCAATGTTGGGACAGCTAGAAAATAATTCATAACCAAAATCAATTATTTTCTCAAAAAGAGTGGTGAAATGGTGAAATGGCAGAGGCTGCCCAGAGAGGTGGTGCTGTCACCATCCCTGGAGGTGGTCAAGGAACGTGAAGATGTGGCTTAGTGGGCAGGGTGGTGATGGATTGATGGTTGGACCAGATGATTAGGACAAAGACAAGGAGAAATGGTTTTAAGTTAATGGAGGGAGAATTTATGTTGGATATCAGGGGGAAGTTCCTTACCAAGAGAATGGTGAGGTGCTGGAACAGGCTTCCCAGAGAGGTTATGGATGCCCCTGTCCCTGGAGGTGTTCCAAGCCAGGTTGGATGGGGCCTGGGGCAGTCTGGTCTAGTATTAAATGTGGAGGTTGGCGGCCCCGCCTGCTGCAATGGGGTTGGAGCTTCATGATCCTCAAGGTCCATTCCAACCCAATTGTATAATTCTGTGATCTTTCAGTGGTCTTTCCAACCTTGATAATTCAATGACTCTGTATCTCAGCTTGTGCTCATGTTCAGAGCATTTAGAAAAGAAAAAAAAAATCTGAAACCAAGGCAATTGCAATTAGTTGCAAGACAAATGCAATTAAAGTAAAAAGGGAAACTTCAGATTTAAATCCCTCTCAGACCAGTTACAAATTCAGAGGAACTTTTTGGTCTTCATATTTTCATTGTCATTATATTTTTGTGAGTCAAATAGATTTAATATTGATTTATGCTCACGATGAGTCAGACCACACATTGAAAAAATGAGAAATCTCCAAAGGTTCTCAAAGCAGCCCTTGGAGACCAGACAGCAAGCATGACTTTGAGTGCATACATACCATTGAGTTCATTCTTTAATGAGGATTAATAAAAGCAGATACTGGAAATGGGCAAAGTCCAGGGGTCATCCTGGTGACGTGGGCACATCATAACCCTTCCTACCCTGGATCTTTGGAAGAGCAGAGCTGCACACTGCTAGAGGAAGTGCGATATGCCAGCGCCCTGGGACTGGTGGCAGCTGTTTGCTCAAGGGATGGAGCTCATCTGTGGTTGGGCAAGAGCACAGGTCAGAACAGTAGATGTAGAACTGGCCTTCTTCACTGTTGTTCTGAAGCTGTCAAATACTTCCTGGACTTCAGGAAATGTTAGCTGAAGAAAGAGCTTGAAATAAATCATTGGTAGATGTTATTCTCAACATGAGTGCTCAGCTGACACATAAACACTAACCAGCTCTTCTCCAGGGTCTTATTAATTTTTGAATTAAAAAGATCAGAAAGGATCTTCATGGGTTTTTTTCTTTTTCTTTCTTTTTTCTTTTTTTTCTTTTTTCCTTTGGTGGAAAAAAATGCAAAGCACTTTATAGAAACATGTTGCTTTTTCTAGTAAGTCAATTATAACCAGAAGTGGAAGAGAATTTGGGAGAAGTTTGATCTGTTCTGTTGCACCTCTTTCAAAGCAGGTTTCTGCACTGTGTTTTGGAGCAAATTCTTCTGGTAAGGTTTTTTAAATGGTAGTGTACATGTATTTAAACAAGGAAGAGTCCAAACTGGACTGTGAGTAGCTGATTGTTGAAGACAGGAGAAAAAGATCATTCAATATTTTGGGGAGAATTTAATATGCAAAAAGATCCCCTCATCCCTTATTTTTTTTTTCATATTTTTTCACTTTTTGGTACAGAAAAAGCTTTGAAATCACAAAATTCTTTAATTCCACTTGGACTTTTGCACTAACCCTTCCAACTGCCTTCACAGGACTTGGAAAAGGTCTTGAAGGGAGACCTGAGTGGCAATTTTGAAAAGGCTGTGCTGGCTCTGCTGGACCTTCCCTGCGAGTATAAGGCCCGGGAGCTTCATAAGGCCATGAAAGGCGCCGGGACTGATGAGTCGCTGCTGATTGAGATCCTCTGCACACAAAACAATAAGGTTGGGACATTCTGGTAGATGTTGCATGTGATGTATCTTAGGTAGCAGTGCAGCAGCTGACTTGCTTTGTCTGCTTGTTTGCTGGTTGATTTATGTTCTTATTTCCCTAGGAAATCACAGACATAAAGGAGGCATACAAGCGGCGTAAGTAGTGTTGCATTTCGTATACCTTCATTTGAGGCCTTCATCACTGAGTGAACCCTGACAGATTTGCTTTTTTTCCTGCACAGTCTTTGATAAAGATCTGGAGTCTGATGTGAAAGGTGACACAAGTGGTTCTCTAAGGAAGATATTGGTCACTGTGTTGGAGGTGAGGCTGTGAACTTTGCTACTATGCATCAACCTGGAAGAGAGATTTTCTTTTCTTTATCGTAATAAGTATTAGCTGCTATTTAGAATAAGATTACTGTAATAAGTAATTTAATAACAAAGTAATTATCACAAGCAAAAGACATTCTTAAAGGTATTCTTCAGGACAAGAACTTTCTAAGTTTCTAGCTTTTTAAAGTAACAATAGGGATTATGCAAATTTAGAAGCAATTTTAAAAATTCTGATAATTTCACAGAATCACAGAATCACCAAAGTTAGAAAAGACCCACAGGATCACCCAGTCCAACCATCCACCTATCACCAATAGCTCTCACTAAACCATGTCCCTCAACACAAAATCCAAACGTTCCTTGAACACCTCCAGGGTTGGTGACTCCACCACCTCCCTGGGCAGCCCATTGCAGTGCCTGACCACTCTTTCAGAGAAGTAGTATTTCCTAACGTCCAGCCTAAATCTCCCTTGGTGCAGCTTGAAGCCATTCCTATCACTGGTACACGAGAGAAGAGGCCGACCCCCAGCTCACTACAACCTCCCTTCAGGTAGTTATGGAGAGCAATAAGGTCTGCCCTGAGCCTCCTCTTCTCCAGACTGAACAATCCCAGCTCCTTCAGCCGCTCCTCATAAGCCCTGTGCTCCAGACCCCTCACCAGCTTTGTGCCCTTCTTTGAACCAGCTCCAGGGCCTCAATGTCTTTCTTGCAGTGAGGGGCCCAAAACTGGACACAGAACTTGAGGTGCGGCCTCACCAGAGCTGAGGACAGGGGAACAATCACTGCCTGTTCCTGTTGGCAACACCGTTCCTGATGCACTAAACCATGCCCCTCAATGACATATCTAAACATTTTTTTAAAACCCCCAGGATAGAATGGTACCCATGAAAGATCATGACTACATTACACTAAATTCTAAAACCTGTGGCATCTGATTTCAGTCTCAACTGAAGAATTTACAATACATGTAGATACAGAAGAAGTAAGGAAGAGATTGCTGTTATGTTAGCTTCACAAAAAGAAAGTGTATTTTGCATTACAACATGCTTTATTTTAAACCAGCTACGTGAAATAAAAAATGAATAACATTTCTGTAAGGGCATAGTATAGCTAAATAGAGTAGGATCACAAGTAGGAATGTAACAGTCTGACCAGACAGCCCATGAAAATGAAAAGATTTGACACATTTCAAAGCCCTAACAGTCCCACTGCCAAGTACACCAGTCTGGAAAGCACTGCTTCAACCTCTTGGTCTGTATTTTCAGGAGATGCAAATGTGTATTATCCATATATTTTTTAATAGATAATTTGTTTGTAATTTCAATCAGGAAAAAAAAAACAGTGCTAGCGAATGCTCAGAGCATGCATTATATCCATTTACTGAGGAACATTTCACAGCTCTCAGGGAGTACGCAGCAGATTGACATGCAAGCTTCACCTCAAGTCTGTGCTGAGCTTGGACAGTTCTATCCAGTGCTGCACAGTGGTCCATTACTAAGCAGATGTCAGCAGGTGGCAGCAAAACTAAACCAAAATGTTTGCGAAGGCCACTAAATGACCACTTTTCCCTTCACTGCAAACTAACCAGCACTTGAGTCTCTTTTTCCACTGTAATGTCCTTTTCCATAGGCAACCCGAGATGAGAACCAACAAGTCAACATAGAGCTTGCTGAGCAGGATGCCTCAGATCTATATAAAGTAAGTGAAACTACAGAAAGAAAAAAAAAACAATTATGTTGTGCTGCTCAGCAGTGAGATGATGACAAAGTGCACTGAGCATGTGGCAATAAATAAATGCATCAAAAATTAACATGCAATATCTAAGGCAGGAGAAGGCCGCTGGGGAACAGAGGAGCTGGCTTTCAATGTTGTCTTAGCAAAGAGAAGCTACAGTCAGCTGAGAGCAACTTTTCAGGCCTACGAAAAGGTGAGTTATTCCCTTCTGTGATGTGAGTTGTGCAGAATGTAATGTGTAGCTTGCAGACCCTGCAGCAAAATGTAGAGAAGGTGATCCTTTATTTGCCATTTTAAAAGGAATTTGGAAATTATTTCTGTATGACCAGATGCTGATCTTACAGAGGGAAAAAGCTGTACCGTCAGCCAGTTAAGCAGAGCGTGTTCCCTTTCATAACCCACCAGCATCCAACCAAACAAAAGTTGTGATGTCCCACAACTGCATGATGATGTGTGTGCCCTTCTTGCAGAAGGAGGGCTGACTGTTCTGGGGTAGTGAGGTGGCGCACAGCTGGGTGAATGCATGCTGGGCCTGTCCCTGGCTTACTCATGAGACCTTGGAGTGTCTGGGGGTGCCTATTCCCATCCTCTCCAAGCACTCATCCATAGCTCTTGTGTTAAGGCAGAGGCACATCTCCTCTTCTGAGCAGACAGCAGGTGCAGGGACTTTGCTGTGCTCTCCTCTACCCCCAAGCAAAAGACAAAGTAAGCAGCAAAATCTTGGCTGTTTATTTGACTTGTGAAAGTTCAAGCAACGGAAGATGCAAAGTTCTTCTCCCAGCAGCTGGGTGGAAGCTCAACAGTGATATTTTTTCTTTGGAGAAAGCTCCTCTCCAGCGTCTGGCTCAGAAATCTGAACTTCCCTAGGATGACTCTGAGTTCATCAGAAAACTGTGACCCTAAGCATTGAAGATGGAAAACCTTCAGTCACAGTCTTCTTTCAACGTCAGCATAATAAGGAGCCCTTAGTTGGAAAAATGTTTGAAGCTTAATCCAGCTTTTGGTTTGGTGCTGGCAGGAGGACAAAAACAGTCACTAATTGATACTCCCTTGGAGTTGCCCATACCCTGGGGGTTCCAAGCTACCTTCACTTTTTGATTCCAAAAACCAAGAAGGTTGCCCAAACCAATCTACCACATCCTGTCCGGCTGTATTTGAGAAAGGGGGTCCAGATTAGAGCTGTGCAAACATAAGTCCTTCTTCACTTTTGGAAAGATAAATAGAGACAGATCAATATGAAATTGGATTTGTAGAACCTCACAAGGTACCCATTGCTGCCTTGTATCTGTGTTCTGCTGGAACGGCGCTAAAGTCCATTGGAGACACACAGAGCCAGCCAGATAGTAAAACAGCAAAGTGAAAGGCTTTGAGGTTCACAAAATTTACAAAGATCAAAATGAACAATGTTTTGAAGTGGCAGTCTCTTTTTCCCTTTTTCTACAGAATAATAAAAAAACTTGGGAACAACTGAAATGCCTGTAAACTTTCCCTGGGAAGCCAAAGACAATAAGTAACAAAACTTCATAGAGCTGGTAGAGCTCCAAAATTTATCTTCTTTGTGTGGAAACTATCCAGGGCCTTGATAAAAGCATTAGAGGGAACTCAGAGACTTTTTCCTAGACTCGAGGTCACTCAAGAAGAAGCTGAAGCTTCTTTGTTCTAGAAGCCTTCTGATATGAGTACAACTGCTTGATTGATGTTATCCATCTCCTAGCTGCTGTGTCCTAACAGGCCTTGTACGCCCTGTTTTCTTGGTGCCAGTGGATCTGTGAGCACTTAAACCAGAAAAAGACTTTACTTGTCCTTGATTTACTCCCTTGTAAAGAGCTAAAAGGATCTGAATTGGTCTTTTGCCATTGGATCCTAAACATAAGGCGGGTTTTATGGGAGTGCGATGATGTGTGCAAAGAGCAACTCTTACAGCTACATTTGTTGTCCTTATAGGTGTATGGAAAAGACATAGAAGAATCCATTAAAAGTGAAACATCAGGAGATCTGGAGAAAGCTTATCTTACTCTCGGTAACAAAACAAAACAAAACAAAACAGCAAAAAAAAAAAAGCACTGAGACCTTTCTTTTCTAGTTCTTGCCCTCCTCTGATACTGGTTCTTGGGGGTTCTGTGTACAGTCTGGTGACAGTTATTGAGGTAACCCTAAACTGAAACTGACATATCTGCTAGGAAAAGGAGAAACAGGTTTCAGTAGTGATGTGGAGCCCCTGATACTAAAAATAAATTTTTCCAGGTACAGCTCCTCCCCAAGGCTGGGTTATTTCCTCTCTAAACTGCCCCTGAGGCCATGGCTGTGAATAACTTCCAGCTTGGGCATCATCAGCAGTGTGCTACAACACTACTGCAAAAACGTACAGGGTCCATATTGGCCATTTAGCGCTGCGGATGACTGTGACCAGTATTTACACCTGTACCCTGGATCTAGTTAGCTTAGTGGTAGTGATTTTATCTGTGTGGATCTTGGCGCTCCCAAACCTTGCCCCTCTAAGCTGCAGGTGAGCAAGTACCGTAAGAATATATCATAGAGTCATAAAATCAAAGAATGGCTTGTGTTTTAAAGGATTTTAAAGAACATCCCCTCCCAACTCCCTGTGGTGGGAAGGGCTTCCCCCCACCAGGTCAGGCTGCCCAGGGCCCCATCCAGCCTGGCCTTGAACACCTCCAGGTACCCACAGCTTCTGTGGGCAGCCTGTGCCAGGCCATCACCACCCTCTGAGTACAAAATTTCTTACTAAGATCTAACTTAAATCTCAACTCTTTTAGTTTAAAGCCATCTCCTGTTGGCCTGTCACTATCAGACCGTGTAAATGTTGTTCTGCCTCCTGTTCATGAGCTCCCTCCACATACTAGAAGTCTGCAGTGAGGTCTCCCGAGAGCCTTCTCTTCTCCAAGCTAAACAAGTCCATCTCTCTCTACCATTCTTCATAAGAAAGGTGCTCCAGCTCTTTCATCTTCTTCATAGCCTCCTCTGGACCCACACCAATAGCTCCATATTTTTCTTGAGTTGGGTGTCCCAGGCCTGGACATAGTAAATGTATCATCAAGGAGAACTCCAGATGGGCAAATGCTCATCCCCACTCATTTCACTTTCACTGTGGAATAGCAGTGGAGTCAGCGTTTACCATTTCACTGTGTAATAAACTTTCCCTCTGGAGAAATGTATGACTCCATTCAGATTCCAAACTTGCTCCTTGTATGTGGATAGGGAACTAGTTATAAAATAAAAATTCTCCCGGCTCATATGTCTACATGATCATAACTCTAGAGAGTTTTCTGTATTTCTTCCTTACTTATTTCCTTCTGATTGAAAATGTAATACAAAGTGTAAATATGCAAGTGTAATGAAGTCTCTTACTGTTCTTCAGTCAGCTGTGCCAAAGACTGTCCAGGTTACTTTGCAACACTTCTGCACAAGTCAATGAAAGGAGCTGGGACTGATGAAGATACCTTGATTCGCATCCTTGTGACCAGGGCTGAGGTAGGTTATCCTGCAATCTGCAATACTATAGTACCATCAGTTCTGCAAGAAATACAAATTTAGAGTTCAGAGTGAGATCTGGTGGATCGTGTGCTGAGCCAACCCCATACAGCCCACTGACATCAGTGGTCACACTCTGCTTTTGTACCGAGGCAATGCTAATTTTGGTATGGCATCTATTTCTGGTTTTGAAAGGATGAGCAAGCATACAGAAAGCCTATAGTAGAGTCAATTGTACCTGGATAAAAAAGGCCTGTGGGGAGTTCCTGGCCCAATAAGATGTGTAAAAGTAAATTCCTAGTTAAGTAATTATAAACCAGCAGTTCTCACATTAATAATTGCTTATAAATATATGTTGCCAATTCTTTCTGATTCCAGCTAGGAAAAGCAGATGGGAAGGAGGAAAGAAAAATAAAGAGCCAAAGGAGATAACTGTAATTTTAAAAAGAACAAAAGTGAAAAAGACATTTGAGATTCTGAACATAGTATTTAATTCTTCCTACTTTATAAACTGTTGAGATTATAACCTCGGGGCTGTTTCAGTCTTGATGCAGAAGAGGAATTGTTCACATGGGCATGGAGAGCATATTTCTCAATAATCAACTGTGAGAAATCAGTCTCCAATGTAGTCTCTTCATTGAGATACAGTTCAATCAAGAAAACACTTAAAGACCCCAGTAAAGATCAGAACTGTGCAGTGGGTTCCTTTTCACCAGAAAGCTTGAGACAAGGCATTTCATTCTCCCCCTTATAGTAACCAGAAAATTACCTCTGTGAGTGGAACAAAACCAAACTGTCTCTTATGCTCCATCTTTTATACATACCCCTGGAAATGCTCCTTTTCCTTCTTGCCACCACATAGTGTGTCCACACAGCACCACTGAGCACCAGGTAGAGATGCCCCTTGCCACCCCAGCATGCCCATTCCCCTTTTCACAACTAGTGTCCCCTCACCACACCATCTCACATGGGCTTACCTCAAGTCCTAATAAGAACTCCAAGGTCCTCCAAGATGTTTGAGCCTCCTGCTTTCTCCTCTTCTTCCACTGGCTGCAGTGGACCTTGAATCAGACCTCAGGGGTCCTGGTAGGAGCAGGGTGCATGGTACAAAGCATGACCCACTCTTCTAAAGAGGCTCTTGGTGTCTTCTCAGAGTGACCTTCCAGCAATAAAGGGGAAGTTCCAGGAAATGTACAAGAAGTCATTAACTGAAGCTGTCCGATCTGATACCTCTGGGGACTTCAGAAAGTTGCTTCTGGCTATTTTGCACTAAAAGGCCATCAAGAATGAAGAGGCGTGCTGAGCAGCCACCTCTTGATCAGCTTCCAAAACAGCATCCAAAAAATGTGGCATTTGCACAAAGAAAAAAATCCAATTTATTTTCTTTCCAGCTGGGCAAGATGTTGCCAAGTAAAGCTGGACGTGAGGTTTATGTTATGGCTATCTCATCAAATGTCCTTAAGCAATAAAGACGTGTTAAAAAACTAAGTCTAAATTGTCCTCTTTATGTCTGCGTATGTGGAAGAATTTTTATTTTCTGTCATTTCTTCTGTGTAGACTTCCTGCCTTTCTTAAGACTTACTGCTGTTCTTAAGATTTTCCTTGTTCTTTCCCTGTGTTTTTCGCCAGTGTGAGGGGTGCAATGTCATGCCGTGCAGTCCTGCCCAGAGAAAATAGGTGGTAATTGCTTCTCAGCCCATTATTACAGCACTTTAAACAACACGTAGGCTGTGAATTAATGATTTAAGTGAGGCCCTGAGTAAAATCCTCCTGTCAGCAGGGGAGGTTGGAATGATTTCCCTGTCTGTGAGTTTCCCTCTCAAGTCTATTCATCTCCTAAGTTATCCCATAAGTGAGATAAGAAATACTACCAGCCTACATTGACACTATCACCTGAGATACGGCACAGAAAAATGTCCGTGGAAGAGATGGGATTTCATAAGGTGGATCTATCCATCATGGACATACTTGTCCTACAGCGGTAGACATGGATCTCAGGGCAGTTCACAATCTCCATCCTTGGAGGTTTCAGAGACCCACCTGGATAAAACTCTGAGCAATGTGGTTTGATCTCATGGCTAACCTTGCTTTTGGTTGGACAAGAAACCACCTAAGGTCCCTTCCATCCTGAATTATCCTGAAATTCTATAATTGGGACAGAAGATAGAGATATAAAATAACATGAGAGAGTCTGACAAACAAGAAGAAATAGTCTGGGTCAAGAAGATGGGCTTATGAGCTTTTCTCTGCATTTGGTAACTTCCCGCTTCTGAGTGCAGCACACTATGAAAGGATCTTTCAGACTCACTTCTTCTGAGGAATTTTGTCAACTATTTCCCATTGAAAATAGTATTTCTGAAGACTTGGATTTGTTTCTCTCTGTATGTCACAATGGTAGTATTCAGACATCCAGTTACAGTCTGTAAAGGCAGTGGGCAAAATAAATGGACAGGGAGAAAGACAGGAGGCTTTAGGATATGTGTACCTCACAGGTGTAACAGGATGTCCCGGCATTTTAGAGGTCTGCTCCACCTTTGACTACATTTCTAGCAACATAAAAATATCAGAGGAAGATACTGAATCTGAAATGAGCCATATGATTCTAGATTTGACTTTATGTCTTTAATTTTCAGACCCAGAAAGTGGGGCAGTGCGGGATATGGGTACCTCCTTGATACTGTTGCCACGAGTCTCTTGTAACCAGAAACCATAGATAGGATACATGAATAATCTACTTAGGTGTCCAATGTTCCTGGTGATATTTTATACCTCAGAGGTCACATTGTATGTTCTGTCCAAGATAAGCTGGCAGGTACCAGTTCTCAAATGATGTACTTGGAAGAAAAAGCCAGCAGTTGTCTGAAATGTGCATGAAGGAGCTGGTTTAGGCAAAGGATTTGTTTTAAAATATTCAAGGAGGAGTGCCCGAAGCCATAGGATTGATTTCTGTGAAACCTCTAGCACCCTTCAGCATCCTTTAAACCCAGCTATGTACTTATTTAATGTGAAGTGCATAACTTTGGCAGCCAAATTTATTTTTGCCTGAAGACTGTTTTAATTAATGCTAGCAAGTCATTCTAACTACAGAAGGAAGAGTACAATCACTTTCATCTTAATCTTTCTCTCTTTAATTAGACATTGTCCTGAAACCAAGCCAGAAGCCCACACATCTTCACACCCACACATACTGGGGCAAAGTCATTACTGAATTATATGCTATATTTATCTATCTGTCTGTACACAATGCATACAGTGATGACGGTGACATTTGTGAAGTTGCTCTGTGTCTTCAAAGATGCAAAACTTGTTCCCATGCCTCTCTACCAGAAGTTCAGGTCACAGGTTCAAAATATGAGTTCAGATTCCAAGACCAATATCTACAGATGAGTCCATTACTCAGCCTCTAAATCAGAACTAAATTCAGACCCCATCAAGTCTTAAACTAAGCCCTAGTTCAGGACTAAGTATCATACCAATGGGAATGACAGCAGAGGTGGTTGGGCACTTGGTGGAACCATGCTGACTGAAAAGATAAACAGAAAATGAGTAATGCAATGGTTAATAGAGAAATGAGAGAAGAGTCACAAAGGTGGAAAAAGACCAGATAGTTGAAAGCTGGTGCTGGCAAAAGAAAGTTAGCAGATTTCTCTGCGACAAAGAGGCAGCTGTCACAAATCACAACAAAATAATTTCTTGTCTGAAGGACATTAAACAGAACTTCTCCAGGAGAGTGGTTCAGCATTGGAACAGATTTCTCAGAGACGTTGTGTGCCTATCTTTCAAGATCTCCAAAATCCAACAAGATTCTCTGAGCGACTTGATCTAATATAGAGGGTAGACCTGCTAGCTGGTCTCCCAGGGTCCCTCCAACCTAGATTTTCCAATGACTCCAGGAGAATTCAGTATTTTGTGAGCCAGAGACCACACCTGGCAGTACCATGTGAAATAGCTGTTGTATTTCTCTTGCCTGAAGTAACACATCTTATTGTCACAGGCAATTGTCCACAGATTCCCTATATTCACACTGGATTCTGTTTTCTTTTCAATATCTTCTCTGCTATTTGCTGGCTTGGTGTGTTTTGCTGCTTTCAGTGAACCTAAGCCGTAAACCAGCAAGCTAGAGGAGGACAGGATCAAAGGCCTATTTTCTCGATTTAGCGAGCCAAATAGTGAATCTATACTCGGCTCAGGCTGAACATGGACAAGACATGGGGAGGATGCTTTGGATATAAGGAAACTTTTCCTTGATGGGTCTGGCCCAGACATCACACATGGAGTTAGGTATCCTTGTGCTATCAGCTGATTAGTTTCATGTTGAGCAGAAGGGTCCTTGCTACCTCTTGATTCTAATTTGCTTCTGTAGATATGTCTTTGTTCTTTATTTCACTATGCATATAAATTATATTTATTTCCATGCAACACATAAATATAATAATTCCCCATATAACTAGTCTTCCTTTCTGTTCACATATTTTTCTCCCCTCCAGCTTGTAAGAAGCAAAATGACATCAGGTGCCCACCAACCAAACTCCACACTGCCAGTGCATGCAGTATCTGGGCAGTGCCAGCTGCTTTCCCAAACGGGGCTGGATGCTGAAAATACAGCTGACTGGCATTGCTGCCTGGGGCATCTCCTTGTGCTCTCCAACTACAGCATCTGATTAATTGCGATCCCTCTTATTATCTCTTTTTATAATGAGAAATGATAAACATTGGTTTTGTTATGTCTCCCAGTTTTAATAAGACCATAATAAGAAATATTATTTTTCTTGTCCTTCTGCCTATTTAAACTATAAATTTTGGGTGAGGAGTGGTACCCGGGGCTGGTAGTCATCAGGGCAGCATGTAGTGCTGTATAAGCTCAGTGGACTCTCTGTTTTGAGCTGTCCTTTCTCTGTATCCAGATTTGTTCATTTTCACCTGAATGGTAATAGGATCAGCATATGGGTTTTAGAAGTTGTCTGACATCACCAGTCCTCTCTGTGCACCTGCCTGCTGGCTGATTAGATTACAGCTTTTTTCCACTCTGCTGCTTAGTGCATGATAATAGGCATTTCATCATCCCATTACACTAAAACATAAGAAGATGTGCTCTGGGTCAGATCAAAGATTCAGCCGTCCTAATCCCAAAATAGAGCAATTCTAAACACTTGAGAGAGAGCAGAAGAAACAGGGTGAATGTTCAAAAGCAGTAGAGTGCTCATTCCTTGCTAGACATTTCCATGTTCTGGAAATTGCCCACTCATAAGCCAGAGGCTGTTGAGGTTTCGTGTTTTTATCATCTCCCAGTGGCTCCAACCTCCATCAGGGGCATGGGGGACGCAGCACTGCGTTTCACAATGCCAATAGGTGAAACAACCTGCAAACAAGCCCACTTCTCCATTTGCACACAGTGTTCAGACTGCTCTCCATTATCCATGCAATATCTTGCTCTGTGGTTAATGCAATATCCCATCACCCAAAACAAGGACCACTGAAGCTTTGTGGACCTGGCTCAGTGACCAGCATGCTCACTCAAGGAACCCGCCTCAAAGATTCACTCAGAAGCAGGCGTTCTTAAACAAGTTACACAGACTCACAGAAGAAAAGGCTCTTCTCTCTCTTGCCAGAGGTAATGAGGAAAAATACACTAAATTCTGAAGTATGCTGCAGCAGCAGGATCCATACAGGGCCAGCCATTATAGGATATGCCGTGAAAAATAACATTTAGTTTATTTATAAAGGAAATCTTAGCTAAGTATCTCCATTTGATTGAAGGAAACCATAAGTTCTGGGAAGGAAAGAGGAGAGCTGTGCAGCAGGCAGCTGGGGAGCCTCGGCCCCAAGTTGGCAGGGACGTGCATGGGGACTGAGCGGGGAGCAGCCCCCCCCCCGAGAGCAGTAAGCTTGTTAAACAGCACACGATGTACTTCACGCTAGCAGGAGTTTGCATAACCCAGCAAAACTCTCAAGCCTGGGATCTTCTAAATAAATGCCACATTTATCTGTGTCTAAAATACATGAACATGCCACCTACCCTTCCTCGACCCCATAAAGCAGTGTCAGCAGTGAAGTCAGAGAGCATTGTTTGTTTCTTTTAGGGTTAAAAAATAATCCACAGTCTCTGCCAAGAAAAGGCAGAACTAAGCAGGCAGCAAAGAGCCTGAGCCAGAAGAAAAAGCTGCATCCATCGTCGAAACGGGCTGCAATGAGAGCGTATGCATACAGAGAGAGAAAGAAAGAGAGAGGGTGTTTTGTTTGGGTAGCTAATGTTCTCTGGATGAGGAAGGAGAAATTCTCCTTTTTCTTTCTTAATGCCACTCTAAATATTTACAGCGTGATCCTGGCCAGCTGGGGAGGCAGCAATGACAGCAAGCAAGGATGGGAGGGCGTGTTCTGCCCAGCACTGTCTCCAGCTCAGCCTCTGCTCAAGGAGAAGGAAGAGGATGCACGGTGCCTGACAGTGACCCATCAAGGCAACCCCATGCTCCTTCTCTTCTCCTCCCTCACCTCACCAGATGGATCACACTGAAAGAGATGCTGCAGCCTCTACTCCAGCCTGATGCGGACACAGAGTCTTCTGGGCTCAACAGCCTTTGGGGCTCAACAGGCCTTTGGCCCCACTGGGCCATCAGTAGGCTCCTTGATGAACCCTCTGGGAAAGGATGTGTATAGCATAGCCTGAGACGAAAGCCGCTGTTTTTAGAGGACCAGCCCCTCTGTCCCTGCAGCTTGCTGGGACAGCAGTGCATGGAGGTCTGAGGAGGCAAACTGTGCATGGTGGTTGATACAAGGGCACTGCAGCTCCCAGCATGTTCACCTATCTGATCCACTGTGATCAGACACAGCCATGACCCACCAGCAAGCCTTGACTTCGAGAACATGAAGAAGGAGTTCTGCTTTAACCTTGTTATTCCCTGTAGTAGCAGCACTTAGAAATAACATTTTGGATTTAGTCCCGTATCAGAACAAAGGCAAGAACTTCAGCACAGACCAGGGACCCCACGTCAATCACCCTGGGGCAGCCAGAGCCGTATTTCCTGAAATGTCCATGATATTGGCACAGGTCTGGGACACATCACACCTGCTGGAGTCCCAGCCCTTCTGTGTAGGCATCTGGGGTTGTAGAGGATCCTCTGGGGCACGTGGTGCTCAACTAATCCAAGCCCAGGGGATGAATTTAGGATGAGCATCTCAAATATCTGGGAGTGATACAGCGAGTACAGAAGAGTGTACAACAAGACACCTATACATCACCAGGACACGTGAACAACCACAGCCCATGAAGATTGAGTCAGATGTGCCTGGAGGACCATTCACCTACCCCTAAACAGATATCCTGGTGACCAGGATAACTCTATGGTTGTACTGACCAGAGTTCACCAGCTGCTAGGGGAGCTCGGACACTCTGTTCACCTGCAGACATCTGCAGTTAGAGGGTCTGCAATGAGGAGCCTAGGGCTGACCACCTCAGTGATTTTTTCCAGCCTGCTACCCTCACTTCAGCAAGCTGTTTCAGTTTCCACTCACCTTACTCAAAGCACTTGTGTTTCTTTGTTAGGGATTTCAGAGAGATTAAATTCTTGCAGAAAAAGCCATAACCTGCATTTATTTGTATGAATCATAGAATCATTAAGGCTGGAAAGACAACTAAGATCATCTGGTCCAACCATCACCTCATATCACTAACGTGCCCACTAAACCATCTCCCTCAGTGCCACATTTACACATTTATTGAAAACCTCTAGGCACTGAGACTCCACCACCTCCCTGGGCAGACTGTTCCAGTCAGTACCTCACTGCTGGCTGAGATGATGCCTCAATGTTTTTCTTATAGTGAGGGGCCCAAAACTGAACACAGTACTCAAGATGTGGCCTTGCCAGAGCTGAGTTCAGGGGGATGATCACCTTCCTACTCCTGCTGGCTGCACTTATTTCTGCTACAAGCCAGGATGCCACTGGCCTTCTTGACCCCCTGGGCACATTGCTGGCTCATGTTAAGCTGAACTTTGATCAACACCACCAGGTCCATTTCCTCCACACAGTCTTCCAGCCACTCTGCCCCAAGCCGGTATTTTTGACTGGCTTGTTGTGACCAAAGTGCAGGACTTGGCACTTGGTCTTGTTGAACTTAATCCTTATGATGCCCCTTGATACATCAAAGAGTCTGAAGCGCAAGTCATATGAGGAGTGGCTGAGATAACTGGGATTGTTCAGTCTGGAGGAGTTGTAACTCCCTGAAAGGATGTTGTGGTGGGAGTCAGACTCTTCTCACAGGTAATAGTGATAGGACTAAAGAGAATGGCCTCAAGTTACAGCAGGCAAAGTTCAGATTGGATATTAGAGGAAATTTCTCCAAAAGAGTGGTCAGGTGCTGGAACAGGCTGCCAATGGAGGTGGTGGAGTCTCCATCTCTGGAGGTGTTCAAGAAACATTTAGATATTGTACCGAGGGACCTGATTTAGTGGGGAAATATTGGTGGTAGGTGCATGGTTGGACTGGATGATCTTGGAGGTCTTTTCCAACTTTGGTGATTCAATGATTCTAAGATTTTAAAATACATTCCTGTATTTCTCCTTATCCACTCTAGGTGCCATGGTCATGGGAGTCCCAGCACATCAGGATCTCCTGCCCACCACTGCAGACCACAACAGCAGGTGCTCCCAAAACCTCTCCATCAGGTGGAGACATGGTCCATCCCTCTGGGCTCCCTGCAGGCTCTGCTTTTTCCTTGCTCCACAAAAATACGTGACAGTGCATCGCCTAGCGCAAGGGGCTGCAGACTGTTTACAGGCTTCTCAAGTTCCCAGGCAATTTAGGACAGGGTCCTGTTGCTGTTTCCAAACAGACAGCCAGGACTTTTATAAGTGAACTTTCCTCCCTGTGTCTATTTATTATATGTAAACATTTGCCAGAAAAACACCACTTGGGCATGCTCAGTACCAGCCAGGTCATTGCAAAAGGCAACGGCGGTATCACATGTGATAACTGTGAGAAGTCCATATGTGCCTATTCTTAGTGCTGGAATGTATACAATGCCCCACCGCCTCGCGCTCCTGCACAAAGCTCCTGAAAGCGGCAAAAGTGACTTCAGAATAAACACGTCCAGAAATCACCTTCTATGAATCACTTACCTACTGAAAGAAACGTCCTGTGGGTTTATAGTTTTTATCCAGGCTCTAGCTATGGAAAATCTCAGCAGAGAATAAGCGACAGAGAGTAAGTGCATGCAGGGAAGGACATCCGAAGGTAAACATTTCTACCATACGATTTCACTGCAGATTAAGCGGTTAGGCATGAAATAAATACTCATCAGATTGTTCTGCCTGGCACTTAATTTAGTCATTGTGTGTCTGATTAACATAAAAAAAACCACAGCTAAGCAGAGTGAATAAATAACTGTTTTAATGCAGATTCCCAGTCTCTAGGGTTTAGTTAGCCCTGCTGCAGAGTTCAGCTCTGCCAGATTTACATTCTTTGGGAATGACTAACTCTAGGGGAAAGAGACGCAAGTTACTAAACTGCTAATACTTTAAAATAGTGAATAAATGTCCAAGCGCATTTATTCGACATGATTAAAACGAACCTCCCCACTGCTTCAGCTGTTCAGCTTTCATCCCAAATCAGTGAGATAACTTCAGTGCTTTTGCTTCTTGCCAGAGACACAGGCAATGCTGACCCCGGAGCTGCAATCTATCTGATAAATTTATAAAAATTTTAAAGGGTTTTTGTGACCTTTTAGCTTCTTTATTACTTTCCCACTGTGCTTAACCCATGTTCCATTTTTATGCTTAACAGCGAATGAATATTTAGAGCAACATCAAAGTCCTGATTTGTTCCCTTGGAGCTGGATATTTCTATAAAAGCTGCTAAGAATTTGTTTTTTTCTGCCAAGTCCAGACTTCATCTCTCTCTTTGCTATGGAGGAGAGATCTGCTGAGGAGTTTCTCTTCAAAGACCAGGACTTCTCCTCCGAACTGCTGAGGCAGCTGAATGCGCTGCGGCAGAGCAGGATGCTGACTGATGTTACCCTCTGCTCTGGGGGCTTTGAAGTCCCCTGCCACAGAAACGTTCTGGCTGCCAGCAGCCCATACTTCAAGGCGATGTTCTGTAACAACTTCAAAGAGAGTCACCAAGCTAAAGTCACCCTGAAGGGTATTGATGCTGAAATTTTGGACCAGATTATCCTTTACATTTACACAGGGGAGATTCTCATATCTGCTGAGAATGTCTTGTACCTCTTGGAGACAGCATCCATGCTGCAGTACGCTAAGCTGTTTGAGGCCTGCTCTGCCTACCTCCAAGATAAGCTGACTCCTGACAACTGTCTAAGCATGATCAGACTGGCAAAAATCTTGAACTGCCAAAGCCTGAATAAGAAGGCCAAGACTATGGCTTTGAAATGTTTTCCTGAAGTGGCCTCTTCTGAGGACCTCAAGGATCTCTGTCCTTTGGAGCTCCTCGATTACCTTGGGGATGATGAGCTCTGTGGGGAGGAGGAGCAGGTCTTCGAGACACTCATGGTCTGGATCCGGCATGACCTGCAGGCAAGACAGCGCTACATCCAAGACTTGTTCAAGAAGGTCCGGCTTCAGTACGTCCATCCAACTTTCCTCTTCCATTTCATTGCCAATGACTCCCTTGTTCAGTCTTCACCCACTTGCAGGAGCATTCTCGAGTCAGCTCGAAGACAGATGTTCTCCTTGTACAGCACCAATGCACCTGACATCAAGCCAATGGTACACGTTCCTCGCAGATACTCCAACCAAGAGTTCCTCATCATCATCGGTGGCAGGAAGGACAACCAGCAGACCACAAGGGATGTCCTGCTCTATGATGACAAGACTAATCAATGGCTAAGCCTGGCCAAACTTCCTGTGCGCCTGTACAAAGCATCTGCAGTGAGCTTACACAGTAATATTTATGTGCTTGGAGGGATGCCTGTTAGCAACAAGAAAAGTCCAGTCAGCGATAATATTTACATTTACTCCCTCAAACTCAATCAGTGGAGGTTGGTTGAGCCTATGCTAGTTCCACGTTATTCCCACAGAAGCTTGGCATATAAAAATTATATTTTATCATTCGGTGGAATTGGTGAAAACCAAGAAATCCTGAATTCTGTGGAAAGATATGACAGCATCTACAACACCTGTGAGAGCATGGCAAACATGCCTGTTGCTGTCCTTCATCCTGCTGTTGCTGCCAAAGACCAGAGGGTGTACCTTTTTGGGGGAGAAGACATTATGCAAAACCCTGTCCGGCTTATCCAGGTAACAGTCAGTCCTCCTTGACATAGGCAGTTTTGCCTCAATTTGTCTGTGGTTCATCATCACGTTGACGAAGAAGTCAATTCCAAAATAAAACTTTCTTGTGAGTTGCAACAGCAGGCAGGACGAGTTGACCATTGCTTCAAGGAAGTCTTGAGTCTAAGGAGCATTGTTGTTCTTTCATTTTCCCCATGGAATATTTTTCAGACATAAGGCCTGAGGCCCTTCCTCTGGTTCTGACTCTGTCACAGGAGAATTTCCTATGGAAGTCTTGGGAGCTCCTGTGGATGCTGCTATGGCAGGCAATAACTGACCCCATGGCCACCTCCACGTTTGTAACCATTCACCCAAATCAGTGCTTGTTGCTTGGCCAGCCTGCAGCTAAGCTGGAGCCTCAGCTGCACATCTGCTCCTTTGCAGTGACAGCAAAGATGCCAGTTTGAGATCATTAGAGCAATTAGACTCACACTCATCAAAAGACCAGAGCTTAAACTGACAGTTGTTTCACATAAACAGTTGTGTTAAAAGTCTGCCACATGTTGCTGGCTCTCTGCCTGCTTTTGGTAGTTAAGCTATATTAGGAGGGTGAAAGACATTAAATCCTTCCTTATCTGATTTGATGCTTTAGTGATGCAATGTTACTTTCCACTTGAGTGTTTTTCACTGGTTTAGGTAGTTTAATTAAGAAGCACCACTAAGAGCCAAAACAGCAGCCAGCACTTGAGCAATACTTACTTATAATGATAATGTTACTTAATTATCAAGGCAAAGGAAACATGATTATCAACGTGGGGAGATGTCCTGAAGATATTTGCTATACTGAGAAGCGGATGACGTGACATAAAAGTTTATGTCACCCACACACAGATGACTGAGTGATCGTCATCTGGCAGCAGTTCTTTTTCTCACATAAATTGATGACTTAGATATCACTCTAGGTCCCATCAACAAGTCTCTTTGCCAACCTGAGTGCATACCAGCCACCAGCACAAATATAGCAGCAGGGCAAACACAGGCTGCCAGCAGAGCTAGGTGAAATTGCAGTTGGCTTGCCCAGGAAATGGGGAAGGAAGGCAGAACTACACAGAAAATTGGAAAATGAAGGGATGTGACCTGGGTTTTGGGAGAATGTTAGCCAGGAGTTACAGCAACTTAGTGGCCATAGAATAACTTACAGTGAAGAAGCTTGCACAGGACAGAAACTCTCTGCCTTATTGTGCGTGCTGAGCAGCCCATCCAGGGGAACACAAATGCTTTCCAAGGGGACTTACTAGGAAAAAAGGAGTGGGTAAAAAATTCCCAGCAGTTCAAGCCCGTGGATTGTATTCATTAAGACAAAATAAAAACCTTAAATTTCTCTGTAATTACAACTGCCAGTCAAAAAGCAACATAAACAGCTGTGTGTGCATCTTTATTTATTTGTCAGGTTTACCATGTCTCCAGGAATATGTGGTTTCGGATGGAGACTAGAGTGGTGAAGAACGTCTGTGCTCCAGCTGTTGTGATTGGAGACCAGATTATTATCGTGGGAGGTAAGGGCTCTTTTTCACCCACCCTCCTGCCTGCACATGTACAGATCCTGCAAGATTTTGCATGCTTCCTGCTCAGGATGACACTGCTCTGGCCAGGGATCATCAGAGTGGCAGCCAGCTATGTCAGCAATGAGAATCATTGATGCTGAGCATGGCTATCATGCTGCAGGAGCAAAAGTCATGTATGAGCTGCAACAGCATGTGGCACTTGTGAGGGAGAAGTGGATTATGCCCAGTCTCCATACACATCTCTCATGGGGTTTCAGGGCCATGAAGGTGGTGGGGACAAATTATTTACAGGCACCTTCTCACTCTTTTAACAGGACTTAAGTGGGGGAAAATGGGGTAAAGCCTATGAGTTGCTTCTCTGTAGAGGAAGCGAGGAAGAAAAAAGGCATGGGGCTCTGCCCCTCCTCTTACTCATAGCTTGTTCCTCTCTGAAGGCTTTTCTTGGAAAGGCAAAGAGCACGGTTTCCACATGGCCATGGGCAGTTTGTTGGGATGGGTGGGTTAAGGGGCTCATTGCTGGAGTTGAGAGGTCCATTGTTCCTGCAGCTGCCTCCTGGAGGCAATGGAGAAATGCTCTGAGAGGGGCATGAGCCATCTGGAGAGGAGAAACTTCCACCTTATTCAACACAAGAATCCGTCTCTGTCCATGGCACTTTGACAGATCACACCTCATTGGTAGTGACCAAGCTCAGCACTCCACAGTCCTTAATGCAGCTTCCCTGACTAGAATCTGGCAAGAGAAAGCACGTTAGATTATTTAAGAAAGAATGAGACATAGAGAAGCATTAACAGAGGAGTGGACCTGTATAACATAGGACTCAAAAGCACTGTGTTTCCCTACAGGAGGCCACTGCTACCTTTTGCAATGCACCTTTTATCTGAAGAGCCTGTGTTGACCCCAGATGCTGATGATATCAGGTTAGGGAAAGTGGATTCAAGGCCTGCACAACAAGGCCCAAAGCAGTTTGCTTGCCATGAGCTTTCTTGATTATCTACATAGACAAGAGATACACAGACAAGCTACTGCTGGGGAACAAACTTCTTACCTCCATTGCTCATGACCCATACCAGCCCCTGCCTCTCAGTGATGTGAGGTTGAACTACCCCTCGGTGGTAGAGCCAACCACTGGGCTGCCAGCACGGTGGACAACACAGAAGTGACACGGAGGGTATAGGAATGGAGTAAACAGCAGAGAGAGCACACTATCATGTACACAGCACCGTTTGGTTTACAGCTACAACTCCAACCCAGAAAGGCATTGTTGCTCCCCCTGTCCCTTCTGGCTTCCTACATACCATTGGTTTCCGTATTTCTGAGTGAAGCTCTAGAAGCCTTTTGGGTAAAGGGAAATACTTAAGGATGTCTGAAAGTGCATATGGAAAACTGCAAGCTCCAAGTGTGTTCAATAGGTTGACTGCCACCAGTGCTCATTGAGCCTTAGCTGTCAAGGTGATAGGAGACAGGATGAAGACAAACAGGAAGGTATACAGGCGAGCAGTTCTGTGACAGATCATTATTTCCCATCTTAGATATCTTAGTTCTGCCCAATTATGTACCAGTATGAACTGAGCTACTAATCCTAATTCGCATCTGTCTCTTCTATCTCCATCTTTGCATTTAGGATACACTCGGAGAATAATTGCTTATGATACAAAAGGCAACAAGTTTGTCAAATGTGCAGACATGAGGGACAGGCGAATGCATCATGGGGCCACTGTCATCAAGAACAAGCTGTATGTTACAGGAGGACGATGTCTCACTGTGGACAATGTCATTGAAGACTCAGATTCTTTGGACTGCTATGACCCAGAGACTGACACATGGACACCAAAGGGAAAACTGCCACACAAACTCTTTGACCATGGATGCCTTACACTCCAGTGTGTACCCTGTTCTAACCTTCTCTGAATTACATTTGGTACTTCCCAGGTGTTTGTTGTTTTCCTCCTCCTTGCTCTGCATAGAGCACAGAGAATCGTCCTGTAGTCCCAACAACTCTTGTTCTTGAAGGTCCTAGTGGGGTTGGTCATTCCCCAATTACTCTGCCAGAAAGATCATGATCTTCATGCTCATGCCATATTCATCTGACCAATACTGCATGTGGCACTGCTGAAGTCCTGCCTTCAGGCATTATCCAGAATCTCAAGAGAAAGCAGGAAAAATTACTGGGTAGGAACCTGGTGCAGGATTCAGCCTTGTGAAGACTTTGAAATGAAAGGCAGATAGGAGTGCTGGTACTTTGCACTTAGCGTGCAAAGAAGCAGAACTATTCAGCTGCATGTCATGGCCCATACTGCTTCGAGTCGACCAAGTTTTCTATTTCCAGTGGCAGCAACATTAGGAATAGGAAGCCCCAAGCTCTGAATGTGTAGCCAACCTAGAAGCATCTGTCTGCATTAGCAGTAAACATCTTATGAGACTGACACTTTTAATGTTTCTAATATCAATAGAAAACTGATATAAAAAATACTAAAAGGCTGATGCTTTGATCTAAATGCTTACATTACAAGATGCAGATTTGATTTTCTTGAGCTACCTCTCTTTCATGTTGCAGTGAAGATTTTTGTTTCAATTGCCTGCTCTTCGAAGGAGCAGAAGGGTAATGGAAATAAAGATTATCTGCAGCTTCTTTTTGGAAGGATTTTGCTTTGAAGGAAGCTTCCTTTTTCCTTTGCACTGAGGATAGAAGTAGGGTTGGTTAGGAAGATCTTCAGCTGATGGTATTCCTGAAATTAGAAATAACAAAAGAGCAGATGGAGGAAAGGAGATGTAAAAGAGATGATGTATTTGGGTGGAACATTTTTTTCCCTTTCACCTCTTTCCAAACCACTGGAAAGCAGTGATGAGACAATCCCAGTGACAGGAAACCAGCTTTCCAAGAAGAGCAAATCTAAGTCTGCCACTTGGCAGAGGAGCTCTGGCTCCACCAATATTTTTATGGGGTTCTGCCAGTATTTTTATGGGAGGGGATTAATCATCAGATACTGAACAGGCTGTGAACTGATTATTAGGCTTGGTAAGATTGTTGAGATAACAAGGAGCTTTTAAGATTGCTCTGGTGACCACCATCTAGAAAAAGAATAGCATAAAATACACACCATTTTCCTCATATTCAGAAGAAAGTGGGACTTTTCCAAGGGCACAGGGTGGCTTGAGGAAACCACACTCTACCATCCTCTTCACAGAAGGCTGCACAGCCACATGGTCATCACCATCTTGCAGGACACTAGTTCCAACCTCTATGATATCCTCTTGTAAATCTGTAACCAGAAGCAGAAAGTCAACAGAAATAGTTAACAAAGCTGGAGGTTGGAAGGAGGACTTGCATATTGAATGCTATTTTAACAATGCAAAATAAAATGTTTATTTTTGTTTGTATGAGCTTTGTGTTGAGGAGTCCCCATTGTCTCCTCTACATTGTTGATAAAGGGAACTGTTTTTGTATCAGTGGTTTTTGCCTGGGTTTCCTTCTAAGGAGCTGAGTAAACCAACAAGAAATAGGTGGGAACCCAAACTCATCCCCCCGCTCAGAAGCCGCTGGCTACAGTTCTCCTGCCTTTCAGTCTGTATCATCATCTCCTCCCGTGCAAAGCAGGGCTAAATCACAGCACTTGCCAAATTGGACCAGAGCAGTGATTCATTCTGTTTCCTCACAGGCCAGCTCTGGCTCTCTGGAGAAAGAAGCCTTGTCATGGCCAATTATGGACAGCCTGCCCATGGGAGTTGTTTATTCCTAAACTCTCAGTGGCACTTTCCCAAACTTTTTCCTGTTGTGATCCCACTCAGCTCAAAGACTCTGGGAGACGCCAGTCATTGCCACACATTGTAGCTTACACGGATTACTGCCAGGCTCGTGACTGTACCCAGAACCGAGGGGAAAAAAAAAGCCAACTTGGGGTCATAACCCTGTGTTTGCAAATCGTTGTCACAGTCATTGGTTTATGCTTGGAAGCAGACAGATTTTCTTAATTCCCATATCATATAACTAACAATTTTCTCAGTATTCACACAAGGACCAAATAGTACCTCTCATAACTGACACTGGGCAGGAAACGGAGTGCAAAGAAAAGGAACAGTCACAGCAGTGCTGAGCACAGCATTCTTCCCCTGGCCTTTAAGGAGGCTCACATCACCCTCCGTTCTTTCAGGGCAGGGCTCTATTGCCTCAGGGCCGGAGCTAAAAGGAGAAGGGATGCTGCTTGTCTGCTCAGACTCTGGCCACCACCTGATCCACTCAGAGCAATATCTATTTACCCTCCCAAGTGCTTTGCAGCTGTGCTTAGTGGTGATACGTGTGAAAGCTCTTCTAGCAGGAGTCAGCAACGCAACCCCTCCTCCAGTGTCAGGAGGAGACTTCTCTGAACCTAGTCTGCAGGGCCACCACTACCCCCTACACTTTCTGAATCATCATGTGCTTTTACAGAGGCCTCATCATCCTGATATGTGAGCATTCAAGTGTTCGATTCAATGGGAATCCCTTATTGGATGGAAGCAAGATACTTCACGAATATGTTTGTGGCTCCATGCAGATGTGGGTATTGCTCTTTATTTAGTAACTGTGGAGACCAAAGAAATGAGGGTTTGCAGAAAGGATACTTGATTCTGAGGGCAGAGCAGCTGCTGGATTTTCCCGAATCAAGGAGGGCTGTGAAGACTCATCACTTCCAAAGTCTCATATCTGAGTGTCCCATAACAGTCACTAAGTCACGGAAACTGTAGGACTGAGTCTGAAAACAGGCTGCTCTTTGTGACAGCAAGTTACCCAATCCCTCATCACACGTACATGTCCAGCACATTGAAAATCTCCCATGAGAGACACTTTGCTCCCTCCCCAGTGTACACACTAGAGTGCTTTAGTAACCTCTCAGCGTTCAACAACCTAAAACTTTTTTGCTGTACATTCAGCTATCCCCACATAGTTAAGGGGCAATTGATTACCCTTTGTGGTGTCACATCATTCTTTACATTTTTAAAGTTTTTTAGCACTTTGAATTCTGTAGACTAAACAAACCCAGCCCCTTCAATCTTGCCTCATAAGTAATGTTTCTGGACCTCCTATCATTTCTGTTCCTCTCCCTTGGGCAATTTCCAATTTGTCTGTATTATTTTTTTTATTTTTTATTTTAAGCACAGCATTATGGTGCCAAAGAAGTGCATTGAATCCCTCCTGCATCTTACCCACAGTACACCCAGCCACGCAGCCCAGCAGGATATTTGCTTTTTGCAGCAGCTTGAGGTTGGTTGTGCTCAGGACTAAGGAACGTGTGCAAGTTTGGGCACAGTCACATGGAAAGTCTGTGGGGAATCCAAGCTGTCTCAGGGCTGTGCCTTAACTCCATCTTCGCTTTGTCTCACCAGGGCCCTGAGCCAGACCCTGTTGAAAACAATGAGTTTCTCCATGGGCTTTGGACCAGGCCCTAATTACTGTGTTCTCAGCTGGAATCTTCACTAATTCTATTAATTTTAACAGCAAATATTTAACGTTTGAGTCATTTTTTTAGACTAGGGAAAATGTTTTAGGCAAAAGAAAAAAGAAAGATGATAACACTTTCTTTTTAACCTTCTTCCATTTCCCCCACTGGAAGCCCACAGCTGAACCCCACCACCCAGACAGCTCATGGCAGTAGGCAGCACCGCTTTGATCTTAGCAAAGAGCTCCATAGGTTAAGCCTGTGCTTTTTCACTGTAACCATTTCTCAAACAGTGCAATCCTTTCCAAGGGCGGCCTTTTGCTTGTGCACTAATATGTGTTTATAATCATAACGCATTTCCTGCTTCTTTTTGATTAAACACACCTGACGAAGTTGAAAAGCTGTTTCTGCATAAATAAACGGGCACAGCGAGTTCAGCCTCCGTCGGTCTTTTTTCCAACCGTTAAGGAGTTCATTGCGAGGTGAATCCTCTAGCTGAGAAGGAAACAGTTGGGGAGAGCATATCTGAATAGTACACGGGGTAACTTATCCCTGGCGTTGTTCCTTAGCCTGACCTGAGAGACATTAATAATTGAGAGCGGCAAAAACAATCCCTTTTTTCAAAATATAAACATACATACTTTCTTTTTTCCAGCTGCTAAAGCTCCCCCACAGACATTAAACGCTCATATTCTTCGTGACACAAATGAGCACAAATTCCTCCCTGCAACAAGCTGAGACCTGCTAACTAGTGGGCAGCTAACGGTGTTTTCAGCAGCTTTTTTAGACTAGCTTGTGCATGATGCATAGGAAGGAACATGTATCTCAGGTTTTGCCACTAAAGTCAATGGGGCTGTACAGAGTTTGTGCCGGAGCACTGAGATTGATCTGGGCTCTTCTGTTTACTGAGGTTTCCAAAACAGCAGCAGAGAAGCAAGGAGCCCAACTGCCCTGTCACTCTGTGGGCTGCCCACGTGTTCCAGCTGCTGCTTGTCATTTTGCTGTGTGGCTTTGTTTGCCTGCGTTGCTTTCTTGCTGTGAGAACTCTTTCCGAGAAAAGCAAGGAGCAGCGTGTCTCGAGAAGTCCCGAGCCTTTAGCTGCATACCTTGAAGTGTTGTAATCACAAGCCATCCCCACCACTGTTGGAGATGCTTTAGGTTCAGGGTGAAATACTGCTAGAGGTGGGAAAATGTGGCAGAAAACGGTCCACCTCTTCATCTGGTCAGGAGATATCTATTTATAACCCATCCTCTTTTATCCAGTCCTCCCATATGCAGTCTTCCCAAAAATTGTTTCTGGGTCTTGTTGAAGGAGCCATGTTCCGTTACACCTCCCTAAACAAGACAGACTCACTGGATCAGAGCAGAGGCACATCCCCATCCTCAGGTACACTGATGCCACGGCCTTAAGAACAAATTTCCCCTGGACTTGGCTCCTTGCTGAAGTTTCTCTTTCCTCTTGCACATTCTTAGGCCAAAATTCTGAGCAGATGTGCTCTGTGGGTGCCCTGAAGTGGCAATGACACCCCAAGACTGTAGAAAATGACACCAGGGACTCTTAACTCCTTTTAAAACCCCAGTTTTCAAGGTAGTGGGATGATCCTGGTCTGGCAAAACAACCAAAATCGACCAGACCCTCAGTGCAGATTCCAGACACCTTTCTACAAGAGCAGGGGGACAGTGGGCGAATGTGTCCAGCCCTGAGGAGCAGAGAGAAATCTGTATGAGAGCTGCTGAAATGTGCAGCTTGGCTATGAACCTTTGGTGCTGGGAAAGCACAGTGTTTTATCCAGATCAGCAGCCAGTCCTGGAATTAATAGTGTTGATTAAACAGTTTTGATGTGTATGGTATGTGGAGATAAGGGCCCAGTTCCCAAGGGCTTCCCATGAAAATGAGATATTAACCATAACAGATGTGATGTTCACCCTGAAAAGGGTGAGGGAAGCTGCTGCAAGGCAAGAGGCAAGTACAAACCAAGGGGGCAAAAGAGGCAGCTCTGAGGAGAGCAAAGTTACCATGAACTTGCTGGATCTGCTTCAGTGCTGAAATGACGTAGACCCTGGCACCAGGCAGATCGAAAGCAAGGGAAATATGCCTGCTTTATGTTGTTATGACACATACGTTTCCCAGAAAATAACTTTAAAGAGTACCAGAGGCTCAAACATTGTTCTGTTTATCTGTTCCCTGGGCAGGGCTCTTACTCTTACAGACAGCCTGAGCACTGCAGAGCATGGCCCCTGTCAGGAAAATTCTGCCTTTGGCATAAACAGCATTATCAAGTGTGACACAGGAAACCAGTGCAGGGCATCAGGGCATGAGTGGCCATAGCCTGCTGCCACCTGGCAGGATGGCATCCCTTGGGGGCAAGCAAAGGGCTGAGTCCTGGAGGAAACTCTACTGCTCTGCACTGCGGTTCACAGATAGGCTGCCAGTGGCAGAGCACAAATCTTCCTGCTGCCATTGCCGGGTGTTTTCCCAGGGTTTGTCCTGTGCAAAGGTCTGGAAGAATTTCTTGTCACCTAGGTTGTGTCTATGGTGCCCACAGCTGTGAGCTTTAGGCCACGCTTCTGCCCTGGATCCCCTTTCAAGAGAGTTTGCACATGGATTAACTATTAATAGGATCCCAAATTTCCCCAACTACAGCATGAACAAACTCATGCTCATGCAAGCAGTACAGACATAGATAGACAGGTAATCCGAAGGAGATGCCTTCTCCTTCGGCAGCAGGCTTAACCAGGCACCAGCTCAAGCGTTGAACAAGGACATGGTTTAGTGGTGGGACTCAGTAGTTCAGGCTGATGGTTGGAGCTGATGATCTTAAAGGTCTTTTCCAGCCTGAATGATTCTATGATTCTGTGAAAACTGAGAAGCCCTATGGATGTCCTTCAAGAAACTGTGGTATTAAAGGAAAAATTCAGTCCTTTTTATATGAAAGCAGTACTTGGGCTTGAGAGGTGCTGACTGAAGCTCCAAAGTCTTCGAGATGAGAGATTTAGGCTCTAAATAGAGCCTGTCTAACTCTGTTAGAGTTGCCTTTTTGCTCATGGTAACTTCAAACAAATCTCAATACAAGCAGTCAGTTTCTTCTCCAGTCAGAGAGGGTTCTGGACCCTCACCGGAATAACACTCAGTGAAAGAAGAGTGGTCTGCAGACTGAAATGTAAATGACTGAGAAGTCAAAACTGTGTTTGCTCTTCCAAGCTTAATCTTCTGTTTTTAAAAATGACGTGCACAATTAATCATAGCTTTCAAACCAAGAGTCCATTACTTGTGATTGCAATGTAAAACACAGTAGTCTTTACCCTAAAGATTTTATGAGGGATGCAGAGCAGAGGATGCAGATGATCCTCAAAGTGTTATCAGCAGAGTTTCAGAGCATTCAGCTCATTCATTAAGCAAGAGCAACACCTTACACCTTAACCTGGATAAATGAAGTACACCTGAGATAAAATTTAGTTCTTCCTAGTGGCTTCCTGGCACACTGACCAGCACACAATCACACTGATCAGCACACAAATTAGACCAGACAAGTACTAAGGCCCAAGGAAGCATGGAATAAGTGGTGGCAAGGCATCAGCTAATGCCATCCTCTTCTGTCTCCAGGTGCCCCACAGCTGGAAGGACACTATCGCCCTAAAACATATATAGGAAAAGAGCTTTTTCTGCTGCTTTTCAACATCCAAATATTCCCCTTCCCCAGTAAAGGTAACTGGCAAACAAACAAACAAACAAAAAAACTGAGAATGTGATTTTTTCCTGCTTTACAGAGCAAGGAAGGAACACACAGCCAGATAAGGCTCTCTGATTATCAGATACAAACTATAGAAACCACTTAGATTGACTGAAAATACTTCAGCATTTCTCTTTCAGATTTCCAAGGCAATTTCAAAAATAAGGTGATAGGCAGGACAGACAAACCTTGCTAGGCTTGCTAGGGAAATGCAGCTGGGGAGGTGATTACATGTATCAGTTGGGTTTTGCCTTTATCATATTTCTTTGATTCTGTAAGACATTTTTCCTGTGCTGATCTGTGGTTGGACTAGTGCATGGATTTTCACGTAAATACAATACAGCTTGCAGGGCTGCAGGATGTTGGTGAGCTCACCTTGATCTGGAGAAAATCCCTTGCCCAGGTTTCAGTAGAAATCTGCAGGCACTGTCAGCAGAATCGTGGTTCTGCCAGGCACAGCGGGATGCTGCACTTGTAGACAGCATGAGTCACTTGCCCTGGAGCTGCAGGAGCAGATAATATCTGAAGATCTGGATCAGATTGGTGAATCAGCAGCATCTGACACAGTTTAAGAGGTTAAACCTATTTATAGACATAAGAGGGTGATTTTCATAGCTGAAGGGATTGGGTTTTTTTCCTAATAAATTCATAATAAACCATAAGGAGGAGAATACTGAGATTTGTACTCAGTTAACTGCTGAGAAAGAGAGGAGGTTTGTCCAAGACAGGGAAAATGTCAAAGGAGCCAGAAGCTCAGGAGCACATTATCCTCACTGTCTGACCTTTTATCCGCTCATGGGATTAGGATATGTTTTCAGGAGAGTGCAAAGCATCCCTAGGGAGACGGACTGTGATCCCAGTGCCTGGTGATCAGATGGGACTCTCCTGACAGCCATTTCTTCCCATATTTCATACTTTACTCCTATTATCACTACTAGTGGACGTGAGAGTTGGTTTCTCAGTGTACACCAGCAGCAGTTAGGTGGCAGTCAAATGAGAAGGGAGCTCCTGAGTGATCGCAAGCAAAATATGTCATTCCTTTTGTGTCTCCATTGCCACACCATTACAATAAGGACACTACCCACCCCACAGAGGTATTGCAAACAAATCCTCTAAAGCCTGAAAAAATGCTGTCTCTCATGAACTGCCAAAGGCAGCTTCTGTACAGTCCCACTGCAGCTATCTGCTATTTACAAAGCAACCACACCTACATAATGATGAACTTACATGAACAGATGATGTGCTGGATAAACACTGAGAGGCATAAAATGAATGGAGGTCTGATTCTGAGCGAGGCTACCAAAAAATAATAAATGCTCTTTTAAAGACTAGCGATGTTAGGAAAGCCTTTTCTAAATAATAGAGCTGAAGTTAGCCCCCACCTTCTGTCGTTACAATTTGTTTCTGTACGCTGCCTTCCATTGAAATCAAGAACGGATTAAATATGGAGTTACAGACCCTTCAGGAGAAGAATGGCCTTATTAAAAGAACCCGAATACAAGCAGTGTCACACCTGGGGAGCAGAAATGCTGCTGCTTAAGCAATGGCTCTTCTGCCTGGAGGCAGTCTCTCACATAATCCAGAAGTCTCTCGTCATGTTCCTGGATGTGAAAAGCATTCATGAAACCTTATTTCAAAATTCAGATTAATCGAAAATCATAAAATACCATGAATTGGAATGGGCTCACAAGGATCATTGAGTCCAACACCAGCCTCCACCCTAGCACCACCCAAAATTCAAACCACTGTCTGAGCACTGTCCAAATACTCCATGAACTCCAGCAATTCATGGCCATGCCCACTGCCCTGGGGAGCCCATTCTTAGCTTTTCTCTTGGAAAAAAAACAAATATTTTAGCTATTTCAGTATTTTGCACCAGCCTTCCTGAGATGCCTTACGATAGCCTCCCCTCAGCATCTGTTTTATTTTAAGAGGATAAAAATGTATCAAAGTCTCACACATTTTTTTGACACTTTCAAGGTTATCCAGTTACATTATTTGTAAGAATTCACTCTCTCCCTCTTTCTTTTTTGGTAGCTTAAATTTCGTAGAGTTGGTGGTGAGGACAGAGACCTGCAGGGTGTGTTGCTTTTAAAAAACATTATATTTTGTCTGTACTGTGATGAAAACTGCCTGCAAATAGAGGACTGTGAGGATGTTTGGGCATCTGCCATCACTCAGTTAACTTTAAGCTGATTCTAGGAACTGGCAGTACTCAACTATCCAGTTCCAAAGTAGAATTTGTGAACCACAGGAGTTCTTCAACCTTGTCTTCCAAACACCACTCCTGAGGACTCTGCATTCACCACCTGCATTGGTGAGTTCATTGTATCCTGAAATCTTAAAACTTACATCAGGCATCTCCATTCTTTGGACATTATGTGCTTGCCTCAGCACAAAAAGGGATGCAGAGCACAGATGTCCAAGATGGCAGAAGGAAAGACTTCAACCATGTCTAAATTCCCTAATTTATCCCCTGGAGTCTGATCTGACATTAGATGGGTCAAATACTTCAAAGCACACTCAAGGTATTGGCTAACACTTCTAGGATAAGCATGGGTCTCCATGGTGCTCAGTGGCCTCTCACACCTTCCCAAAAGTTGCTCTGCTCTGCCCATTTCAAGAGAGGCAAGCAAACCAATTAATTAATTCTGAAAATCCTGACATTGTTCTGTTATGATGAGATCTTCTTGATAACAGCACTCCCCGGAGTGAGCAAGAAGCTTTCCTTGTTTTCTCTCAATCCAAATTCAAGCAAACTTCTGCTGACCTCCTCATTTTGGTCATTTGATTTCAATGGGAAATGGACTGCACAGGAACCTTTGACCTCAAGACTTGTATATTTTCTCTAATATTCTTTTATCTTCACTAAATAACATGCACTAATATTTTAAGCTAATGTTGCTCTTCAGAGGGTCACGCACAGTTCAGCAAGCATCTTGCATCCAAAGACTTCTCCAGGTCTCTATTGTTTCCTTTATGTTTTTCTAAATAGGTCAGGTATTTACTTGCTGTTGCTGCAGGGAACAAGCAGAGCCCTTCTAGCTGACAAGTCACTCCATCCAAAATAATGAAAGGAAAACCATATGTAAGCTATACTTTCTGGAAATAAACTGACCCTTCTATAATTACAGGGTCAGGGGAGTACAAGTTACCCCACATGTCCCCGTGTGACTGCCCAAGTTTCTACATAGCAGGAGAGAACAGGTCACACAGATGTAGTTACAGCAATTGAAAGGGGATGCAGAAGAGATGAGGAAACGCCAACAGATTTACAGCAACAGGTGGTTTCCTCCACAGCACCCACCAGGAACAAGCAGAGCTGGTTGCCATGAGGTACTGAGAGCAACCCCTGTAAAGGACCCTGCACAGCATGTCTGGGGACATGGGGCACCATGGAAAGTAACCAGAGGAACTGGCACCAGCATGTCAGCCCTTTCTTAGAATTGATCCTGAAAGGAGTTTTGGAGAAATCCAATCCTTGCAATAAGGGCTGTAGCTTAGGGCTTTGGAAGCATGGCTTTAGGCACCTGCTGTCCCAGACTGTGTGTGACTATCAACAGATCACTTGGCCACGATGCTCAGATCCCAGAAAGAGCTTAAATACCTTTGTAGATGTGGGCACTGGCATCTCAGTTCTTCTGTTTCCTTTCCACAGCAGAGAGAAAATAGTTCTTCCCTGCCTCATAGGTTGGAGAAGACAAATGCATTCAGGAGCACCAAGTGCTATTTGATATGATGCTCTTATTTTAGGGTGGTGCAGGTGTGATCCTGACCAACTCAGAAGAAATAAGCCATTCCAGTATCTCCATCTGAGCGTGGGTGCCCCATGTGAGCCTGCAAGTATCTGGCAAGCAGAGGACAGGTCACACAGAGGCGGCGTCAGAAATCCAAGCAGTGCATACTGATCCAGAGAAGATTATCAAGCCCTGGGCAGCTAAGGCGGTGAACTCCTAGCAGGTGAAGAAGAAAACAAATAGCACGACATCTGAAATACAGTATTGAGAAATTCTTGGAAGAGCTTTCCATAGGCATTTCAGACAGCCTTGGGTAGAGGGGAAGGGTGTCAGGTGCTCAGAAGCAGATCATGCTTCATCAACTTGATTCTCTACCGTCCTCTTCTCACAATGGGGTACTGAGACATCAAGTGCACATGAAATACCACACAGTTTTAGGTCCAGTTTTTTACTTCCAGTTCATGCTCTTGAATTTGTCCAAGAGAAGGAAGAGCTGAACTTCTACATACTAAGCTTACAGAATTACACTGCTGCTATGTGGCTGGGGATTTCAGAAGCTAAAGCCAGATGTAGCCAAGCTCTTCCTAGTCCCACTGACCTTTTCCCATTAACGACTAACATCAGGCCTGTCTGTATGAACGAGAGCAAACAAGTTTACAATGGCAGTTCCTTGTCAGGGACTTAGTTTATCTTCCAGTGCCACATTTAATAACACTGGATGGCACTTATCAGAATAGGTTTTCCAGCAAGTGGCATACCAAAGCCTTGATGAAATCAGGCCTTCTGTCTTATGTCACTCACCTACTGTTTGCCCGTTCAGAAGTACTATCTGTACTAGCACTTAGCCCAGAAGTACACAAATAAACCTGGCCTAGCAAAACATTGTAGTAAAAAGAATTCATCCATGCATGGACTTCAACTCATCTACATTTCATTTGAAATAATGGACTCATCTAACTAATGGTTGTGCTTCAACATGTCTTCTGATCTTTTTGATAAGAAATCTTTCATGCAGCTGGAATATGTGCACAGATGTGAGTATCTACAGAGATGCAACCAAGTGGAAATGCAAGAGCCACCTTATTTTGCAGATATTTCCTGTTGTTGTTTTTTTTTTTTTTTACAATAGAATCATAGAATCATAGAATCACCAAGGTTGGAAAAAACCCACAGGATCACCCAGTCCAACCATCCACCAATCACCAACAGCTCTCACTAAACCTCAACACAACGTCCAAACATTCCTTGAACACCTCAGGGTTGGTGACTCCACCACCTCCCTGGGCAGCCCATTCCAGTGCCTGACCACTCTTTCAGAGAAGTTGATAGATAGATTACTATCTATTAGTACGACATATACTATATATAGTCTACTACACTATATATCTATATATATAGTTATTAATAGATTGACACAATCTGAGTATTACAAATACTGCAAATAAAATTTGGTCAAAGCTAAATTCTCAGCTCATGTCTAAGCCTATCCTTGCTAAATATGCAAAAATAGACATTGTTCTCACCCTAGATTAGGTTATAGCTTTGTTTGTTGTTGTTCCCTGGTGTCAGTAGGAAGCATATTCCCTGGCATCTGCGTTAAGTCTATTTGCATGAGCCCCTGATGACTGCAGAGCTGCAAGTTCTGCTTGTGGGTGGCAACTTTGCCTCTTGGTCTTTTGTTTTCAAAATGCAGCTGCAGAGGAGAGGAACACGGTATCATTACTGCTATGAAAGATCCTTTCAGTCTTTGTGGTTTCCGGGTTAGATCTGTGCTGGCTGAGGATACCTCCCCCAGCGTGGAGGATGCAGCCTAAAACAGGATCAGGAGGAAGATGTGAAAATGAGTGCATACGTACCATGTATGAGTCAGTGCCACAAGGAATCACTATCCTGTCAAGATGACACCTCCTCTTGGTACAGTGGAGCTGTTCCCACACAGAGAGAAGGCAGTGTGTGGCATTCAGCACCTTAAAAAGGATTTGTGTCCTAATTGAAAGTTTCATAGTGGGAAAACATTTTCAGGTCAGTAGCATTGCAGATTCAGAGAAGGGGAGGAAAAGCAAGTACAACATGTTGCATTCATTATCTGCTATGAAACCATACAGACTGGGGGCTGGAACCAAATCCTCTGAGTGTGCAAGCCAACAAAGCCTTACTGATGTTAAACTAACAAATTCCATCCGACAAGTAGGCCTTTGTAAACAAAACCACTTTCAGTACCATGACGGTCTCTCATAAGATGCTGTGTTTTCTTAATTTTCATCAACAGCCTCACCTCAAACCATACAGATGAATTAAACTCTAGTTTGGGCGCAACAAGTAGGCAACATCAGCTGAAGAACACCCAAAATAACAGCTTCACCGTCAAATTTCTCCAGACTCACAGGTCCTACACAAACAGCTTGTGGCTCTAAGTGGCTGGAGCTTAGCTCTGCGCCCACAGGTTTTCCAAGGCAGACATAAAGTCTGTTGTAATGGGGAATATTTGTCACCCAGAAAGTGCTGCGACCCAAGGCAGAAAGGTCTTTCCATGTTAAGTAAATGTGAATATGGCAAGGCAGAGTCAAGCCCAACGTTTTCCAGGAGTGGGAAGTCCTAGTCCTAGGAAGGACTAGGAGGTTGGCATGAATCAAGGCAGACACGAGGCAGACTAGAGAAGCTGCAGTCTGCTCTGAACCAAAGGTCCAGGTGAGTGGTGAGTCTGAGGCTCAGGACTGAAATGAAAAGAGTGGCTTTTATTACTATTTACATCCTGAAGACACGGCTCCTACCTGAGGCAGGAGAGGAAATGAGATGGAGCAAAACTACATGGGGTGGGACTGCTGGTGGGACTGTTGCACAAACCTGACCACAGAGCAAATGCTCAGCCCTGCTTCAGCTCTTCCCAGTTAAGTTTATCAATCCCTGCCTCTCCCAAGGAGATGGCTATGATCAGGGAACAAGAGCTGACAGCCCAGGCAGAGATCTACTGATTTTCCAGGCGGACACCTGAAAACACACCATGCTGAACAGCAGCATGCCACTTCTCAAAACAAGCCCTGGCAACGAGTGAAAAGCAGCAACATGCCACACCACCTGCTCATCCGTCACGTGACAGGGGAGCCATGCAAGGGCAAGCCTGCTCACAGGCTGCCTTGCAGCCCAGGAGGCATGTTGCATTCTTCTGCTATTACTGCAGCTCGTTCAGCCGCACCCAGCTGCTTGCCACATCCACACTGCCCACTGCAGAGCCAGCCCTTCTGCCAGCAGTTCTTCTGGTGAATACATGAGAAGCTTCCCTAGGAGAGAATACTCAAGAGAGGTGGTGGGCCACAGGTGTCACCTCCATGGATGTGCCCTGCAAGCTCAAGCATCCTACCATTTTGGGAAAGGTCTCTTACATCCTGGATGGCACCCGGAGGACTCAGGTGGGGGAGATTGAGACCAGACCCTGGAGGGTGGGATGTGCCTATGCCCCCAATAGCCATTTTTGAACCTGCTCCTCAGAGGTGTCCATGGAGTCATACATCTGCACAGAGAGAGGGGACATCTCTGTCATCCCCTGGACCATCAGGACATGGCAAAAGGCAAGTCCTAAGCCACAATGAGTACACATCTCCTGTTCTAGGAGGCTGTGACATGGCACGCTGTATTATTGAAGCCTCTGTGCAATTCCTCTTGGTGTCTCTTCTCTGCTATGTTCAGTTTCTAAGTGCAATGACTTTTTTCCTAAATACCAGACTGACAAAATCCGCTGGCATTCAAGGGCCAGGCTAAATTCCAGTGCTTTCCTAGTTGTTCCCAAATAAAAATTGTACTTCCAAGGACACATGCACATCTTATGCTCTCCAATAAATTTGCCTGGCTGTGTCTGTGGTGCCTGGTGGGCTGCTGAGAAGGCATGAGGAGGAGCAAGAGGCATCCTCTGTATCCACACTAATTTGTGTGAAAGCAGACCTTGTTTCAAATATCTGGAAGCAATGTGTAGAAGATGCCATTTGTCACTCTTTGGAACAGATTTTCCCTGGGGAGGCCTCACTCTCATTTGCAATAAATTGCCTCATAATGTGAGGGTGATTTATGCCATTCCTGAAGTACAAATTATATTTACATTCACTTTATGGCCTCATTACACTGTGGTTATGTGAGCGTGGGGTAAGTGATAGTGATAACTTGTCTACATGGGGAAATTTATCAGAATAACTGCGTGCATGAAGAAGTCTCTCTTATACTGGAGAAATCTTCTGTCTCACTAATGCGAAGAAAACATTCACATCTCAGATTTGATCTGCAGGCATTGTTTTCCTTGACCAGAACACTGGAGATACGTGCTGTATCTCCCTCCTAAATGGGGTCAGGAATTGTGCTCTGTAACTGACATCTTTATTCACAGAATCCACCCCAGGATCTCAAGTACAAATCTATTCCATCAGAAGCAACCTAAACTGTGAAAGAGGATACATTTGTCCTGTTTGCTTTTTTTGGTTTGCTTTTTGGGCATCCGGAGAATATATTCCTCTTATGTGCTATTTTTCAAGAGTGATTTTATTTAGAGTGAAAAATGAGTATTGTGAAATCAACTGTTAAATTTAGACCTTCAGGCTGTTTTCAGCAGAACAAAAACATGGGGATTTGTAGCTGTCAGCTTCCCTAAAACTGATTCACAAAGACCAAACCCTGAGCTCAATTACCTTAAGGTGGTTTCTGGTAATACCAGAGCCATAGGCACAATATCAAGGTCCCTCCGGACCTTAGGACGAGAGCTCTTTTGAGCGATGGAGATCAAGAGGCAATTGGGAGTGAGCCATTTCAGCGGTCTCTCACTGCAAAACTTCTGCAAGAGGAAAACAACATTTCTGGTTTTTCATTTTT
Source organism: Centrocercus urophasianus (assembly GCF_019232065.1). Classification (NCBI taxonomy): domain Eukaryota; kingdom Metazoa; phylum Chordata; class Aves; order Galliformes; family Phasianidae; genus Centrocercus; species Centrocercus urophasianus. The sequence goes on from NW_024884253.1 coordinate 10,730,150, forward strand.
CTATTTTAGGATATTTCTTGTGCTACAGTGGAAGCTTTCTAGCTTTGAGATCCAAATTCTACCCTTAGATCTGCAGGGCATTTTAGATGGGGGAAAAAGAAAGCTGACTGAAGCATTTAATGGGAGACAGCAGGATTCCTCTGTGCTCCAAATGCTGTCCCTGTGGATACACACTTGTGTGCTGGGGATAACACTGTAGTTTGCTCGAGCTGGGAGCAGTTCTGGTCCCACATGCAGCACTAACACATGCTGTGACTACATATGCTAGGGAATAAGTCCTCCTGTGCATTGTATAACAACTTTTGGGGCCAGATGGCTTAACACACAAATTACAGCGAATTACCAGAATATTATGGATTGAGGCTTTTTTGGTCCAACATGCCAGGGAGATGAACACTGTACACAACATGATGCCTCTGAAGTTCACAATAAACTTTTCTGAGAAGAGATATCAGCTTTTATCGCTGGTAAAAATGATTCTTTTATGATTTCCCAGCAGAGGGAATAAACCATTTACTGGATGGGCTCCTACATTCAGAACCAGGCTTTCGTTTTGGAATTTATTCCAAGAACCAAATTCTGGGCTGAAACTCTGGTATCTGCCAGTTTTCATTTTCATCCTTCTCTGTCAGTCTACAAATGAGATGAATGGTCTGAATTACACTGCGTCGGTTTGACTGCAGGAATAACACTGCACCACTTAAAGCTTTTATGTGAGGGCTCATTTTTGTGCCGTTCTGAACGTCCTTTACATCAGGTTAGTTTCTCTCAGCTGTGACCTTGTGCATCAGCTCTCTGTCACATTTTCTAAGAGTTAAGAAACCAGCTTGCTACCAGACTGACTGCTGCTAGACTGTAGAGGATAAAGTAAATTAAACCATGCATACAGTTAGTTAGAAAATTAGGTTTACATGTGGAGAAGCTGACTTTTGCATGCGTTAAGCTTTATAGAACCTGTAGTTAATCCATTTTGTTGCCAACTGGTTGAGCCATTTCCCTGATAAAGACTAAACCTCCCTGACAAAGGAGAACTTTGTGCTACGAGAGCAGCTAATGCTGGTGCACCTCAGAAAACCCACCAAAAAGGACCCACCAGAAAAGCAGAGCAACAAAAACACTGCTTTTTTGGGCACCCCGAGGTGGTATCAACATAGCAGCAAACTAACACTTCTAAACCCAGAATTTCACTAGAAAGCAGACACTCCATAAAATGCACCATAAAGCTAATCTTAACTTTTTCCTGCCGGAAACATTGCAGCCAGCCCTTTTGCAAGCCATGAGAGAATGTCCCTTTTTCCTTTCCTCAGTTAAAGATAGAAACATTTCTACATTGTATGGACAGTCAGAGGATGACCAGGCTACAGCTGGGGGAAAAAGGGATGAAGTGACTGCATTTGGGAGATCATGTCCTCCTCTGCCCTTTGTGCTATCCATGCCTGGGGAACAGGGGAATATTTTTGGAATATTATTTTAAATAGCAGGGAGGAGCTATCAGGTTTCATTTCATCTGTTGGTTCAGGTCTGCAATGCCAGTCAAGCTGTAACTGTCAACTATGAAATGGACTTCGACATGGTGAGGAGCAAACGAAGGGACAACACCCTCTGCACCTGCAACATACCTGCAGCAATCCCTGTCTTCACCATTAAGCCCATGTTACTGCAACTACTGCCTGGCTGTGACTTATTTACTTAAAACCTATTGTGTCAGCTTAGTCAGATCAGATCAGTAATGCTTTGTTCTCAGTACTTCAGCCTCTGAGGGAGAGAAAATGAGTTCCCCTATCTATACAGAACTGCGGTCTTTCTGACAGCATGCAATTGTCCATGAATTCATGCTATAACTGGCATCACCTAAAGCCTGAAGCCTCTACCCAATGTCCCTAAGAAAAAGCACACCCTCGCAGACCCCATGCACCCCAGTAAAGGAAGATTGATAGGAAGCACTGCTGAGCCCCCACCCCACCCCTCCTCTCTGGGAATCACTTCCATCTGTGCTTTCCATTTTGTCTCCTCCACACAGCCTACAAATCTTTCAGCAATTCCATTTTTACACCAACTTCTGCTGCTGGAACAGCTGATCATCATTTAGCCTGATCAAACAGGAAAGATGGCCCTGACATGCACTGAGCATCTCTGTCCACATCTAGATAAGGGATGGGGATGGCTTTGAAGATCAGTAGAGATAAGGGAATTGAGTGGTATCCCTAGTTGACTTTTCTTGAGAAACACGTTTGAATGTAATCCCACACAAACTCCAGTGTCAGGAAGGGTGAAAATTGGATAAATGGGATCAACTGTTCTTGTGGCATCATCCACTCCCACAAGCTCGCAGCTGCAGTGAAACCACACCAGGAGATAAGGAGGCTTCCAACTTCAGTGATAGAAAGGCTTTGGAGCTGAAGATTTTATGCTTTTTCCTCTTTCTCCCTCCAATTTAAGTGCTTTCTTCAAAAGACAATCGGAAAACTTATTCCAAAAATATTGTGAAATTAGTTTTATGGAAAAAGTAATGCATTTACTTTCTGGTTTCCAGGGTTGCATATCGTGTACACTATCACAATGACCCAATTTGCCAGAAGAAGTTAGACTCAGGCATGATGACAAAGTATCTGAAGAGGCTGAGCAATAGCAGCTTTGTACAAGGTAAGCTGCAGCGCTGGAATCAGGAGGAAAAGGCTAGGCTCAGGTAGTTTAAGCTAGGTACTTGGCTTATTGTGTATCTTTGCATTTCTAACAGCTTAGAGATCTAAAAACTCATCTGTTCAGTCAGCTGTCACCTGTTCAAGGTTTCCTCATTTTCCTTTGCTATGCACACTGCCTTAGACAATAATTATTTTCCATGGACACCATAAGACCTCACTTAGGCTCCATGTGTCATTATCCTCCCCCACCACAGCCAACATCCTTCCCACAGTGGGTACAGCTACATGGGCATACACACACATCTCCTTCCAAAAAAAGATTTTCTCCATTAAGCTAACATCAATTGTGTTATCTGGAACTAATTTTGCTGCAGTACTTGCTGGACATTCAACAGAAATATGAATGCTATGAATACCAGTTTCATGCTCAATGGAATAGCTGATGGCTCAGCTTGGATCTTGAAGCATTTTCCTCCCTGGTGCTCCAGCTAGTGCACTGACAGTGGTCACACTTCAAAAGACAGTATGTTCTGCAATGTTTAACACCCTCCAACAAATAGCCTGCTATCTACTGGAAGCGCTTTTTGCTTGGCCATCAGATCTGCCTCTTTAACAAGAGGGTTGCAGGAATGGGAGTGTTGCACAAGAAGTCTATTTCAAAGCACCACAGTGTTTCAAGGTAGAGTATTACCTAGAGACACAGAACGCAAATTTAAAAGCAAAACCTGCTCTACTATATCAGTGGGAAAGTTGCCAACAGCAGCTGCAGAGGCCAAATTAGCTGTTTTTGCAGCAGCAGAGGAGTCTATTTTGCTCATTCAGATGGATGCAGCTACTGTGTTCCACCTAGGCTGGTAAAACCTCCAGTGAGTTAGAATAGAAGAACCTTAAAATTTAATGTAGACTTCGGAGGACTCGCTTTCTTGGTGTGTTATGGGTAGGAAACCACAGTGGAGAATTTAGCTCTGAAAAGAAAGACAACTTCTGCTACTGAGGATTTGCAATCTAAAGACCAGGCTGGGACAACTCACTGACAGACTCCCTGCAGTTAATGGCTGAAGTTTAACAATTTCCTGGCTGCCTGCAAGCTGATCCAGGGTAACCCTCCCTGAGCACGCTTCTGACTCCAGCAAGAGGCAAGGTAATCCGACCTAGTTTAAGGAGCAGGAAGGCAGATTGCATCACTGCACAGCTGGTGCGCATGAAGAGCAGGGCTGCATTACTGCAGCTTTTCTTGTGCACAAAGACTGGTTAAACTCAGATCAGCTGGCAGAAAAACAAAAACAAAGAATGAGTCTGTCTTGGGCCAGCTGAACCGTTTTGGATCAGGGGACAGAACTGTCTCCTGAAAGGCCTGTACTCCTAGTGCAGCAGCTCACATATCTTACTGTGCGCCAAGGTGGGATGACAGATACATTTTTTTCCCCTGTAGGATTGATTTGCAGTGGCTGAGTAGAGCACCTAACTGCTTCTACAGAGCTCAGAGACTAATCTTGCAAGCCCTTGCCAAAAAATAAAAACCCAAAACATGTTCCAACCACTCAGGTGGCCTGCCTGAGCTCTTTCTGAATTATGATCCCACTGAGTTTGCTGAGTTGTGGAGTCCTGCAGCTCCATATCTTGATCATACTATGGCAGGGACAAATTATTTCTCCATCAGCTCTGAACATCTGAATCCCTTCCAAAGTATGAAGGGGCCTTTTTGTGACTCAGTTACCCAGTGTCTGGATGGAGATCAGTGATGAGTAGTGCCAGTGACCTCACCTGGAGTACAGTGTCCAGATTGGAGTCCTCGGTACAGAAGAGACATGGACCTGTTGGAGCATGCCCAGAGGAGGGCCACAAAAATGATCCAAGGAATGGAACCCTTCTTCTATGATGACAAGCTGAGAGAGCTGTGGCTGTTCAGCCTGGAGAAAGCTCCAGGGAGACCTGATAGCGGCCTTTCAATATCTAAAGGGCTGGTTTAAGAAAGAAGGGAACAGAATCCATAGCAGTGTCTGTTGTGACAGGACAAGGAGAAATGGTTTCATACTAAAAGAAGGGAGATTTAGATTGGATAAAAGGAAAAAAAAAAATAATGATCAGGGTAGTGAAGCACTGGCACAGGTTGCTGAGATGTGGTGGATGCTTCATCCCTGGAGACATTCAAGGTCAAGCTGGACAGGACTCTGAGCAGCTGATCTAGCTGTAGGTGTCCCTGTTCATTGCTGGGGAGCTTGACTAGATGGTCTTTAACTGTCTTTCCCAACTCAAACAATTTTATGATTCTATGATTCTGTGACTTTGAGGAATGGCTTGTACACCTCTGGGAAAGTGATAGCGTCCAAGAAATACTTCTGCCTATTAGCCAAGATTTAAGATGAGCTCAGCACAAAGCTGTGGTTGTGTAATTACAGTATTAGCTTCAGTTAGGACTTCATAGATGGCATGTCTTTTGAATGGGAAGACCCTCAAAGCAGAAACTTTGGGTTTTTTTCTTGCAAAGTTTAAATATACTTTAAAACAAGCATCAAAACACTTGGTATACATTTTTAAAGATAGGTCTTGTGTTGCTGAGATCCTCCTTCCGCTTTACAAGAAGATTGCCTCTTTGCCAACTAAGGTTGATAAAAAGAGGAAGCTACAATCAAATGAAAATGTACTTATACTCCCTCTGACTTCATTCATCCTGTTGCAGGTTCCAGCATTATCCCCTGTCCATGTAGCCACCACCTGTGGACTGACGGAAAACACCTTAGAGAGTATCGCTCTTGGGCCGCCTCTGGGCTTCTTCATTTTGTACAGAATCTTCCAAGGGCTGGGCTCCCACTGCCTGGAAACAGACAAAAGAGCCTACAGATGTAGTAGCTGCACATCATCATTTCGGCACAGTGTGTGCTGAAATTCCTCTCCTTGTAATAACAAGCGATGCTGCTGTGACTCCTTGGCACTTTCTCTGCAAATCCACTTGCTTCCTGGAAAAATCAGGCAAGCTCTACTCCACTGCTCTCCAAGAAAGCCCAGATGCTTTATTGCTTCGTTCCTGTGCTGCCTTTAGTTTGTTAATGCTTTCATGTGAAAACAGTGTGACACATGGAAACCTTAAGTTGATACTCTATTTGTTTCCTCTATAGAGTCACTTCTTGGTGAGAGAGTTAAAGGTTACAACCAGTGGATGGCTGCTGTCTCCACAGGTTACTCTTCTAAAGCAAACCAACACTGGCCTTTATTTGTTTATCTGAAGCTTGCAGAACGCTGCACGCCATGTAAACATCACAAGGCAGCAAGGGGGAAGTTGAAAGGGAGAACTGACCACTGTGATTATGTCTGCATACAGCAGAGAGAAGCACAAAAGCAGAATTAAAAACTGTGATTTCTGGGCCATAAAATCTTTGCCTCTGCTGGAGCTACACCAAGCCTGATGGGGTGAAGCCAAAGCCTCTAAGACATGTCTTCATGTTATCTACTGGAAGGGAAAAGCTCAGAGGCACAGTGGTTTCCAGCAGTAGGGCTGATCAGAAAACAACATCTCTTTTTCATGCAACTCATCATCGAAACAGAAAAATGTTATAAAAATGTCTTACTTATACGGATTTAGATTTAAAGCCCTGGCATTAAGGTTGCCTGTGAGCAGTGATATGCAAGGCAAGGGAAAGGTGGTTGGTACATCTCAGCATCTCCTGGGAGCGAAGGGAAGAACTTGCCACCTGGCCCAGGACACTTAGATCTCTGCAGACCTGGATCTCAACATGATGGGCAGCTTCTCCATAACAAAAAGGCCTGGCACAACAGCATCTTTCCATAGAATTGCCAGTGCCAGTTACTCAAATACTACAACTTAATATTTACTTAATATTTACAACTTAATATTTATATATTTGAACATCTTCTTAACCAAAGATTACATGTTTGCCTTTTGAACCATGGGTGCACGTGCAGGACACACCTCACAGCATCTCCCTGTAATTGTCAGGGCTGCAAATGTGCATCCTGGGTTTAAACTGAAAGCTGAGTGTCTCACCCCAAAACTATGCTCCAGAAAGTAGGGCTGCCACAAGTAAGCCAGCTACCACCAGATTTACGATAAAAGTCAGAAAGCTGGCAATGGCCTTTCCAGCCAAGAATTCTTTGCGGCTACAAGTCGCCAGCTGAATCTCAACTGTGCCGATTTAGAGAAAGAAATCAGTACCTCCAGCTGCACAACAACAGGCCTTAACTGCATGAACCCAAGAAGGCTGCTCTGCTGTCCCTGCTCACGGCCCAATAGAGGGCAGTGGTACTTACACAGCATCTGTCAGATGCGCAAGAAACAGAAAACGAGGCTGAAAGAGTGGAAGAATATAAGTCTTAAAAGGATGATGAAGAAGGATAAAGAATAGATGGCAACGGATAAAAAGCAGCAAAAAAAGATCAGTAATTACAATTCTTCCTCTCCTGGTCTGAGTTCAAGCACGTGGGCCAAGTAGCCCTATTCAATTAGAGATGTATTTGGGAGAGGTCCCATGCAGAGCTGCAGCGCTATTCCTGGCCACGCTCTGGGTGAGCTATGCAGGCAAAGAATGTGTGCTTCAGGAATGCAGCTGGACAGGCTGTGTTTAGGAAAAATTGTGTAACCTACCAACAGCCAGAATCGGAAATCTCTAATAACAATGCTCCTCTGCTCATGGGAGCTTTCACAGGGCAAATTGTCCCACTGCCCTTTGCAGTTTGCTCCTGTAGCTGCACAGATTGCTGGCCACCCACCAGAGCCTGTCTTCCCCGTGAAGCTTGGTACAGCTTTCCCATCAGGCAGTGATGCTTACTGCATCTTGCTGATGCTGCTGAGATCATGTTTAGGTAAGCAAAATACAGAACAATCCAGACTGGAGCCTACCACAGACCTGGAGGTGAACATCCCAAGATACTCTTGTGGGTTCTTCATGGGGACCAAGCGGTCAGGCTTTGGCTTTTGTGGAAAGTAACAGCTAATGCAGCACAGAGCTGTCTTCTATAGACAAAAATGAGCTGTCTTCTATAGACAAAAATGAGCTGTCTTCTAAAGCAGGTAGTTCTGTGTTAACCTTTATGTTAGAAACATGTAAGAGGAAAGAGGAACAGCAAAGGGGCATGTTTAAATCATGCAAGGAGCAACTTCCCAGGCTGCTTCCCCCAGTGGGCAGGGCTGCAGTCCCTTGGCACCTTCCCAGACCTTGTCTGGGGCCACCTTTGGAAACTGCCCTGCCTTCACGCAGTGGAAACAGCTGCTTTCTTCAGGCTGCCGAGGAAACAAGAGTTGAAATTTAACACTCCGTTCGCTCATCTGTGTCCTCACCTTCCCTGTAAAACTGTAAGAGGCTGTCTGTCCATCCTCAGCAGCAGGCTTTATCCTTGAACAGTACTATCCTGCTGTTTCTGAAGGTTTTAGGAGGTAGGAAAATTAAATGCTCACAGGCTGCAAAACTGAGTACCCAGTGTTAACCACCTCCCTTCACAGGCATGCCAAGAATCAGAGCAAGGGGCAAAAGAAGGAGCATCAAGGAGGGGCACAAAGCTAGATCCCCTGAGTCTGCAGGCAATCAGGCAGCAATGCACAGAGGGCCACCAAACATCAACCCCAGAAGCCACAGAAGACACCACGGTGCCAATAACAATGCTCAGACCCATTTCAGAGCCACAGCTGTGATGTGCCATCTCTTCTGTCCAGAAGAGATGAAGGGCATGTGTGATGTCCTCTGGGTAATTATAGGAGATCACTAGTTATTCTAGGAAGTCAGCCATGATCCACACTACAAAGCTAGCCCAAACCAACCTCACTGATGACTTGCTTTTTGCAGGTGCACAGAGCGCATCACCCTAGGAGCTCAGTGCCTTCGGGTGCTCTTTGCTGCCGCAGTGGCTGTGGTGCAGCCCCAGCAGCCAAACATCACAGGCTTTGGTGCGTTGCTGTCCCACAGAGAAATCTGCTTCATGCAGGACCATCACCCAGGCACTGCGCAAGCACTGCTGGCCATTTGCCACCTCAGTGCTCTGCTTCTGCTCTTCTCCCTTGTGGAACTAAATGTCAGAGAACTAACAGTTCCTGGCTACAAACTCCTGGGCTGGACACAGTGGGCAGGAGGTGGAGACACCCTTTGACACGGAGAACATATATTTTCTATGTAATCAAATGTCCATAACTGCCATCAACTAAACAGTGCCTGACTTACTACGAGCAAAAAAGAATTCCTGGATATCCTTCTAATTCCTCCTGCAAGGCACGTGCCCTTGGGGCTGTACCTCACTGCAGCCAGTGTGCTGACACTGTTCTGCTGCTGGCTGGCTGCAGGCAGCACACTGCTCCTTGTCCTGCTGCACAGGGAACTGCCAGTTCTGCCATGGCCTTCTGCTCTGTGTTATCTGTCCTAGCCACATCACCCCATGTTTCAGAGTATGCTTCTTTCAACAGATGTAAGTCAAGGGCTTTGTATTTTTTTGTTCCAGAATATTGCTTACTTTGGAGTTTTCACAGCTGCTTGCAGGTGTTTGCCCAGGACGCCATGCTGTTCACCACTCTCTGTGCTCCCATCAAGCACAGAAGTGTGAGATGGTGAACAGTTCAGGCCACAGCTGGTGAGAACAAAGCTGTCCTTGGGGCCAGTTCCTTAGCCTGAGTCTTAGAATCATAGAATCATTATGGTTAGAAAAGACTACTAAGATCACCTAGTCCAACCATCAGCCCATCACCACCGTGCCCGCTGAACCACGTGCTTCAGTGCCACATCCACATGGTTCTTGAACACCTCCAGGGACGGTGACTCCACTTCCTTGGTAAGCCTGTGCCACTGCCTCACCACTCCGTCCGAGAAGAAATATTTCCTAATGTCCAACCTAGTCCTTGTTAGGGATCCACACAAACAGCCCTATCACCCCCAAAACCACTACCAAGCCTCCATTCAGAGAGAGGAAATCTTCAACCCAAAAGTGACAAAGGAAACATTTGGCACGTATATCCTGCTGGGAGCCAATTCCCTCAGCCTTTCAGCACCTTCAGTTAGGCAGTCTCCTACCACTAGGCTTTGTGAGCCTCAGAGGATGCACCCAGTGACTGCCCAGGGAAAACCAGCTCTGATCCGGCACTGCTGGGGCTGCCAGCTGCCTACCTGATGAGTACACACAGTGCAACGTTCACGGGACAGGCAGGCAGGAACTGCAGAAACTTCATTGCAGCTGTGACCTCGCTCGCCCTTTGATGGGCCTTCATCACGTGGTTTACTCTTTTTTCTTTGTGGAGTGAGGTGTGGTAAGACTTGCCTGCCTGGTACGAGGATTACTTCCCCCCGAGTAATGCTTTAAAGATGAGAAGTGCATGTGCTGACAGGCAACATGGGTGTTACTGCTGTGCCTGCATGCTGCCCACCTAGGCAGGATTCCTCACCTTTCCCATCGATTGGTGGAAGAAGCCTCAGCCTGTGATGTGGGCAGGATCGATAACACATGCTCTCACCTGTAAGCCACGAGACTCTCATTCTTCCTAGCCCAGCACTTCACATCACTGCCCAGTGTTTGCTCTGAAGGAGAATTCCTGGCTTTCCTTCACCACACGGTAACCACACCAACAATTCACCCTGAGCCCCCTCACCTGTATGAACCCGAGTGAGTCACAACCAACAGGGAGACACCTGCTGCACTTCCGTGAAACACTGCTGCTGGGTTCTGTCACGCGCTGCCATGACACAACATCCTTCACCCTCAGAGCTGATGTCTTGCTGTTAGCTTGGCCCTGTGGTGTTTACAGGCATTGACATACAGTGTATGCACAGGGCCGAGTCAAGGTGCCACCCCAGGGAGCCCCACACCCGGTGCCCCCAGGCTGTGCAGCCATATGTTGTTGATATAAAGTATAATAAGCAACAACTGGGAGGGACTTCAAGGCTGGGGGGACATGATCTCTAGGAGGAGGTATAAGAGACTACTTTGGTGCTTTTGGAGAAGTTGCTTTTGGAGAGCCTCTCCTACGAGGACAGGCTGAGGGACCCAGGGCTGTTTGGCCTGGAGAAAAGAAGACTTAGAGAGATCTCATAAATGTGCATGAATACCTGAAGGGAGAGTGCTCACAGTACAGAGCCAGGCCCTTAGCAGTGGTGCTCTGTGCCCAGACAGGAAGTACTGGGCACAAACTGGAACACAGGAGGCTCCAAAGATGGAGCAGGTGATGGAGTACTGGCACAGGTTACCCAGAGGCTGTGGGCTTTCCTCCTTGGAGAGCTCCAAAAGCTGCCTGGATGTGACCACGGCCCCTTGCTCTGGATGGCACTGCTTGAGCGAATGGTGGGTCAGATGGGCCCTGAGGTCCCTGCCAAACTCATCCATGTTGTGATTCTGCATGATTCTGTGATGTCTGTGTAAGGTGCACATGGACACATACTTGTCTGCATGCAGATGTGTTTCTGCAGAGCCAATAACCCCAGCAGCTATGAACACACCGAAAAGGCCCCTGCAAGAGATGCTGCACTGCAGCCATGGGGAGGATGCTAACCCCTGCACACCAACATCCTGCGGAGGACCAAAGGCAGAGTTGCAGCACCTGAGTTACCTGTTACACCTTATTGACCTCACACCACAATGGTTTTTAAATGAGATGGGACAAAGCAGTCCATGTGTCTGTCTTCCCTAGCGTCCGTTGCTCTCCACATCCCTTCCTGCAGAGTGAACCCAACCTTCAGTGCTCCCTGAAAAGGATGGTGCTGTCAGTAGCATGGATCTGCCTGCCTGAACTCACCCATCTGGGTGCAGTGAACAGGATGAGGGCACTGACACCGAGCTGCTCACCCTGCATGGATCACCTGCCACTGGATCAGCCCCTGCAGATGGATGGCAGCGTCACCTGTAGTGCACTAACGCAACCGCCTTGCTTCTTGGAGGCAGAGGTTGCTCAATCACAGGACGCTCACCCAAAATAATTTTGCAGCTCTCAGCTGCTTAACGATATCCCCCCCTACATAAAAAAAATAGCCAGCACTCTAAGGTAGCAGTTTTATCTCCCACAGGGGAGGGCACAGGCAGGGTGGGAAGCAGGGAGGGGTGCTCAGTCCTCTCATTTTAATTTCAGTTTTTGCCCACCCTCAGTTCACCCCTTGGTTGCAAAGCCATTTCCATTGTCACACCATAAGGAAATCTGTGTGTGCAGATGGGCATGCCACCGCACAGGGCATGTGCACTGTGATATGTGAGCAGAGCATCCCACATGACAGAATGAACTGTACTGTCTAAGAATGCACTACCAACCTGGGCCTGCATGCGAGGCTGCATCTTTTAAAGCCCAGTACAGAATACACTGGTTATCAAGCACTCAAGCGTGCACCCAGTGAGCAACATCTATAGATCTGTATGTACTTTCATACACAATATTTGTGTTTTATGTGTATTCACCTATATAGCATTATAGACACCGCTTTATATATGGAACATAAAGCACGTACAGAGCATATACACATAAACACACATACATAAGACATTGTAAATGCAAAATATATCAGAAACATTTCAAAACATTTTCTACATCTCTTGGTATAACTCCATCTGTGTAGAACTATACATAATATTCTATGTATACAATCTGCCTGCTTATACATTTTTGTGTTTATCCTGAGTTTCTGTAAGAATATACCTTGCTGATGTATGAACAGTGAAAACGTTTGTAGTTGAGATACATAAGCATGCATACACGTGTAAACATTTATATTCTTTGGTAACAAAGCAAGGAGATGAGCTGGCTATGGAACACACGCGCATAGCATTGCTTTTAAACACATTTCCATTCTCTATTTTACAGATCCGTTGTTTCGCACAGCGCGTAAGCCGCAAAGCTCCCAACCGCACACGCACACCCCCCACCTTCGCTGTTTACCCTGCAGGGCCCCGGCTGCCGCCCCGCCCCCCGAGGGCCGTCCCCGCGCTCCGGGGGCGGTGCCGATAAACACCGCCACGTGCGGCGGCGGCGGGGCCGGGCCAGCATCGCGCTTCCGGCAACACTCCGCGCGCCGCCCATAAATAACGCGGAGCTGCGCGGCGCTTACAGCCCTGCCGCCGAGGCGCGCGTCGCACCGGTCCGCTCCGCCGTTTTAGTACCGCTCCTAGCCCGCCGCCGCCATGCCGTTCCTCGGGCAGGACTGGCGCTCCCCTGGGCAGAGCTGGGTGAAGACAGCCGACGGTTGGACGCGCTTCCTCGATGAGAAGAGCGGCGGTTTCGTCGGCGACCTCAGCAGGTAGCGGCGGCGGCGCGGTGCCGGTGCTAGGGCCCGGTCCCGGTGCGGTTTCTCCGTGTCTCGGCTCGTGGAGCGCTGTGCGTCGCAAGGGGGCGCCGTAGTGCGGGGTGCCGCGCTGCCATTACGGCCCTTGGGGGGACGGGGCGGGGGGCGACGGCGCTAAGATGGACGGTGGCTTTGAGATGGGGGGGGGGGGGGGGGGGGGGTGGGGGGAGCGGTGTCTGCGACAGAAAAGCAGGAGATATACGGGAGCGAGTCCTTCTCCCGTCACGTTTAGGGAGAGAAAAAATGTCCTCTTAAGTCTCCCCGCGCTCTGACCCGGCTGCAGGCAGCCGTCTGGGATCAGGGACAGGAGGCGCGGGGGGGGGCGGTTTTGTCTCACTGCTGGGCTGTGGTCGTTCTGAACGCGGGCGGGCTGAAAGGAGCCCGCTGACCCCCACGCGGAGCTCGGAACGGCACCCCGTGGTGTGCGGGCTATAAAATAAAGCAGTGCGCACCCAGCTTTTTGATATGGAACGTCTCCTCCACTTGACAAGACCCCTGTCCGCACCCCTTCACCCCCTTCAAAAATTCTCCGGGCTCTCCCGCAGCCTGCGGTGACCTGTCTTAGGGGTGGTATGACCCCATGCAAAGCAGCAGTGATGTGGGATGGTGCAACAGTGCTGGAGGGGTTGCCTGCCTCTCTTTCGGTATCTTTTTTCCCCATGGGTGGTGGGCAGGGTGCTGCTCCTAACCTTCCCTAGGAAGGTTAGGTCAGGGTGTTACAGTCCCAGATCCTTCCCTGATTCCAGTGGTCAGGGTTAAGGCTGATGACCTGTGGCCGAATTTAATCCCGTAGAGCTGGGCTGAGCCTGGGGTGGAGGCTCAGCTGAGTCCCACCTGGAGCTTCCAGCGCTTCCTCCCCCTTGTGTACGTATCTTAAAACCCTGCTGGAAGCACAAAGCTTTTGAGCTCATCACATGATGCTGTGCTGCAAATCACCTATGAGTCATCAGCCAGCGTCTATATTGTGGTAAATAAATCCATAAAGCACAGTTTGGCCTGCGCTGATGCTGGGGGCGAGGGGATTAGCAGGGCCTGTTGTGTAGGAGAGTGGCGCAGTTCCCTGATGCTATACCTGCATGAGCTGTGCTGTGCCTTCACCCGGAGCTTGCCTCCTACAGAAGTAGAGCTGTGAAGCTCTCTGTAATGCCACTGTGAGGATGGGGGTGGCTGTTCAGTGGTATGCTGTATTTTAGAAATAGGCTGGGCAGTGGCAGCCTTTTATTCCTGATGCTGCTTGTAGTGAAGAAAATGTCAAAGCAATCACTGCCTTGTGGCCTCGGGAATGTGCCCTTAAGGAGTGTCCCTGAAAATCTCCTGGCTTGCTGCCACCTTTGCTGGGAAGCTCTGGAGATATCCCTCTGTCCTTCTCCAGAAGCAGACATGTCCTTAGGCTTCCTGGTTCTCGAGCTGGGGAAGTGCGATGTGTCTGAAGCCATAAATCTTCCCCGGTTCATGAGAACCACAATTAATCTGACTGCAAAACAACCAAAAATCCAGAGGTGGTGAAGCGCTGTAAAGCTGCAGCGGGAAGTCTTTGCAGTATGGATGTGGAGCAGTCTGGCCAGATTGGTCCTGTCAAAACCAAACTCCTCATGCAGAGTTCCATCTTGCTGCCAGCAGAGCCTGGTGAGATCTGTGTTTGTTGGCACAGGTCTGAGAGGTGGAGGAGGAATGTGCATGATGGTGTGGCTTGGAGCAAACAGGGATTGCTGTGAGACAGATGACATCCTGTTGTGCAAGGAGGTTATGTGGTGATTCTTTATCTCTTTCTTCCTTCTATACAAACTCTAAATCAAGCTTAGTATTCAAAGCTTCTATTTTGTAAGTGGTAGAAGTATGCCTGCCTGGCAGTGGCTATTGAATTGGGAATATTGAGGTTTGGTGTGGGTTCATACTTCTTTTTTTTTTTTCACATTAAGAAGCGCAGAGATGACATACCAGGCCTGGCAGCGTCAGGTCCTGATTCCCAACTGTTCAGCATGTCAAGATGTCTTAGAAAACCATTTGAAAATCTGGCAATACATAAACAAGGGAATAATTTTTCTCCTGTGCTGGAATTCATCCACTGCTGTTACAAAGGTTTCAGATTACAGTCATTCGGTAGGAAGTCAACAGTCAAGGGTGTGCTGTTGATGTGCAGAATTTAAAGCACCTCTTGTGCTTTTAGGCTGCAAAGTTCTACAGCTGCATTGAGGATGTCCATCTGGCCCACTGCTTATTTTGTGCAACTTAGGTAAAATAGGAGTTTGAACATCTCAAAGCTTCTTTGTCTGTTGTGTTGTCTGCTTTTGGTCCCCAAATGTGAAGCAGCACAGGTTGGGGAAATGAGCAGTCAGGTCTTCTGTTCTCACATCTAGATTGTTCTGACTCTGGGAACCAACAATTAGCCTTGGTCACTTCTCTGCTGTGTGTGCTGGTGGTGCAGCTGTGGGCTTGGGTTGGCAATCAGACCAAGCAGTGAAGGGAAGCAAGGAGCTTTAGTCTTCAGGTTTTGTTGCTTTGCAGGAGCCTGTGCTGAGTAGCTATCAGGTGTGAGCGAGTCTGTGGTGCTCACAACAATTTCAGAGCTGAAAATGTAAATGACATCTGCAGAGGAAGCAGCACTGGGTCCCTGCAGCTGCTGCACAGGAAGCTCACACTGTGCTGTGAGCAGCACAGAAGCACAGGTTGCAGCATCCCCCAGACCTCCAGGGAAGTCTCAGGCTGGTGCTGCCTCAGAGACCCTTCTCTTTTGGGTTTAGGCCTGCAGGCAGCCATCTCCCATCCTTTGCATGCTGCTAGAGCAGCGTTGTCAGCTCTTTCAGTTCTGGCTCAGTACTGCAGCTGCCCAAGGGCTTCTCAGTTTCACACTGCTGCATGGATCTACTGATTTGCAGGTCTGCAGAATGCGATGACCTCGATGCAGACAGTCTCTGGTCTTTCATTGCCTGAAGAAAATAAGGGGTTATAGCTCACTTTGCTAATCATATAGTTAAAGCAGAGCTTCAGCAAATACCGAAGATGGACAGTATTGGGTGTGAGATCCTAGCTGTTCATTTGTACAGACACTGCTACGTGGGAAACCACCAGTCAGGTCTGGGTTTTGGCTGAACTGTTGTGCAAGCTTGAAAATAAAATGAGACTTTGTTAGTAAATATTTCATGTGTATATTCCAGATGAATAAATGTGCTTGTATAGAAGTCTGTCTTGTAGGGATCTACCACCTACAGTAGAAAGCTCTATTAAGCATAAAACAGTTTGAAGGGTGAAAAGGATACTACCCAGCAGCATCCCAATACTACTGTGCACTCCCTACTCCTGTCTGTTACATTCATCTTCTCCAGTACTAGATGGGGCACTGAAGATTGTCAACAATAATACTGTTGAATGCAAAAACCTATGTGTAAAACAGCATATAAAGCAGTAGCATTAGAGCTTGTAATGAAAACCTGTGTATTCTTGCCTTAAAGGAAAGCTAACATTCAGCACACTGCAGAAATAAACAGAATCCTTGCTTTGTGTCATTCACAGCTTTTGTAAGAAGGAAGATCACAACAAAGAGAATCTCTTCAACAGCCTTAACTATGATGTTGCTGCCAAGAAGAGGAAAAAAGACCTACTGAATAACAAAGCCAAGATTCAGTGTAAGATGTCTGGGCATTTTTTTAATAAAACTTTTTTTCAGGAAGAGAATGGAAAATGCTTCAGAGCCATTTTTTTCTGTGCAGTGCTTAAGTCTTCCAAACTATCTTAAAGGGCTTTGCGCCCGTGTTTGACCTAAGAAGAGAACTTGGATTCAGTTTAATGTGAAGATTTATGCTTCTGTTAGTAATCCCTGCTCTGAGGAGTTATGCTTGTTGTGTTCAAGTTTTTGTCACTTGTATTTGTCAGGAGGGTAATTTTTTCCTATGGTACATTCAAATGAACCAGTTCCAGCTTTTTTCCCCCTGCAGACTTTCTTGTGCACAACAGACTAAATTTATTCTCCTTTCCGTATGCATGTTGAGTACTAATCTATGTTACTGGAGGCTATAAGCCTGAATGTGTGCTTTGATATATCTCTTTGCATGGAGTGCATGAAAAAAATGATATAAGACTTCAGCTTGCTCAAAACAATGAGAGGCTTGAAATCTTTTTGTGCATGCATTGAGCAGTAGAGGTCTCAGATGTCATCCTTGGGGAGGATGTGGGGATGCTGTGGGGACAGCAAGGTCTGCATTTGTCTGATTGCAAGATAGGTACTAGAGTTAGCAAAGGCTGCAAATGTAAACATACACAGAGGAAACGAGTTACCATTCCCACACTAGTATTAGCTCACTATGCATCCCCCAGGATTTCAGAAACATGCCAAAATCTGGCCCCTCTGTGCATTCAGTTTTCTGTGAATAAACAAATGTAACCATTGGCTGAATTCTGTTGTGACCTACTCATTTAAGAAGGGCCTGATTCAGGATCTGCGTGCCTGTTGCTGAGGCTGGCTTTGTACCTGGAATCTTAGTACTACAGACTTACATCCCTGTGCCCTTAGGTGGGGAATGAGACATTGTTCTCCTGGAATCCTTGAAGGGAAAGTTTTGCAGGATGGAGAGGATTTCTGATTTATGCAGCTGAATTGCTAGTGTGTGGTTTTTTAAAAAAAAAAAAAAAAAAAAAAAAAAAAGGGCTAAGAGCCTGTTTAAGAATGGGGTGGGGAAAGGACTGAGTGGTGCAACTGCTGTCACAGAAAGAATTTCTCTGCAAACGAGTAACAGCTTGTGGTGGATATAGGAAAGTTATTTTGGGGGCAATTCCTCCTTTTGAAGGAAGGGAGGCACAATTAGAAGTAGGAAAATTTTGGACCCAAAGAGGTTTTTCTCTTTTAGCAAGTTAGCCACAAGCAAAGTATGTTCCTCTCAGTCTGACCTCACTGCCGAAAGCTCTCTCCCACATGCCTGGTGTCTCATGACATTTTTGCTCAACTTCAGATTTGACATTCAATCCCAAGCCTGTATCCAAGGTAATAAATAGTTAATAAAATCAATAACAAAACCTGGCTGTCAGCCATGATTACTGTTTGGTACCAAAGAAGAGGAGGTGCTATGGTATATCTGTGACTGGCAGATTAAACATTTACAGTCTTTGGCTGCGTCACTGAAACATAACCCCTTTTTAAGGATCAGGGATGTTGTCTCAAATGAAGGGCTTTGGAAACAAAGCATCTCAGCAAGTTTTGGTTTCAAGTTCAGTGGTATAAATACAAAATAACTTGATTTGTGATAAAAGGGCAGCAAGTGTTGTTAGCAGAACAGAGATCCAGCCTGCTGTAGAGTGGAAGATTAACTGAGCAAAATGTCTTTGTCTAAACAGATTTTCATCAAGAAAAGTGGATCTATGTTCACAAGGGGAGCACAAAAGAGGTGAGTGCCTCTGTAGTTCGTATTTGTTCCTTTTTCATGCTGTTTTTTCCACACAGTGGAAGATAGTGTGCTGATATAAATCAGCAGAAACTATTAAGAGATAAGTGAACGATCTGGCTTGTGGTTGGAATTTCAGTAATGATTTTAAACCCCAATCAGGGAGCCAGGGCTCGCTGTGCAAGACTCTGTACGGGTGTTTAAAATATGACTTGTTTGCTTCCCTTGGTTTGAAAGAAAAGCCATTTGCAGACCCAGCCATAATACTGTTCTTGGCTTTCACCCAGTTCAGTCCTAATATGGAAAATCATTGGAATTCATCACAACGGCTTGCTTTGGGCTCATGGAAGGAAGTGGCTGTATGCAACCACCCTCTGTAAACTTGTGCTATATGTTGAGCCCTAGGAATGTCAGAATTGTTCTCCCTTGTAAATTCTGGAGAAATGGAACTGAGCTATCTAAGGTCACAAATAGAGCTTGAGTCAGTTTTGGGAAAATGCCACAACCTATGTTGAACCATGCCCACTCTTGACGTCAGTAAGTACAGCTCCACAGGAGATGGGCCTGCCGCCTCTGCTTGTGAGCAAGTCCCATGGTTTGTACCCATGATCTTGCTAAATCAAGTTGCTCTGGGTCACATCTTCCTGGTGCTGTCTGGATTCTTGTCTGTCAAAACATGACCCAGACTGTTTTTTTTCCTTAGCGCCATGGTTACTGCACCTTGGGAGAAGCCTTCAACAGACTTGACTTCTCCAGTGCTATCCTGGACTCCCGGCGATTCAATTATGTTGTAAGGGTGAGTGCGAGGCCAGGGCTTATCTCCGTGTTGGTGGTGGGGCTTCTGAACTGAGTGCCAGTTCGGTGATGGGTGAGTAGGGGATGTTGGGCTTTGCTGTGTGAAGTGATTGAGAAGACATTGTGTGGATAAGCCCCAAAACCTACTGTAAGATCTTTTAAGATGGAGAAGGATAGTGATGATAGTGTTGATGGGCTGTCCTTATCCTAGTGCTCCTACTCTATTTTTAGTTAGGTTGTGATGAACAGTTGAGAATTTTGGTTAATACGTAATTTCAGCTGTGTGGAAATCATGTTGGACAGCCAGAAAAACTATTGCTTCTAATTCCTGAGTTTTAAGCTCTGCTTCTAAATGTTGCTATAACCCCAGAAGGAGCATGGGCTCAGCATGAGCCATGAAGAAGTGGGGGCATCTTTTTACGCAAGGGGCTAAAATAGCTGCAAGCATCAGTGCTGGAGGGTTTGCCTCCTGTGAAGTGATAAGGGAGAGACTTTAGGGAGCTGAGTGTTTTGGGAATGAGAAAATGGGATGAACCTCTTCGAGTCCTTGATCTGAACTTGTCTGCCAAGGATCGTGGATGCCCTTAATCTTGTGTGACTGGCGGCAGTTTTAGTGGGTGAAGCATTTCATTTGCCCCTATGCTTTTTGGTAGGAGTCATTGGTCCCAGGTTCCCTATGTGCTGCTGGCTTTGTGTAATGGATCAGGGCTTCTCATTTCCCTCAGGTGACCAAGAAGCGGTGATGTTCTGGGGTATCTGCTATCCCAGGGTCTGCAGACTGTTTATGCACATGTGATCTGCAAATTGATCTCAAATTTCTGAATGCTTGTCAAGGCTTGGAATTCAATAAGCTTAAAAAAAAAAAAAAGCTGTTATTAGCCTGAGGCTGTTTATAAACAGCTCCTTTTCACATTTCATCAGCCGTTAATCACTGGTGAGACACCAGCTGTCTAGGTTTTAGGTTATGAAGCAAGCATCAGTGGTATTGCTTTCCTTTTGAGTCAAGTGTCATAAGAAGTCAGTAAGGAAGCAGGTTCACCTGTTGTGTAGGTGACTGGGAGCCCTTGAAAAGCCCGGTCACCCTGGGAGGAGCATTGGCATTGGGAAGTGATTACTCACCCACCATGCAGGACAAGGGTGATTGGTCAGGCAAAGTGTCATAGAGGTGGTGGTGGGGATCACAGAAGAGGCAAAGCAGGAGACAAGTTCATAGAAATTCGGGCTTTCTTAGTTCTGCTGTCCTGGGACAACTTGTTTTCCTGGTTGCACAGAGAAGGTGTCTGCCAGAACAGATGCCCTCTGTTTTCTGCTATTGGATAAATATGCCACCATGTCAACTTCAGGGCAGTTATTTGGAAGAAACAATTTGTGCCAAGGCAGTAACCCACAAGTTTTATTGTTCCTCCTTTAGCAAGTATTTGGTACTCCAAGGATCACTTTGGCAGATTTTGTACCTCATGACTATGAAAAACTCCACAGAGATCACTACTAAGGAATTGGAGTCAGTGATTCTTATGAATCCCTTTCAACTTTTGATATTTCCAAGTCCAGCTTTGGGTTGGGGTTCTACTGTGTAGCCCAATATGACAATGATTTCACACAAGCCTGCAACCACTGGGCAGGAGGCCCATTAAATATTTTAAACTCAAATTTCATTGAAGTTGCAGTCTGATGGGACACTCAGGCTGACCTTTATTTTTGCTTTGAGGATGCCTTCATAAAAGCATACCAGACCTGCTGTGTGTCCAATCTAGTAGTGTTCTATATGGAAGTCAGTATTTATTCTTGTTTCTACAAATTAACCTCTCTGAGCTTTTAAAACTAAGTGGTTTTAAGGATGCACCTCTACTGAGAAGTATGAAGCTTTCTAATTGATGTTGACTTGTAGTTTGGCTGATTTAAAAAAAAAAAAAAAAACCTGAAGCTGGTACCATTGGTCAAATGTAAAACTGACTTCTCAAGTGAGGGATTGCATTGGCCAAGTCTGTAGTGGACAGTAGCTTATAAAATGCCTTTTGTGCCCAATCTGCTCATGAAAAGCTCTGCCTAGATGTGGGTCCTTAGCAAATTGCAGGCCTCTGAGAGTACACAGATGAACAATCTGTCACGTGGAAAATGAGTATTGGCAGGCAAACTTTTTTCCCTTCCCTCCCTCTCCTTGTTCTCTTTAGCTCCACCCATTGCTCAGGGTGTCTGATCATTGTCACAGTATTTACTTCATCAAATAAATGCTTTCCAAGCAGGAGAGTTGAGATGGAGGCTTGGGAAGAGTGTAAAGATGTCCACAGAGAAGGAGGGAAAGTAAACAGCTACAGACTTGAGATCTGCTGGCTCCTCCAAACTTTCTCTGTAGATAAGCTGCATTGCTGCTGATAACAAAGTGGCCTTTCAGGCCTGAGCATCAACCTGCCCTTGCCTTTTTCAAAGCACTTGTCTACAAATATCTCCAAATGTAAGTGCTGCAGTGTTTTGGTGCTGATTTTTGTTGTTGTACAAAAATGCCTGTTGCTTAAGATATTCCCACACTAAGTTTTTAGAGTTCCTAATTCTATGTTAGGTGATCTGTTACAAAATGGGTACCTCCAGGTGAGGTGGAAGCATGGGCATCAAAATGCACAGCAAATATTTTTTTCATAATTGTATATTATCAGCTGTGGCCACTGAGTTCATGTAACTGAAGAAGACATTTCTTCCAACGTCATTCTCATCTTGACAGTGCTGATACAGCGCTGGAAGTGCTGAGCGTAGGTATTGCTGCCATGACCAGGTCCTGGCTGACAGCTTGAGCTATATAGCATCTACCTACGCCTTACAAGGAAAATATTCCCTTTTTAGAGCCAGTAAGGAAGGTTCTTTGATCCAGAGGACCCACACTGTGCTTTGTCTTGAAGCAGTCTTGGTTTCTCTGTTCTTAAAAAATTAACAAAGACTGAAAGTGTTCCTGTAAGCATATGCAATACAAGCAGAGAGAAAAGTGCCAGCAGCCCAGAAGCTGTTGGTTCTCCTTTGGGAACACGTTGTTCAGATGACAGTGACGTTTTGCAGGCTGCTTCCTTCAGAAAGGTTTGTCATATGATGGGTGTGTGGCGATGTCTCAAGGGAAGGTGCTGTTTCTGATCATAAAAACTTAGGTCAGGGTAAACTGCATGGTAGAGCTTTTCTGGCATAGCATGATCTAGACAGCGTGCAGCCTGCTAAAGTAGTCTCTAAAATTTATTTCTTCAGTTTTTATAGTGCTTAGCTCCAGGAGTCCTGGATTTGTGCTGCACTGAAAGAGTATCAGCTCAATGCTGCCTCATGGAGATCTGTCAGCACCTGCACTGTAGATCATTATAACTCACCCTGCTGTTGCTTTACCTTCCAGCTCACAGCTAATGTGACATTTCAGCCACGAAAAGTGAAGGGCTGCAAGAATGAGGGGGAAACTTTCATTGCAGTAAGTTTCTCCACGCAGTTCCAACATGAGGAGCCAGCTCCCCAGCCCTGAGCTGTTGGGGGATTGCTGTGGGATGCATTCCTTCTTAGCTTGGGCAGTTTGGGGCACTCAGATGTGGACTTACACTTGAGGAACTTGAGGCGTGTGATTTAACTGTTACAAAGCATTGTGCTTTTTGAGGTGAGATTCTATGCTCCTCAGTGCAGTGCAGGCCTGCTGATGCCCTTCTGGCTCCAGTGGAAATGCTGCTGCCAGTGGCATTTGTGCAGGAACTTCATCCTGTGCAGGAACTTCATCCTGTCCGTGTGGGGAAGCGAGCAGGTTTTCACTCAGCTGTAGAAGCTGCTGCTTCCTGCCAGTTTGCCAGATGTTCTGGAATAACCCACTGCATCTCTCGCCTCTTCTTGGCTGTTGCAGATCCCTGAGAGCAATTCACAACAGGCCAGGATTTCTATAGAAGCTACCAGGTCACTTTTTTTCAACTTCAGAAAATCGGAAAGGGTGAACTGGGATCTAAGGCTCTGTTTTCAGGAGGTGCTACAGATTCCCAGCTCCAATGAAAGTCAGCTGGAATGCAATTACTTGGCTTTAGAAAAGCAGGCTTTTAAAAATTGCGTTTAACCTTTCCCTTTGCACTCTCCCCTACCATCTGTCTGTCTCAGCTGAGCATGGACTGGGCTTAGTGCTCCATGCATCACAACACATGCTAGCAGCTTTCCAGCTTTTTTACTCTACTCGGCATTAATCTGAATTCATCGGTCTGCTTTTAGTCTGCGTTATGCAAGTGACATTGTTGATTTGTATCATGCTGTAGACTCAAATTTGTCAGTATATAAAATGAAACTGAGTTTGGTTGGGTTTATGCCAGCCCTACAAGATCCTCATTGCACTGGAGTCTGTGGGACACGGATGGTTCCGAGCCTCATTCAACCCTATCACTTACCTACTTTACATGTATTATATGAAGACAGGAATAAAAATGTCTTTTGGTTTGGAAGGCCGATCAGTTGCTTCAGCCAGTGTTCCTGGGGGAGTAGAGTAGTCCTAGAAGCATTCACAACATAGTTTTCATATGGAATTTCATCCTGTGTTTATTGCTGCAGGGGGAGGAAAGTGACACATGACATTGTAACTGGTTCACTGAACAGAAATTGAACCTTGATAAATGCAGACAAGGCAAATTTGTATTTGTTTGGCTAGCTTAATTTTGTGCCAATTTAGTGTTCTTCAGGGAACCGAGATTTTTATCTTTGTTCTTCCTAAAGAATGGCCCTGGCTTTGAGCTCTCACAGTATTGCATTACGTGATACTTATCGCTGGGGATATTTTAGTGTGCTCAGCAACGGGCACATCGCTAACGCCCAGCCTGGAGGAAGCTGTCTGTGTGCCAGTTCCCGAACAGTGCAATCTGGAGGCAGCAGTTGTTTGTGCACAGAAGAGCTGATCTGGGTGCATGTGTGGCTAATGTACAGATGGAGTCTGGCAAGTTGATCGTTAGAATCACAGGCCTGAAGGCTTACTGGGTTAGTGTAAGCAGAGTACTGCAGGCTCATTTGGGAACGCTGTTTTTTTTTTTCTACTTCCTTTGGTACATGAAGAAATTAGGGAAAGATCTCTAAGATTTTGCCGTCGTCTTGCAGCCTGGCATGTTTTAATTTAAGAGTATCAGGTCTTTGAGGTCTCAGTTTTGCTGAGGGATGTCCGTGGCTCTTCTTGCTGTGTGCACTAAACGCTACCCAGCACTCCTACATCTCGCTTCTCCAAAATGAGCCAGGAGAGCAGGCAGCTTGCCCTTCTCAAGTCTGTGCAGGTCTTTTTCTGTTTTGTTTTCTTTCAGTCATGTGAGGTGCAAGATATTAATAGAACGTAAACTCAAAGCCACCTGATGATGGTGTCGGCCTGGAAATTAAATGGAAGAATAGATCAACTGCTCCAAACTGGCAGACGTGTGCCTGAGAGGAGCAGAATGGGTGAATGGCTGAAATAATTGCTCTCCCAGAGCGTGCTGCTCTGTGGCAAGCTGTGGGTAACTTTATGGGTGCATTCCTGTCATTCTTATAACAGGGCAAACAGTTCAGCTCCTCACTTATCAAGTCTTATCATAAAACATCTTGGTTACTTGACACAAGTAGTTGCACCTTCTCTGTACTCTCTGTGGTGCCAGCAATAGGACACTGTAGCTCCAGATAATAAAGAATTAATAAGCTAGTCATGCGGTAACGTGTTGATTGATTTGTAGCATAAAAGGTTTTTCCTTTCCCTTCTAAATTGAAACAGAAGGCTGTGTACATCCAAAACAAATGGAATGCCGTGTGGACAGTCTGTGTATTTATATAATGCTGGGGGGGAGGAAAGCTTGGGAGATCACAGACCACATGTTCTGCAGAATATGACTGCAGGCTGCTCTTGTGCCAGCAGAGCCCAGGGAGGAGAGGGCATTTTTGCCGTGGGAGATGGCTCCTTTAGCAACTGCAACCCAAATCCAGCATCCTGCCTGTGTACAAGGCAGGCACTCTGTGATGGGAAATGGCAATCGAAAGTAAAAGTGAGTTTTCTCATTAGAGGAGGCTAATGAGTAAACAGGACAAACAGTGAGAGATGAATGACTTGGTATTGTTGCGGCTGCAAAAGCTGCATGGACAGGAGGAAATCTTGAGGGAATAAGGGTTTGTTTGGGAAGGGGTGCTTTGTTTTTTAGTACAGTTCTTAACCTTTCCATTGTGGTGACAGCACTCTGACAAAAGCCATGCAGCCAAGGAGTTTGACGTAAATCGAGGAGTCTGATTCTTATTAATGCCCCATCAATAATATCCCCATCCAAACTGGCATTCAGTCATGCTCCCTTATGACACTGCTTGTTTATGCCCCACTGAAGGTCGGTGACGTCTACCATTCATTGTTCCTTGGTGTGAATAGATGCTGTCAGTCTGAGCTGCTGTGGTTTCTCTGCATCTCTGAACCATGAAATCAAGTTTTTCTCCTGAAGATTGTTAAAGACCTCTTTTTTTTTTTTTTTTTTTTTTTTCGTTCCCCCCCCTTCTGATGTGGATTTAGTTATTTATCTAGTTTTCTTTCCCCTATGTGTTAGTTTGCTCTGTTGTTCCATCTACCTTTTCTTTGTGCAGCTAACAAGTGTCTGGACTGTTTTGCTGTGTCATGTGACCAGGAGTTAAGATTAGAAAGGTATCTCTGCTCTCTAAGGCTTGCAACTTCTATTTTTATCCACAGCTGTTGGAGCTGATAGCAAAGTCTCAGCTGACGTCACTGAGTGGCATTGCCCAGAAAAACTACATGAACATTTTGGAAAAAGTGGTGCAGAAAGGTAAGAAATGGAAACACTGAGGGGGAGGAGGAGGAGTTGAGTACATCAAATTAACTCAAACATGAACCACATCCTCAAGAATAGGCAGTGCAGGGTGGTGGAAGTGGGGGACACCATTTCTGCTTTCTGTAGTCTGTAGTTCCACTTTCTCTCAGTTCTGCAGAGTGGGGGAGAGGGGGGGGATGAACGTCCATATTTTAGTAGATACCTGGGAGGCAATTCTTCCTTCTCCCTCTACCATCTCTTCTGCTACCTACTGAGCCCTATTTCTCACAGCAGAAGAGAGAACTGTTCCTACTCCCCAGCCTGGGGGGTCTCTTTTGCTTCTCGTTTCCAATTTCCTGTACAAAATGCTTCCACTCCTCTGGGGGAAAGTAAAGCTTATGGGCTGTCTCACCCCCTGTGACTCCTTTAGGGCTGGACTGCAGTTAAGTGGGCTGCTTCCCTTCCTAGTCCTTCAGCTCTGAGTGAGCCCAAGGAATGGAGAGCACTCCGTGTGTACACACTCTAACAGAATATCCTGAGCTGTCTCCCTGCCCCTCAGCTGGGGTAAGTGGAGAAGAGGCATACAGATAACATCACACGTGTTAGAGGGGAAAGCTGATTGATTTCCAGAGCCTGAAAATGGGAAGTGCTGTAGAAAAGGCAGGTAACTCATCTGCTTATCATAGGAAAATCTTACCATCTGCTAACCTGCGGAGCTTAGCTAATGTTTAAGCATTTTTCTCTGAAAAAGAATCATAGGCTGACTCTCTGGTGTGAATATGGAGCTCACTTTCCCTTAGAAACATGCAGATTCAGGAAGAGATTTGTCCGCTTTCCACTTATAACCATTCCTTTTCTTCAAAAGTCCTTGAAGACCAGCAGAACATCAGGCTAATACGGGAATTGCTGCAGACCCTCTACACGTCCCTCTGCACTTTGGTTCAACGGGTCGGCAAGTCTGTCCTTGTAGGAAACATCAACATGTGGGTGCACAGGATGGAGACTATTCTCCATTGGCAGCAGCAACTGAACAACATTCAAATCACCAGGGTAAGCATGAATCCTGAATGCTAAAAATAATGCAGCTTCTTCATGAAAGCTCGTGTAGTAGCTCTCATTTGGGTGGCTGCATCCCACGGTACTTCTTTTTGGCTGTGAGGTTCTGTTTTAGCTGAGCTGAGCAGAAGATGGTCTTGCCCTCCTGAGAGTCTTGAGAGATGAGGCCTCAGTATGAAAAGTGAACTCAGTCTTTCTCAATCTGAGAAATTGCCTTGAAAACTTATTTATCAGATAGTTGAGGCTTTTTGGTTTGTTTAATCCAAAATAAATTAATCTGAAATAAATGCAAATTTCCAAATAGCTGCATAACTTCATGCTTCCTGGCTGAAAAACATCAGTGATTCTTCCAGTAGTCTGGAGCTGACTGTTCCAGCCAGACAAGTCCTGCTTTCACAACATCTGGTTTTCCAACAGTGTCTGTGCAGATGGGGGAAATTACTTGATAAGATTCTAACCTGACTTTGTGTGTAAAACAAATCTGAACTTGTTCCACTTCACCTTGAATGGGTGCTGACCCTGCAGAAATGCTAAATGCTTCCTCCTGTGCTGACCTCATTGTAAAGCCTTCTCCAGAGAACTGTGTGGTGAATTTCCTCTTTGGGCATACCAAAGTGTGCCCTGAGGGAATTTTAAAAGTTTGTTTCCCTGATGGGTTGACTGGATGTTCTTAAAGGATTGAGCAAAGGTCCTGCTTTTATCGTTCTATGTGACTGTATTCCCTGGGAACATCAGGAAGTAATTTCCAGCCCTTCAGTTAAAGAATGATACAGGCACAGGACGTGGAGAAAATGAATTCTGGGAGGACCCAGGGAGCTTGAAGAGCTGCAAAAGTAGCACTGCCTTGTGTGATGGTGGGCTGCCCCAGCTCTGCTCTGGAACATGTCCATCCCTGTTGGTGCCTTGCTATGGGGAGCTGCTCAGTGCCTGGGCACTGCTGCATTCGGCTCCTTCGTGGCATCTGCTTTCCTTGATGCACTGTATATCAGCACCTACCTCCTGCTGCTCTACTTGGGTGGGAGTACAGTATGGCTTTTTCTCTACTTCACTGACTCTCAAAACCCACATAAGCATTTCAGAGCTTGGCCTATCTTAGTAAAACTGCATCAAAATACTGCTGGTGAATGGAGCTGCCTATTCTGTACATTTGGTGCAAGTTTGCAGATAGTTCTCTAAAATGTAAGTAAAATAGATTTAGAGAGTAAAATAGATAGAGCTTGCAAAGCCAAGCAATACACACCACTGGAAGATGACTTAAGGTCAAGCTAGAATGAAACCAGCTGAGTGGTGAGGAAGAAAGAGCAAGCCCAGTTCTGTTGCAGTCAGTTGCTTGTGTTTAAGAAAAAAAAAAAAAAAGCCTGTCCAGAAAGTGACAACATAACGATCTGCTCTGATCTAATCTCTGTTCTTTTTCCAAAGAAAGTAATGTTTGAAAAGTCCTGGAAAGGAGTACTAAGGGAAAAGTAGCAGCAGATGAGTCTCTGGCTCTGCCTCAGAAAACCTGTATGGAGTTGCTTTAGTCCCACTGGCTTCCTCAGAAATAAGATGTGTGTTCCTCAGTTTGGTTATTTGTTTTTGTTGTTGTTGTTTCTCTTGTTAAACCAAGAGCCTCTGGGTGTAGTTTGCCCCAAGTGGAACTTGTGTGGGCTCTCTGCAGGAGCGTACAACAGACAGTGTGGCAGGGGAAATCAGTGAGAGGTGATCCAAGGCTGCAGCACATTCCTTCTGCCCCTAAGGATGACCTCAGTGTGCATTACCAGGCAAGGACACTGATCCTGCTGCATAGCAAATGAGAGACTCATCGGCTTCAGGAGTGCTGAAGCTTGGCTGTCTGCCTCCTCTTTCATTTCCAAAAGCACCAACAAGTGTCTGCACATAACCAGGCAGTGTGCTTGCAGTTTAACCCTCAGCATGTAGCAGTGGGGAGGTGTCCTTTTGTCTCAAGGGACAGCTACTGAGAGAGGAACAGAAGAGGAGCTGGGATCTGGGGATGAGAATGACTGTAAGGTAGAGAGCGTGAGGCTGCTGGGGGATGTGAACAGAGGAACAACTGTTCGTGTCGATCAGTGAAATAATTCACCGTGGCACTGTCAAAGTTACGTTGGTTATGGAACAGATACCCTCTGGAGATGACCAAGACAGTTCAGCTTATCTGGAGGAGCTGGACAGAAATGTCTTGTTTCAGTCGTTGATCCTTGCAGGTCCCCTGGGCTGGGGGAGGAGCAGAAAGCAGTACTGGCTGAGCACCAAGGGGAAGGTGGGAACTGTTTATGTGCAGTTGTACTCTTTGTGCCCAGGAAGTCTCACATGCCTTTAGATGGCTGGAGATGGGACCATGTGATTCATAGCAGCCTCACGCAGCGTTCCCCTGCTGCTGACTGGCCTCGTGCTTCTCTTTTGAAACAGTTAATGGCCCTGCCAATTGCAAGGCGGGTGATGCGACTGCAGCTTAAAAATAGCAGCATCTCTGTGCAGGGTAAATGATAAACTTGGCATGTCTCTTCAACATTGTTTCTTTGAGGCTCAATCTGCAAAGCTGATGTTTGCCTTATTAAGGCTGGGGTTGATTTCGGAGCAGCTAGAGCCCACGTTGAGGTCTTTGCAGAGGCTTTGCTCCCATGGGTGCCTGGTTTGCTCCAGAGTTCAGGACCTGCTGATCCTTTGTTACCAGTTTGTTCTGGAGCCGTGCTGCTATGCAGACTTATAAAATAGTCCCAGACCTTGTGCAGACCAGGCAAAAGTGACTGGAAGTGAAGGTGGCTTTTGGCTCTTTGGGATGTGCTTTGGTGTGGCTGAGCAGCCTGCAGGACTGTGGCTGCTGGAAAAGAGGCAGGTTCTGCAGATGTTCACAGAGGAAAGATGAGCCCTGCCAGCAGTGACTTGGGAGTCCACACAGGGAAAATCCTGCTGTGGGTACTCATCAGCCACTGCTGTGGTTACAGTGGGATCTTGTGACGGCATGAACTAGAACACATGCTGGAGGTACATGAGGTTCCCAGCAGTGTGGGTGACAGAAGGCTGAAGCTGAGAATGAATGCCAACATCTCTTGTCTTGCAGAGATGTGGATAGTCATGCCTGACACCGTGATGTGGCCAGTGTCCTCCAGTGTCCTGCTCTTGTGGAAGCTGGTGGTGGCATTTCTGGGGGCAGAGTGGGTGTGAGAGGGATGAGAGAGGAAGAGGCACAGACTGTAACTCTGTTTCTGCCTACTACTGTAATACGTATAAATATGTACTCTTCCTTGAAGGTATCTCACATCCTTTTCTGGGGCAGAAGGTGAAATGTCTCTTCATTCAAAACAGTTTTTTCTTGCATAAAAAGCAATACTTGAAGTAGTAACATTACTACAAGGTAGAATTACTTGGGTTTTAGTCTTGCCTGAACTCAATTTTATTTTATATTTTTCAGCCTGCCTTCAAAGGAACTACCTTCACAGACCTGCCATTGTGTTTACAACTGAACATCATGCAGCGACTGAGTGATGGGAGGGACCTGGTGAGCCTTGGTCAAGTGGCTCCCGACCTGCAAGTGCTCAGTGAAGACCGGCTGCTGTGGAAGAAACTCTGCCAGTACCACTTCACAGACAGACAGGTATGAGGAGATGCAGATTGCTGTCAGTTGCCTGTTGTAACCTGTTAGTGAGTGAATGCACGTTGATGGGATGCTCAGATGTTGGATCTGAGGGCTGTGCTGCAAGCCGATAATACAGGCTGGCATGAGAATGGTCATAAAGATGATTTATGCAAAGGGTTTTGCATGCCACAGCAATGATTCCTTGAAATAGGAGCCTGAGGAATTAGTCATAGGGTGAACTTCTTCATCCCTAATTCAGGTGGTAACAACTGCAAGTCATGGCTGTGTCTGTCCCACGTGTGCAGTGAAAACGTGCAGCCAAACTGTGGCGTTAACTGCCGTGTCCCAGGGGCTGACACCCTCTTGGAGAAATCTCAGTGGATGTGGTGTGTGAGCAATGAGTTGTACTCTCCTGCCCTTTAGAGCAAGAAATCCCCTCTGAGCTGTTTTGTGAGTGACAGGACAGTATGTGGAAACCAGCCTTTTGGTAATCTCTTGGTCTTCTAAAATTAAAAACTAATGGAAAAAAACCCTCACACCGATCTGTTTATGCATGGATGTGTGGGGCATTTATACCAGGCCTCTGCATGTCAGGGACTGTGTGCCAGATTTCTTTCTTGACTTGTTTTATTTGCTGAGGTGGGGTCTGACTTTGGAAGTTGTTCTGGGGAAGTCATTTCTGTTTAAAAGTACATTCAAATCCCATATCTGCAACTAATGAACCCAAGAAGAAAGCTAGAGCTCTCTCAAGCTGATAAGACAAATCACAGACTTGATTGTCTGACACTGTTAAATGCAGTTATGCTTGCACTCCTGCCAGTCGGTGGCTAAAGTAATATGAAATAGCTCCCAGGCTTCATATGGTAGTATTCATGAAATGAATCTATACCCTGCTGATGGTATTATTTGAGGCCATTGCTCTCAGGAAGTTTATTACAGCTGGGCATTCAGAGCAGGAGTTTCCCTGGTGTTACACAGAAACCGTTATGGGACCAGCAAGGATGGTGCTTAATTTATGCAAGGGAGAACACCATGAATGGAGAAAACAATGTGTTTGGTTTTTTCACCTTCTGCAATTACCACCTCTTTTTTTTTCCAGATTCGCAAACGGCTAATCCTATCTGACAAGGGACAGCTGGATTGGAAAAAGATGTACTTCAAGCTCATAAGGTGTTACCCACGGAAGGAGCAGTACGGTGACACACTGCAGCTGTGCAGGCACTGCCACATCCTCTCTTGGAAGGTATGAAGTGTTGGTGGGACTGCCTTGGTTGGGACAGGGGCACTCAGAGCTTCCTCTGATTGCAGCAGCCTAAAGGAATTGCAGTTCCTTTGCCTGCACAACCTAGTGTGCAGGCACAGGAAATATCTTGGTTCTCCCTCAGCTACTGAGACCCTTTTGCCTTGCTTCAGACTTTCCCATTTTCTCTACATTGAACAAATTGTGGCCATCGAGGCCCAAAGGGAGGCAGATGGATGTAGTACAGGGCTACCTGCAGTAAATCATGCTGGTGCTGCCCACGACTCCTGCCACTCATTCCATGGAGGTGAGTGAAGGTCTTGGCAGGGGGATTAGCTAGAGTGAGAGCTAGTGGCTACCAGACAGACCACAGCACAATTCTGTTTCCCACTACATTGATGTCCACAGCATATCCTCTATCCTCAGATCCTCATATCCTCAGATCACTGGCTTCTGATCCTTCAGAGAAGAGATTGAAAGAGTGGGGTGGGTCTTTGCTGGCTTTATTTCCCTTGATTTGACAGTAGCCCCTAAAATCTGAAGCACTGTTCTGAACCGTCTGGTTTGGCAAGAGTAGAAATATTATTCTGGGCTCTGCTCTGTTTGCAAGCAAGGCATCTGGCAGAGTGGCAGCATTAAGCTGGCTGATGTTCTGGAACCCCTTCTGCAATCTCTCTAAATGGAGTTGTTTTCTCCTTTCCCAGGGTACTGATCACCCTTGCACAGCCAACAACCCAGAGACCTGCTCCACCTCTCTTTCACCTCAAGACTTTATCAACCTGTTCAGATTCTGAACTTGAGTCACCACAGCTTAATTGATTCTTACAGGACACTTTATGCCACTGAGCTTGGACACTCCGTTTGTAAATAGTGTAAATATTCATGTTTGTGTGAAGCTCCTGAGTCAAGGAACAAGAGGTTTTCGGAGATGAAAGGTGAAATTGCTCACTGATGCTCAGCACTTAAGGAATACAGACTTCCATAGGACTGATGTATAAATGCAGATGTTGTACAAAGTCCCTTTTTTTATGATCAGAGTACAAGATACAGGGCAAAACCTTCATTTGTGTTTTTAAAAGTTAAAAATGAATTTGCCCCACAGCCATTGAGAACTCTTTTGATTCATTTCTAATAATTGAGAGAAAGCAATATGAGGCTAGGACTGTTGGACTGCTTCTCCATCTGGTTTTATTTAGCATGCGTATTTATAAATGATGTTTTAAAAGTATTTATGAAAAATATCCCTGTGACAAGTTTAGTAATACTTTTTTTTTTTAAAAAAAAGAGACATTCTGAAAGACTTAACATAGAACTCTAGTCTGCTTACAAAAGAATCGCACCATACCACTTTCTACCTCTAACAAATTGAGTACCTTTCGAACAAAAGTCCAGTGTACAATGTGAACTTTTGTATTTTGTACAATGATTTAAAGGGAAATGTTTGTGACAGTAAGCATCTTTTCTCACATTAATGCTTACCTCTTTATGTTAGTTTTCTTGCTCTACTCAGTGCTTGAATGCCTTGACAATGGGCACTATATAAATACCTAAGACTTTACTCCGTCCTCTTTTAATTTGTTGGTTTTATGAAAGATTGAGTAAAAGGGAAGAGAAGCCACAAGGATGAAGATTATCCAAAAGGGAGGAAGTTCCATTATAGAGAAACAAAGGATTGAGTTTTTAATCTAGCAAGGTAAATTCGTATCAACTCCACTAGGTTAATTGCACTGGATGAAATCCCATATGTGGTTAGAACTTGGTTCAAGCCCATGTCCTCCTTGTTTTCCAAGATATATGCTGCTCTATATTCTGACTGCTGTCAAGTGAATTAAATCATCTTAGAGCTGGTTGTTTGTAAAGAGAACAGGGCCACTGAATCTTGTGGAATGATGAGGTTTCCTATTCATTGAAAGACTTAGCAGCTTCCTGCTTCATTTCATACTATTGGAGTTCAGGATGATGAGAAAGCAGGAGTTGGTCAGCATTTTGCTTAAAACTGCAGTCAAGGCTGAGGTAAGCAAGGGATTTCCAGCATGACATTTAACATCTTCGGTTACTTCTGTGTGCTGAGGAAAATGGAGAAGACCTAGTCTAGTCCCTTCATCTTCCAGTGCTGATCATGGGATCTTTTAATGCTACTCTAGAGCTAAATTCTCAGTCCTACTGAGTAAGTCGATAAACTCCAGACATGATCTCCACTTTTCACTGTGGTGGAGCTAGAAGATTCCAGCTTGTATGTAACAACTTGAAAACCTGCATTGGAGAGTTTTGCCATTTGCCAGAAGATTTCCTGTATAGCACTTTCTCTGTTGTGTGATGTAAGCAGGATACCTCAGAAGGGTAAATAATAGTGGGTTCTGCGTGTCCATGTACAAAGAATTGTGAGGAAGAGGAGTACTCAGGACAATTCAGGAAGAACTACTTGAGTTAATTACTGTTAAATATTCTGTTCCTTTTTTTTTTTTTTTTTTTTTACATTTTTATAACTGACTTCTAACACTTTTCTGCAGCTGTTTATATTTTAAATTGTCAATATTTGCATTTTTGCAAACTAAATCACTTTGCATACCCTGGAAGAGACTCAAAAAGAGAAGAAATGGTGCCTCTAGGTGGAGCAGTGGGGAAGAGGGTAGGAAACCTGGGAAGGAGGAAGCTAGGAAAATGCTGCCACGAAACTGCTGTTCTCCTGCCTTCCTGCAGCAAGCCCAAATTTTTGCTCTTCTAGAGAGTTCTGTGAGCCAGTGCTGCTCATAGCTGTGGCTTAGAGCTTGGCATCATCAGAGATGAGGAGAAAATATGGGATAGGGAACTATATTTGTTTCGAAGCTCTCTCCATCAGTTGATGGTGAAAATAAGCATGGTGATAATGTTCATGTCAACTGAAAGTGATTTAAAAGCTGTTACCTTGGGGAAAATGAACTTGTGTTTGTTTTGGGGGGATGCTTATGAGTGAGGGAGGCCGGTTTCTGTTTTCATTCCCATATTGGTGTCAGTGGGTTGATGAGGATGAAATCTGGCTTTGTGAAAGAGGGCATTAAGGACAGGAACTTGCAAGTGAATGACGTACTGACACTGTCTTTGGAGACACTTGCTGTTACTTTTTCTTAGAGGACATGTATGACCCTTCCACCTGCTCTGGACTGGGGGTGGTTTGGTTTGATTTATGGACCTCCCCCTGCCATCTATAGCAAGCCAACCTCTTGTGACGGAGTTGGCATGAGATGCTGGGGGTTTCTGTACAGTCTGAGGCCATACTTATCAGATGATGCTTAACCAACTGTAAGCATCTGGGTTACACTGGGTGGATTTTAAGCTCAGGTTTAAATCCAGCCTGCCCAACAAGATGGAAAATCCCGGCCTTTAGCTGTGGTCCAGGAACACTTTTGCTCTCCCTGTTGTCTCTATCAGCCTTTCTCTGGTCTTGAGTGAAGAGTTGATGCTGTGTCCTCCGCCCAGTGAACAACTTAATGTGCAACTGAGGCTCCTATTGGTGAAATTTAATTTCAGTTTGTGTTTTTTCTTAGCACTGTGTAGATCTTAAAGTGATGAAGGTCAGTCTTGATACAACTTGTACATTGCTCATCCCAAGTCCTGGGATATTGCTGTTGGTGTTCCAAGCAGCAGAAAATCAATTCAACCACTGTGCAGCACAAGAAATCTGATTGAACAATAAGAAGCAGAATGTGCCTCGTTCAGTTATGGCCTCAGTCACCAGCAGCTGTCAAATCAGAACGTGATCTCCTTGGGAGACTCATTGTTTATCGTGTGGCTGGTACGGGGAAGTATTGTGGGGAATTCAATACCTTAGTCTAACTGCTTAAACAAAATGATCAGTATTTTGGCAGTGCAAAGGCATCTGTTTGCCTTAGGATGGCAGGGCAGGAAAACCAGCTGGGATAGCTCGGGTCTCCAGGCAGGATGGTGTAAGGCTGCTCTCACACACAAAAAGGACCTTTTTATT
The DNA here is from genome assembly GCF_019232065.1 of Centrocercus urophasianus. Classification (NCBI taxonomy): domain Eukaryota; kingdom Metazoa; phylum Chordata; class Aves; order Galliformes; family Phasianidae; genus Centrocercus; species Centrocercus urophasianus. The sequence goes on from NW_024884253.1 coordinate 10,765,783, forward strand.
TTAGGACAATTCTGGCAAAGCTATTGTGAATAGGAAACAGGCTTTTACTTGTATTTTGGAAATAGAATGTTCTTTTCAAACAGTGTCTCAGCTTCAAGTTGGTTGCGTTCCCATTAGAAATGCATTGGTTCTTATACTGTGAAAAGAGGCTTTTTCTCTTTTTGGGGTTTTTCTGCTCCCAGCGTATGCAGAAGAAAATGCTTTATCTTCAGAGGTTAAGCAGTGTAATGGTGTAGAGCCGTGGCACCATGGAGAGGAAAAACAGATCTGTGCAGGGGAGATCTTTGTGTTCTGGCTTCCTGAAGGGGCAGGCATTCAGATTTTCTTTTCAAGAGGCACCATTTCAGCTGTACATACCTTAAGCCATTTATATTATCTATGGCATGGTCAAGTTTAATCCTAAAATGTGTGCAACTCCTCATATTGTTTGGGTTTCTTTTTTTTTAATTGTGAAAGTTTCTAGATCCTTTTGCTTTGTGTAAAGTGATTAGGAAAACTTGTATTGCTCTAAAGACACTGCTTTGTACGTAAACATTTAATTGCACCCTGCCACTTTCTGTATATGGAAGCATCTTTTTCTATCCTTTTCCTTCGCCCCAGGTTTTTAACTGTTTGTGTTCCCGTTTGTTTGACTTCAGTTACTCTTGCAAAGCTCTCTCCTGGTAGAACATACACAGGTACTACACCAGCTTTTCCTGACCAGAAAATTCCTTGGCTCTTAGCAGCTAAAATTTGACTTAGAGCAGGAACAATTCACATTCTGTGAAGTAGCTAATAAATCAGACGTGCTGTTTCACTCTTATCTGCTGTTCGGTACAGTGAACCAGAATTTTCTTCTGGGGTTCTTCTTATAAACCCTTGCAGCTTCCCCACAGAGCAGCACCTTGCCAAGAAGAAATAGCTTTGAATTATAAGATGTCAGTCTTCTGAGCTGGCCTGTTAGCAAAATGCAGACCCAGCAGAGGTCGTGGCTGATGGAGTTGGTGAAGAATGCCAGTCACAAGGCTGCAGACCGCTGTTCTGCTCGTGCTGCTTGTAATGATGCTAGTTAAAGGCTCTGCAGACTCAACCAGCCATTCACACATCCAGCAGCACGTGGCTGCCGGGGTGTGAATTTCTTTACCAGTGCCTGATCTTTATTCCCTGTCTTCCTCCACTGGTACCAAATGGGCTTTGCAGGATCTGGCTCTAGGGGGGACAAATCCATCTCATCCTTGACATAAGCAGTGTCTACTCTAGGAACACCATGACTACCAGAGGGATTCCCCTCCGTTGACCAAGCACTGCCTTTTCTCTTCCTGGAAGGGCAAGTGAGGGTGGAACTTGCATGTCTTTAGCTGTCATGAGTGGTGCAGAGTACTGACACTCTGCTACCAAGGAAGCGTTTTAATTTGAATGGCAAATGCGCTCGTCTAGGAATTAATCTACAGTAATTATAAGTACCTACTTATATATGGAAGAGTGTGTTCTGTTTTGTTTTTCCTTAAAGTTCTAAGTAGAGATAATATGAAGTGAAAGACATCCCTTGTATAGTAAGATTTTTGTTTAATATTATTGTGTGGTTAAAATCCTTCCATATAAATTTGCACACTTTTTTTTCCTCTTCCCTTGCATGTTCAACTGATTTTTACAGCTGTTCTGTGCAAACAGTAACGTATTTTTTTGTAAAACATTTTTTGACACTGAATTGCAATAAATGTTCAAACAATTGTGATCCACAGAGTTGGTTGTCTTATTGCTTCCAAGTTGTTGACCTTATCAGCCTTGACCTTCTCATGACTCCAAGCAGGAACATCCAGAACTCGGGTTATCATGGCAGAAGGTACGTGGGAATGTCCAGGACAGAGCTGTTACTTCATTGCAACTCCAAGGAAAATGAAGTGAATGGAGCACTCTCTTCCAGTCAAACCAGTACACACCTGAAGTGAGTGCTCTGGAATTTGCACCCTCATCAAAGTTATCAAAGCATAGGAGTGACTTGGTCCAAAATAATCTCTAGTGCTTGCACTGATCCAATAGCTTCACTTTCTGGCTTATGGAAGTGTTTTTCTATCTGTGTTATCCAAGTGACTTTGATTTATTTTTATTTTTTTCCCAGTTATCACATCTGGTTATTCAGGACTGCAACACTCGGACCCAGGTTCTTGGCCAGAGGGAAAGCAAGTGAGGAGCCCACTGAAGGAGTTGTCAGTAAACTGTGGAAAATAACACTAAAAGCATATTTTTTTTTAAAGGCAAATACATCTCAGGCTGAAACAGGAGAGGTTATCTTGGAAGAGCAGGGTGACTTGTTCCATGGAAACCAGCTATGGAAACAAGCACAAAATGCAGATGCTTTTGCTGTTATTTAAAGTGTTTGAGTGGTTGTGCTTATCTTTGTGGTTATGCTGTCTCTGGAGTAGTTAGAGGTGTGCAGCCCTGTTAGAACAGGGGACAGTCTGCAAGGCACCAGAGTCTTAAGCAAGGGAGTGAGACAGCTGTAGTTCAAATACACTTCCTACTCAAATTCCTTGAAAGTAATCAGTTGTACTTATTTTTTAGGGACTAAGTCCTTTAAGGAGGTTACTTGGTCTCTTTAGGAATGCATTGGGTGGGTCAGCGATGCCTTCAGGTGACACAGGTTGAGTCATGTCTTTTCCTATTTCCCCAGTACTGTCACTGTAACACCTCCCCTCTCCTAGGAGCTCACAGGGTCTGGGGTTGCATTGCAATGGGCTGTCCAGAGTGGTGGTGGAGTCTCCATCCCTCAGAGGTATTTGAAGTGAGTGGATGTGGCACAGAGGGGCATAGTTCTGTGGTAGGACTGGGGATTCAGGTTGATGATTGGTCTTGATGACCTTAAAGACCTTTTCCAACCAGGGTGATTCTGTGACTTGACTGGCTGCCTGAAGCATGAAGGAGGCCTTTCACTGGTCAGTGATAACATGGATCGCTAGCAAAAAAAAATGCAATGGGAGCTCCTTGAAGTATCCTCACCATCTGTCTTACAGCCCAGTAGTAAATGAGACAAAAGCATTTTGAGAGCTACCTGCACAACAAATAGAATGATAATGGCTCACCTTTGCCCCAGCTTTCCTTGAACATCAGCTAACTCAGCTGTTGTGGGAGATGCTTTATTTTGGACAAAACCTGAGCTGTTCCTTTTGTTAAACTGCAGAACTAGGAGAGAGCTGTTTTCTAAAAGGCTCTATTAATAGCTTGTGTAGGTTCAAAGGCTTTTCCTAAGCTGGAAGGACACCAGCTCACCCCTCTCAATTCTCGATGCGTGTTATATTGTGCTTTTTAGTAGAAAATAAGCTAATATCCTTTTAATTTGTTATTCTTGGATCATTTTGGTCCTGGTCTGAACAAACTTTGAACACACGGCAGAGAAGCGGAAGAACCAAACACAGTTTTGTGGCTGAGGTGGCACATCCAGCCCCTCGCGTTTGGAGATGCTGGCTGATTTTATGCCATCCGATTTCCGGCTTGGCTGCGTTTTGTCACAGCGGTCTCTGTTGTTGCAGAAATTACAAAATGCATCTGCTAAAAATGAGTGGCTAAACAGGAAAGACGCCCACTCCCAACTCTACAGAATAAACAAAGAGCCCTCTGCATTTTGCGTTTATGGATGGAGAAATGCAATCAGCACAGGAAATGAGATTTCCTCCTCTTTGAGGCAACCCATGAATTTTGACTGACTTTAAAAGAGCTTTGACCACTGAGTTAAAAATACATCTGTGAGAGTAATTTAATTCATAAAGTACCTCGAAAACGATGACCAGACAGGTGATCTTTTGTCAAGTGGTGTATGCGGCATGCTGCTGGCTGCCCCAAGCACTGGGGATAGATAGATAACTTCTGGGTTTTGTTCTCTCTGCCTTTTCTCCATAGACAATACTTGTACTTTTGAAAGGAGTTTGGATTGCATTCTGGACCAGACAGCTCTTTTTGGCAGCCCAGCCTGCATGAGATGCCTCCCATCCAAGGGGAGATTTCCAAGCTTATGCTATGGCCAGCGTTCAGCTTTCTATGATATAGCTCAAGTTGATGAGACTCCCATGGAGTCTGCTCATGATGTTTAAGTACAGTGGTGCATTGGCACCTTAGCATTGCTATGCTAAGACAAAAGGCTTTGGTTGCAGCAATTGGCACCCAGAGAACTTGCCCATGGATGACCAGGTATTATTTGATTTCCCACAAGAACCTGAACAGTTTTCAACACAGATTCTCTCTTGACCTTTATCTTAATTCTTTTTATAGCTCTTTCACTGAAGTGGAATTTAGTCTTTCTTTTTTGGATGTGGCTGGAGGTGTAAATCCAGACAGATATAACTCCTGAACAGGCATCAAGCTGGCTATGCCTCAGCTCATCAGCGCTTGTGTTGTCTGTACGTAAAGCAAACAAAATCCTTTTTAAATCTGAAGTCAAAGTCATTTTATTTGGTTCTTTTCCTTGCATATAACCAATGAGATGGTTCTCATTTAAAATAGCTGGCTCATGGCAGTAGGTAGAAACCTACAATCTTTTCCTTATTACACCCTTTTATATTTAAACCCTCTATTTTTAACCCAATGGTGGGATTCAGGGTTAATGTTCGTTAGATCTGTGTCTAGACAGTTGTGAAAAACAGGAAATGAATTACATTAGAGTAAGAAAGGAGAACTTAACCTTTTCTCTCCTAGCTAACTAGCTAGTGGGTGAAATATTTTTACAGCAGAATATCTGTAAAGGCTTAAGGAAGTAGAAAATAAAGAGGAAAAAAAAACCCTCTGCTCCCATGGGAATTATTTTGCAGAAAATAAAGAGCTGGGCTCTGCCCCTCGTTACACCCAGGCAGTAATTCTTTTCCTTTGGGCTCTAGGGAAAAATTGCATTTTATTACTGCATGCTTCTTGCAAATATTCAAAAGAAAACAAAGGCCATCCAACCAGTTTCACACACAGGATAGCTCAGCTGCGCAGGGCAGCCAGCAGGACCCATCCTCTGTGCACTCAGGGTTTGTACCATGCCTGAGCACCTTAACCTCCTCCTCCTCCTCACCCCAGAGCCTCGAGGGGTTTAAGTATTTGCAAATTTATTTATTCGAAACAGAAACTGAAAACGTGAAATTCCCTGTCTTGAACTTTTAGAAAAACAGGAACCTGTAGCCATCATGGCCCCAACAGGGCAACTCTCTCTGTATCCAAACCTGGGACAGGACTCCATTTATTTCACGCACAGCTCATCATCCCCCTCATCTGAAGCATTTTGCTGGAGTCCACTGTCCCACATGAGCTGTCAGCCCACTAGCAACACGCATCCCTGTGGCAGAGCAGCACAGCTCTGCCCTGCCCAGCACTTCATTGCTTCATTTTACCATGATTGTTTTTCATTTCAAAGGCCTGTTAAAGCTGCAGAGTGCAAATCACCAGGACAGCACCATAGTTGATCTTATAGCATCTTTAGCACCATCACAAACAAATAAACCACCCCAAACCAACCAACGCACAAGCAACTCCCCCCAGTGGAGCAGCCTAAAGAAAGGCTTTTAAGTAATACAACATTTGCTCATGGGTTTGTCAGCGTTTCCACTGCCAGTTTGTCTTGCTGAAGAAATCAAGTATTGGCACAGCTCTTATCAGAAACATAAATAATAATAATCTTTGTTTCCAAAGTTTTATGGAATGGAGGACCATGGGAGTTTAAGTGAGCAACAGTGCTGCAAATTTTGGCCTACAAAAGCATTCCATGTAGTGACACTCAAGGTGTGAACGTGCCTCAGGAGAAGCCAATGGCTAATGGGAGAGGTAAGGGAATCACCTGCCCTCAGAGCATCATCTCTGTGTGAGCTTCTCTGTGGAGCTGTGCAAGGGGCTGAGGGGGCATGGCGGCACCCCCCTGCCTCCATCCTTTCCTTCCTTTCTCCATGAGCTGCAGCAGATGTCAAGGAGAGCAGTCAAGACAGTACCACTGCAAAACTGCTACCTGGAAAGATGTCTTCTCTCTGTGCACACATAGAGGCACACTGACACCCGAGTGCATGTTACGTGCATCTAATTAATAGAAGATGTCTTTGAGAAGCTGGGCTCTGCAGAATGAGTAATGGAGGTCAGTAATTTTCTTGTCAGCAGCAGCTTTGCTTGAAGGAGATGTTTTAGGACGTGGCTCATCCTGTGGTGGGGAAGGAATTTTTCTGCATTAATCATACATTAATTTCTCATGAATACATTCTGCCTGAGGTAAGTACAGCCTGCCTGCCTGATTTACAGAGGAGGTGGAAATCTGAATAGAAAAAAAAACAGGTGTTCTGAGTGTCTTCATTTCAGTCTCTCTCCACAAGCACGTGCCCAACCCTTGAAGTCTCTTGGAGCTAGAAACTGGTGGAGGAATAGCTGCAGCCCATTTCTCCCAGCTGTCATGTCAGGCTGAGCAGAGCCCATAGGGAAAGTCATGGGCTGCCCAGGGAGGTGGTGGAATCACCATCCCTGCAGGTGTTCAGGAAAAGGGTAGATGCCACACTGAGCGACGTGGTCTAGAGCTGCCACAGGGATGGGATGATGGTTGGACTGGATGATCTTACTGGTCTTTTCAACCTTAATGATTCTATGATTCTATGAAGGGAGGAACAGGAGATGAAGTCCCACAGTAGCCCCAGCTGGCTCCAGCGTGGCTGTAGTGGATCTGGCAACCAACCCCAGCCCTTCAACAGACCAATGAGGACTTTGCATCCTGGTTAAAATTTAATCACCTTTTATCCTTGTTTTCTGAAGCTGACAGTGAAACCCTAGCCTGAGTGCCACAGCAAAGCTGTATTTTGTTACAGAGCTCCAAACAGAGCTTCCACTCAGTAACTCAGCAGTACAAGTGGCCGTACCACTTGAGCTCTATGGCTCATTCTCCAAACGGCATTAAGGAGCTACAATAAGTGGTTATAGCAGTATTTACTCAGTATTATTATAACAGTATTATTTGGGGCAAAAAGGTTGCCAGCTTTGGACAGACATTATGCCTGTGTTTGCTCATTGCAGGTGGTCTTCAGGTCTATGCAAGGTGGGAGCTGAGATGGCCTTGCAGACTGTGGGAAGCACGGGAGACCACGGTTGTAGTCATCTCCTCTCTTTTGGGAACCAAGACCAGCTCATGGCCCCTCAGATGTCAGAAATACACAGCCCGGGGTGTTGTGAGTAATTACGGAATAAGTTAAATGAGAATTATAGAACATCCTGTGTTGGAAGGGATCCATGAAGATCACTGAGTACAACCCCTGGCTCCACATAGCACCACTCAAAATTCAAACCCTATGTCTGAGAGCAATGTCTAAATGCTCCTTGAACTCTGGCAGCCCATTCCATGCCCACTGTCCTCTGGTGCAGAACCTTTCTGTAACCCCCACCTGACCCTCACCCCATGCAGCTTTAAGCCCTTCCCTTGCATCCTAAATGAGGATTAAGAAAATAATCCTTCCTGGTATCCGTCTCTGGTAGATACAGCAGGCAGGGCAGTGTCACCCCCAGGCCCCTTCCTCCTGGCCTGCTGCTGGGACCATGCTGGAGAGTGCCATGCAATGCCCCATGGCCAGAGCCAGGCCGGGCCGCTCAGTCCTCCCCAGCCCCACTCCCCCTGCACCACATGAGTGGTTGGGCTCTGTACACTGTGCAGCAGCTCCATGGAACAACGTGTTTGAGAACAACTTCTGGCTAGACACATATCTTAGCATATTAGAAGGTATTTTTAGTACTTCTGGCAGAACGGATCAAACTCTGCTTTCAGTTGTACTAATATAACTCTGCTGGCATCACCTTGTGTTCACAGTGAGGTGGCAGCTGGTCGGAGCTCCCTTGCTAAGTAGCCGTGTTTATCCCACAAAAGACAAAAAACAAGCTTATAAAAAGGCAGATGGGATTCCTGCCTTACAGCAGGCCAGGCTTGCGCCATGAGCACAGCTTCACCAACTTGCAGCTCCCATTGCTGAAGGAACAGCAGCACAGAGCAGGGCAAAAACACTCCAAATGCTGTTGCCTCAGTTTGTCATGACTTTGTTTTGTACTGGTATAAATATAACTACATCCATTTCATACAGCGAAGTGCTCCGTGATGAGCACAGTATAAATAGCTGAACTGCTTACACAAACCATAAACAAGGGCTGGAAACCCTTGCTTCACCCCACAAGTCAGAAGCCATGGCAGCTTCCAACTGGAAGGCACAGAGGAGGCTCTGCAGCTAAACAGTTAAAGCAGAATGTTTTCTCTGGAGGCTCGGATCGGAGCTGGGGCACTGCCACCCTCCCAGCCATGCCAAGGTGGTGGGATGCGTGACACCGCAATTACACACGCAGAAGAAGGGAAGGCTGAGATAACTACCATATTCTCGCTGTGTAGGCCACGTAAAAAATCATAACATATAATGATTCCTGCTTTATTGCAGTGTTTGGGTTCCAGATATAGGCCTGCATGGGAAGGCTGTATGACGCTGAACCCAGTGCCAAATGAGCATTTCCTGCTTTGAAGTAATGTAATGTCAGGAATCCAGCTGGTTGGAAACACCCTGCTTGTCTGGAGCTCCAGGTGAACCAGTCCATTCCCAGAGGCCGTGAGGGACTGTCTGCAATTCAGGTCCTTCGCACGCTTATTTTTGTCAACACAAAACAAAGCTCTTTGCCTCCTGCATAGGAAGTGGCTGAGCTCACCCAGAAACCCAGGGGCTTGCCAGAGGCATTAGATAACTAAGTAAGATTTGTTTTAGCTGCCCTCAGTAACCAAGGTATTTCCTACTGTAAGTATAAGGAAACATTGAAGATACTTAAGCAACCGTATTTGTTTATCTTAGGCCAAACTGGAGAGATTTTCCAGAACCACTACTGCAGCTGCACTCAGCCCAACACAGCGAGTGCTGCCCTGCGGACTCCATGGCTGCAGGAGGAAAGCAGATCCTGGCCAAGAGCTCTGCACAGCCGCTGCACAAACCTGCACAGATACCCACGGACCCTTCATCTTGCACAAGACGATGGCCAGAGGGCAGATGGAACTCAACAGTGTTTGCTCCCCCCAGTTTCTGAGTAGGCAATTACCTTAGAAGACACAAATGTCAAGGTAGCTTTCATTGTGAGAAGAGATGAGATCTCCAAGCCTGCAAATCCAAAGGGTCTTAGAAGGGCACCCCCATCAAACCTCGGCCATCTGTTCCTCAGTGGGAGGTGATGGTGGCAGCAGCAGGGACACCGTGGGGTGCTTGGGCCCTGGGGCAGGCTCCCCAGCACAGTGGGCACGGTGCTGAGCTTGGCAGAGTTCAAGAAATGTCTGTACAAAGCTCTCAGACATATGCTCTGCTTTTTGGGTGGTCCTGCATGGAGCCAGGAGTTGACTCGATGATCCTTGTGGGTCTCTTCCAACACAGGATATTCTGTGATTCTGTGATAGCAAGAGAAAAGCAGACCCTAAAGATGGACGCTTGTACAGTATCTGGCTGGAGCAGGGTCGTGCATTACAGCATGCACGAGGCCCTGGCTGGCTGATGAGCAGGCAAGGAGGGAAAGGACCTGCAGGCCACAACGTTCCGACCTGGGCTCTGATCCTGGAATCTGATTCATATCAACGCAGCCTGGTGCCTCCCAGCCGTACATTTAATAGCGCAGATCATATTGCAGTGTCCTGAGTGCCTAAATTTAGCTTCTGAAACCTGTACATTGATTAGTTTGATATTCTAAGGTGCTACACACTCAATTCAGTAGAATTGTGAACGCTGAGTAGAACTCAAGGCTTGGCAGGCAGCAGGGAGACTTTGCCACATGGCCCTTGATGCTCAGGAGGAGCTAACAGACCTCAGGCAGCCCCCTAAGACACAGATCAGCCCCGTGCTGCTGTTGAGGTTGTTTAGAACTGAAGCAGATGCCACACTGCCTGCCTGCTGCGTGCTGACTGCTCTCTCTGCTGGCTGGCTCAAAAATGGCATTTTCACCAGCTTTGAGTTGAGCCTGACTGTTTATGTTCACAGAAATTTAAGAGCCAAGAAAATGTGTTAAAAAAACATCTTTTTTTTTTCCTTTCCTAACATCCCAAACAGATAAGCAAGAGGTTAGCTATAAAGCAAATGATATTCTTAACAACAGAGAAGCTGCAAAGAAGAGAAAGCAGCAGGATAGATGTGGGTCTCCTACCTCCCACAGAACTGCACCCATAGTTCCAAGGAAGTGAGAGGGCCAACCTGTGAGACGGGGTGCCCAGCACGGAGGTAGGGCTGGCAGGGTCCTGCCGTAACATTTCCAGCAGTGAAAGTGTTGCACAATTTCCAGTCACCAACGGCATGCAGAAGCTAAGAGAGAATGGGATTGTGAAGAACTTCCTTCTCTGCTTGTTCAGTGCCTAACTCAAGGGTGGCCAAGACTGAAAAGCCGCTGTCCAGGTGCCCTCAGCACATAAATGCCATAATAATAAAGAACAACGGAAAGACAGGCAAATTTTACTGTGGGAAAGGACAAGCTAAAGAAGGATGAAAGAGAGCAGAAAGCTAAGCTGCATTAAGAAATCATCATACTAAAGGCAAATCAGCAGCATGCCTTTGTGCTGCATGCCTCAGGACATAATCTAGACATGGCAGATTAAAAATCTCAGGGGCTGTCAGTAGCACCAACCAGCCCAGAGGTGATGGCAAAGCTTTCATTTTATTTCATGTTTCACAGCAGGACATGTTCCATGCGTGCTATCTTTGGGCTGCGTGGCTGTACCAGCCAGAGTGGAGCTGTACCTGCCAAGCCATGCTTTGCTGTACGGTGCACTGCATTTATCTACCCCCACAAAAAGTCTTTTCAATCAGGGGTGTTTAATACATTGGTGATCACAAGTCTGTCTGTCAGTGACACTGCCTTCTTTGCTTTAGCAGCAGCAGTTCTTTGCTTGCACTCTCATATCCTCTGCTTCTGCAGGTACTTGACAAAGCAGCTCTGAAGAAACTGCTTGTCTGTCCACAGCTGGAAGCTCGATGAGTCAACGCTGATGTGTCTGCCTCAAGTGTCAGCATGAAGATTAAACACAATAAGGTCTCCAAAGCAAACAGGATATGAGTTAACTGGTGAGAGAAAGGAGCAAGCACAGAACAAATTCACTTTGTCCCTTGGGGGACCCATTAGGACTAATCAGCACTAAAAAAAAAGGGCTGTCTCCACTAATTATTGTTAGCAATCAGGGAGCAGCCACTCCTCTGCTACACCTCGTATTTAGGACCCTAAATGAGCACTTGGTATACTCTCGAATCTGACTTTCTGATAGCACACCTTCTCCAATGTTAGTAAGTGCCACCAGGACTGAAGGGCCACAGAGGAAGTGCTGTGATTGTTCTCTGGCTTCTGCCTTTTGTGACCTGGAATGGCATATTTTTTACAAGAGCTACAAACAAATTATCATAATAAAGCTTCCATCACACACACTGAACCTGCTGCATGTAAGATTAGGCATCTGTTCAGAATGATTAGAGAGAAAAGGGAGCATTTCTTCACACTGATTTTTTTTTTTTTTTAACTTGTACATTCTGAATAATGGTTGTATTTGTTCTCTTTCTTAAAAAACCTTGATCCTGAGATTAGACTAAACCATGCATCTCCTTTTACCTAGGCCTCACTAAAGGGAGCATCATAGATTTCAGCCCCCAAACGCCAGCTCAGGGTGGTAGCTCAGTATTTAAATCAAATGACAAACTCAAGTAGGTAGGGATGAGAACCTCATGTTCTGCAACAAATCAGAAGTTCAGTTGAGGAATGCTCAGAAGTCAGAGCATACAGTCACTTAGGACATGCTTCATGTAAGCCATTCAAACAAGACGTGGCTCTTCACATTCTCCATCCTCCTATTCTCTATCCAGAGGCTACAAATCAGCTCTCCCACCCCGCAGAGGAGTGCTGCAACAACTGAACTCCTGCTCAGTCTGTGCTGGCTCCCAAGGAACTCATGTTAGCAACCTATCTGCTCAGCACCCAGCTGTACTGCATGCATTTGGCAACAGAAAATGTAAGCTTCTGCATTCAGCCAGCCCTTATGGTACAGAAAAAGATGCCTGGATGAAATCAAATCAATCCCACAGCTGTTTAACAGTCCATCTCTTCTGTTAACATGCTCAGTAAACTCTCTGAAACTACCGGGACACGTGGTAATAATACATGCATGTGTATATTACATGTTTCTGTAGATAGAAATAAGATGATCCCCTTAACACTTAGAACTGTCACTGTGCTTTTCCTCACCGTGACTGAAGTGTTTCACAACTGTTTACTGCAGTCTCCATCCTTCTGTAGGGCAGTCTGTTCATTCCCTTCCCCCCCAGCCATATGCTCCTGCTGATTTACTTATACCAGCAGCAGCAGCTGTCTGACCTCAGAGCAAGCCAGTTCAAGGAGCTAAATGGAAGAAAAAAACCTTTTCTTCCTTCTGTTAGTTTAGCTTCCTAGCCCGGATTACCTTGGGGCCAGACAAATGCCAAGTGCAAGCATGTGGAGATAGGCAAGAACGCGCCAATGGAAGAAGGAAAAGGAAGTGCCTCTTCCAGCACCCCTTAGCATTAGGTGAATTTAACTGAAATGTCAGGCAGTTAATTCTCCTCTAGTACAGCACAGAAGCATCAACTTATCTGGATTTACACAGTGCTTGGAAGTTCCCTTTATGGATGTAGTGACTAAATTGAGATGCACCAGGTCAATTTACGTAAGTGACAGAAATAATGAATATACTGATCCTCACTTCTGAAGCATGGCAACATTCAGCATGCTGAGCTACACTGTTCAGTAGTTCATGCATACTTTTCCAAAAGTTTTGTTGGTTTTTTTTTTTCATAGTGTTTAAAGACTCTTTTCAATTTGGGCAAAGTAGGTGAAAAAGCAATATGTTTATAATGTGATGTCTACATCTGATTTGATGTATTAAAAAACAAACAAGTTCATTCTTACAAAACAAAAGGCTTTATTTGATTTCCCCAAATACTTATTCCATATAAAGAAATATAAACAGTTCATAAATATACTGTGAGGCCAGCAAAACAAAACAAACCGACTCAAAATTAAAGCAGAGACACCTTCTTTGTTTACTTCATTGTCCTTTCAAGGAAGGGCTGCAATCAGTCTGTCTGCCAAATCGATACACAAAGTCCACTAAGGGGAACACTGAGCCCCATCCCACTTTGGGATTCATATTGATGAAATCATCTAAGTTCATTTTGGAATCTAAAAGAGAAGCAGAAGAGTAAAAGCATGAAGTTCCTGATTCAGCTTCAGTAGCAGCTGTAATGAAAATCTCACGAAACAAAACATTGAAAGCTGAGTTTAAAAGGGCAGAGTTCAGAGCACATCTGCTGAGCAGCAGTCCAGCAACATTCTGCAAGTTGTGCAGTACTACAAGAACATCTGTACCCAGCATCTGTAACATGGTCTCAACAGGACTTCCAACCCCTACAATTCAGTGATTCTCTGATTTGTCCCTGACCCCTCCCTCTGTCTGTAGCAATAATCAATAATGGCATCACCTGATCAGTATCATTAGTCATAGAACAGCATGCATGACGAAGATTTTCCCCTGTAACAGCAGCCTAGAAAGGGTGTCAGAGCACCGCTGCACAAATAACAACTAAAGCAGGCAACTGCAATGCAACAGGCACCTACTGATCTCTGCATTCATAAAATCCCAACTACTCAAAGGCAGAGGAGGTATTTCCCCACAATGTCCTGATCCAAACTCAGCTGAATCAGGGACCCTTTGCAACGAAGGAATTGGGTCACAGCAGCAGTCAGGATCCAGAGCTGCCTTATGTGTTTCAGAAGTGATTAGACCTTTGGCAAACCCAGAACCTGTTACTTCTCAGGCTCTTTCATTTGTTTGTGTTCCTTCCAGCCTTGAGCTTCCTGCTTGCTGCAAGGCCGTGCCATGCAGACAGGATGAAATGTCTGACAGAGACCCACCTGAAGCCAAGAGGGATGTTCAGGCTGCCTGGGGGCAAACACTTTGTATTTTACTTATTTTTAACTCCTGAACCACTGAAGGAGGTCAAAAGGGTTTCTGCCATGTTTCTGAGAGAAGAGTAACCACAACTGCCTTTTGCTTGGAATTTTATCTCACCTGACCTCAGTAGGAAAAGTAGAAACCATTCTGTCCCAGTTGCAGATCCCAGAGTGCTCAGTGAAATGTGCTGATCTGCAGTTTGGGTTTAGATGCCTCATGTATCCTTTTTCCAGAGCTGGTCTGATACAACAAGCATCCTGTGCTGACTCAGAACCATACTGATCAGAGATTTCCTATCTGTGGGCTTGTTACTGTATGTTCTCATTGACAGGCTGTGAAAATAACCTTTTAAAATACATATTAAAAGAGATTGAGTTTACAGAACAGAGTGGGGTGCACATGGAGTTATTGTTACAGCTTTTCTATCACATTTAAGTATTTATTTTAACAAGGATGATTCATGCACACACTTCAGGATTAAGAACCAAACCAGAGAAGGCTCTAACAAATGCACAGAAAATCCTAGGATGTAACCTGCTTCAGCTGCAAAAACCTCATGCAACTAGGCTTACCATTATAAGGCACAAGTGAGGAAGAGAAGATGTTTGGGAAGCCCAAGCTCAGCCGTGCCAGCCATCACCCAGCTCTCTTCTTTGTATCACATCTACACCACAATGGTTTTGCAACTCACTGAATCCAAGCTCTCACCAATTGTAAGGTCTGGCTCCTAAATCCACCTTTCTCTTGTTTAAAGTCTTTTTGGGCTTTGCACATTAAAAATCCTCACATCCAGCCAAGCATGGTCCTGCTTCTAAAGAATAGAAGATGGCAACTTCCTGCCTAATTATGTGATGATTTAAACTAGCACAAGCCCAGCAATTTGCTGTTGTAGCTCAAGAACAATTAGCAGAGGATAACAGCTCTTGCTCGCGGGTAAACTGCTAAGCTTATTTTCCAATTCCCAGCTTGTCTTTTCTTTCCAGATGCTTTTACTTTAAAATGAATTTGATTACTCATATGGTTTAAGATTTGAAGGATAAGTAATTCCCTGTTTTATGTGTACTTGGTAGAATAATAATTTTGTGATAACGTTCTGAGAATAGTAAAGAAGCCCAAAGGGGATTGTTCCACTAGTTACAAACACAGCTGCTGCTGTTAGTAGCTTGAAAGTGGCTGTCACAACATCTGTAGGAAGTGAAATATTCTCTTGCATTCAGGAGGACTGTGGCAGAGCAAAACAGTCTGTCACAGAAGTTTAATAAAAGGAAGAGCTGCTTTAACCAGCAAACAAGAACCCTCCTGTCAGCAACGGATGGTCTCAGAACCAACCAGCAGGTGGCACTGAAGCAATATGACAACTATCCATTGGAAAACAGGCTCCTCTCATTTTATTCATTTCAGGAGATAAAAGTCCCCCTATTCTTACTACTCATATGTCATCTCCGAATGCCATGCATGTTATGTTAGCCCTTACAGTTTTTGGAAGCAGCCCAGCAAAAAAACACATGAGAACGACAGAAAGCCCTTTTCCTGAGGCAGATAAAAGAACAATACACAGCAGAATTTACAAATGGGACATCTGGGTGCAAGAGCTGACAAACCAAGAGGATTCCTCCACAGAAGCAAGGAGCTGCATGATTTATGTAAGATTTACACGAAGTCAAGAGCAGCACAGCTTTTTAAAATATGTATTTTTGAGATTTATATTACGGTCAGTCCTCCTCAGATGCCTATGCATCACGCTAGTTTGCATTTGTGCATGAACAAAGTTAGCAGTTCCTTTTTGACCAAAACAACTTTGTTCACAGTCAATAAGATCTAACTGATGCATCCTGGGATTCTTGCACAGGTTTTGTTGGTTTTTGTTTTTTTTTTTTTAATGAAACTTGACAGTGTTTCCCCAAGCAGGGACAAAAAAAAAAAAGACATGGCCTGTTTACTATCAGTTAGCCAGGATACACTTGTGGCTTCTGCCGACGGGAGGCAGAAAGTGGTGCTGCAGCCTTGGCTTGGCTCGCAGACGTGGGACTTGCTCTGCATGACAGCTGCTCCAGCACCGCTTGGCGGGCGAGCAAGACTGAACCAAAGCCTCCCTGGTTCACAGGAAGCTGTGTAACTTCAGTAAGCCATCCCCACTACTACAAAATTTCTGTTCTTAGTTGTACATTTACTGACTATCCTACCCGATTCTTTACTTGTGCAAAAAGCTCATGAAGTAGGAGCCTAGCTTGACAGATCCAAGTTTTCACAGAATAGAATTAGAGTCACCAAGGCTGGAAAAGATCTCCAGGATCATCCAGTGCAACCGATCACCTACCACCAATAGTTCCCCTTTAAACCACATCCCTCAGTACAACATCTGAACATTTCTTGAACACCTCCAGTGACACTGGCTCCACCAATCCCCCGGGCAGCCTGTGCCAGCCCCTGACCACTCTTAAGGAGAATTTTTTCCTAATATCCAACCTGAACCTCCCCAGCACAACTTGAAGCCATTACCTCTCATCCTGTCGCTGTTACCTAAGAGAAGAGGCCGACCCCCCACCTCACCACAACCTCCTTTTAAGCAGTTGTAGAGAGAATAAGGTGTCCTCTGAGCCTTCTCTTCTATGACTGAACAATTCCAGCTCCCTCAGCCATTGCTTGTAAGATTTGTGCTCCAGACCCCTCACCAGCTTCCTTGCCCTTCTGTGGACATGCTCCAAGGCCTCGATGTCTTTCTTTCTAATCCCAAATGAGAGGAACTAAAGGTTATTGTGCATATGAGCTTCTTACGTTCATACTGGTCTTTTTTTCTTTTCTTCTTTTTTCTCCCCCGGCCCTTCTGGCTTGTAGTAAGGATTCTACCACTACCTGATAGTGCAAATAAGGCAGAAATGGCAGACTTTTGCCTGGTGTCTGCCTGTTGCACAGATAAGTAACAAAGCAATTCCAGAATTTCTCAACCGTCCTACTTAAATTACCTT
>NW_024884253.1:10828728-10995126 GCF_019232065.1 Centrocercus urophasianus
TGCAGAGTACAGGAGCCTGGAACATATTGTGTACAACAGGATCTCTTCTAACCAGCCTTGGAAGTGTGTCTGAACACAGCAAACGTCTGCTCTCATCACATGTGGGGAGATGTGTGACACTCTCTTATCCTTCAGTGCTTTGAGATTGCAGTAACTGTTATAAAGTTCAGTAGAACTCACTGAGAAAGAGTATGTTCTTAAGGAATGCAGATGCAGGGTGCATTGTTTATTTTACTGTTATCTTGAGTTGTGTAAAGTGCATCATCACACTCAAGCACTGAAAGGAGAACTACTGACCACTGAAGGAGCAGCAGATGTGGCTGGATGGGAAAACACTGGAGGGAAAAACTGTAAAGAACTTCAAAGCTGTTGCTACTTTTTGCACTCCTTAAGTGATGTTGAAGATCATGGGGTACCTTAACAATGAAAAACCCTTCGGAAGTTTGAACTCTGCTGTGCCTCACACGCCTAAAAGAGCCCAGTGTGTTCTACCGCTAAAGAATGGGCTTCAAACTGTGTCTGGATCCACTCAGTAAAGTCGTTTGGTATTTTAGGTTCACGTTGTGCAACTTGGCCCTCCCCTGTGGCTTTTGGAATCTGCTGCTCACCTTTCTTATTCACTGATCCCAGCAGAGGATGAAGGACCTTCATGTGGGCACCTGCAACTGAAGCTGGTCCCCAGCAGCCCTGAAGGCTGACAGCTTTGTTTCAGCAGCTGCAGACGGCGCTGTGCAGTGAGGCGTGTGTAACACCAGCCCTCGCTTTTTGGCAAAGCCAGAGCTGTTCTGTGCACAGCCTGAGTGCCAAATCCACCCCACAGGCAGAAGGACAGAAAGGAGCTTTTGAATTTTCCAGTGGTTATGGTAAAAGCTCCACGTGTTCCACACACTGAATCTTCAGGGCATCTTAAGAACCACGTACAATGGGCCAGAAAGAGCTGCCAGCTCATAATGAGTGCTGTGTGTTAGGTACACGTGGTATAGGTTTTAGGGCATGATTTCTTCCTTATAGGTTTGACTTACCTTACAAGGATGCTAAGAATTTCAGAGGCAAATGTGTATTTGTGTAGTCCCAGGCTGTCTTATTGGAGATGTCTATGCTTGGCTTTCCTATAAATTGAGGTATGTTAGCCTAAGCAGGTTATGATACTGATGTGATTGTATTTCTCCCTGCGTTATAGAAAAAGACATGCTTTGTTCATCAACATGCCGTTGAATTTAAGACTCTCCTAAGGGAACTGTGCATGAATGTTGGGCTCTGTTTAGCTCAGTGGGACAAAATGAGATGTAGGAATGTCATAGGTCATCAGGAGAGTGAAGGAGAGGCACTTGGAAGAATCAGGCAGGAACAGTTATTAGTACGTGGCGGTTAAACCTTCATTACAGCTGTGTGCTTCTTCGAAAAGTCACCATTCCAGTTATCTTCAGACTTCTTTCAAAATAGGAAAATGCTGCTTTTTTATAAATAGGTCAGCTGCCATCAGCAACATCTGCAGGAGCTGAGGGTGCTGTGCAGATCAGACTTGTATCAGCAGTTCAGCTCTTGGCAGCAGTTGCACAGTGAGCCTGGATGAAGCAAGCATGAAAATTCAGGGGTTTCTGTTTCTCAGTAGGATTCTCAGCAAGCCGAAACACATTTGTAGCGTGGATGGTGGAATTCTTGGAGCATTCAGCACCGCGATGCATCCAGCCTGGTTGTGTTGGAAACTTGGGGCTCTCTCCCACGAGGTTCTTTGTAAGGATGGGGACTGGAGAAGGTGCTTTGTGAGGTCAGTGCTGGGGGAACTGGTGCCCATACCAGATACATGCTGGTCTTGAAGGCATCTGTGTGCATACGATACAAACCCACACAACTTTACTCCTTCCATCTGACAAATGTTTTACAAATTTTACTTCTTAACGTGGTTTATTTAAATGTGCTGGAGGAGGCTGTGGGTGAGCAGAGAACTAATGTTTTTGATTTTATGAACAGAAATAATTTGTGATGGAAGGAGGCTTTTTTTCTTCTTTCTTTTCTCTCTCTCTCCTTTCTTTTCTTTTTTTTTTTTTTTTTTTTTTTTTTTTGAGGATGATTTCAACTTTGGGTGTTTCATTTTACAATCCGCAAACAGGCATTTTAGCATTTTAGATCTGATTATTGTCAGGTCATCCTTTGGGTTTTTTTTGTTTTTTTTTTTTTTTGTTTTTAATACTCTAATTCTTGAATTCTGCCAGGAGAAAAATAGGGGTATGCTAATATTAGTTGTTTATTTCCTTTCGAGGGAAGGAGTGAAGAGGCGAGAAAAGAGTAACATTGGAATAAAACAAATAAAACAAATTTACTCCTTGCAAACGTTCTGAGGAAATAGATGTGTATGTACATCCTTAGAAATACATATCTAATTTTAGTCCTGAAATACAGAGAGGGAGATGCTTTCTCTTTCAGCATGCACTGAAATTTGACTTTAAAGCTTTCCAGTGCATTCATATTTGTGGGGCTTATGACAGAGCAAATGATCGTACTGTGTGATCACATGTGCGTACTGACCGAGAGCAGCCAGCACTCCCGGTGCGCTTTAGGCCATGCACGTATGGGCATGAGCTAGTTTTGAGGGCAAAATGTCAGTCTGTTCCCTTATTTATAGGACTAAGCAACCCATTTCTGGAGCCGATCCCCATCAGGTGGCTGTGTGCAGCCTGTCCGGACTGTGCCCTTGTCAGCGCGCTGCGCTCGGGCCTGGCAGCCGGCTTCTGAGGGAGCCTGGGCCCAGCGCCCGCCGACACCAGGGCAGCAACTCTGTGCTGCTCTGCGTGGAAAGATTCGCTCATTTCCACCCAAAGCGGTGAAATAGAAACGGGCAGCCATTTCATTTTGAAATACCCCACCCTCCTAAACAAATATTAAAAAGAAAATGTAGGTTTTGGGCCGTAGTTATCCCAATAATTTCCACTGATTAAGTTGACGCTTGTAATTGGGATCTAGATGGTCCGTGTTTTGCAGAACATTAAGTATCTTTGTTTTTTGATTTCAGTAGAGGAAGTCACAGGATTTATACAGTCCCTTTGATATTTTATTTAACCCGATAACTGCTTGGGAAGGTAGGAGCCTGTTTGGTTTGCCTTTGTCCTAGATTCAGTTTTAATATCTAATGCATAAATGAGAGGGTGATCTTTATTCCTAATGATTCATGCTGCCTCAGAGCACCGTGGTTTCGAGTTGTGCTGCCTTTCCCACTGGGGGATGCAAACAAAAGAACAATAATTTCAGACTCCTCCTTCAGTTTCCAAGAGAACCTTAGCTGCTCAGGGATAGCTCTGAATTTTAAAAGCATTTTTCTTCCAAATTATGTATTGATTGCACATAAAATAGCAGTGCTGTAATGTGCAATTTAAAACAAATGCATGATGGTGCTCATTTGCTTTTAATGCTGCTTTTTTCCAGCAGAAAACAAAAAGGGGTTTCTGTTCCCATAAACCAGTCTTGCAAAACCCTTACAAACATTTATTAGTCTAGACACAAAATATTCTCACCCAGCCTCATCCTGACGATGGCAAAAAGAAACCGACAAGCTAATATTGTACTTGGCTGTCCAGAAAAAATAAAAAAGAAAGGGATGCTGGGGGTGAAGGGTGGGAATCTAGCCCCAGGCCACCAAACCAGTAACGTTTTGCTGGGGCTGCCTACAACAACAGATGCGTTTGATTCCTGTGGGTTTTCCAGGCCTGCCTATTCTCTTATGCTAAACTTGGACACTCTCATAAACAGTCTCTCTCAGCACCACACCCTGGTCTTATCCTGGACTCCTTGGAGTTGGTTGATTTAATAATGACATTAGACACTTTGTCTTGCCTCTCTTTACCCGTTTTTCTGTTCCTCTTCTTGCCCTGGAAGTGACTTAACAAATGCATTAATTCAAAAACATTTAAAATATGTGGGAATTGGAATAACTGGTCGAAATCAAAATGATTTAATATGGGAGATTTGACCACAGTTTAAGTCTGAACGTATGGAGCATTGGTCTAAATGATCTATTCTAGTTTTGAACTGCATTTGGACTTTTGATATCTTTCATAAATAGCAAATGCTTCTTATTGTTTGGTTTCATGGTTGTTTGCAGACTTTTGCTTAGAGGGATAAATTCTCTCTATAAGTGTTATTTTATCAGGTGTTTACCTCAGCATTCAGTTACTCACATTATTAATTTTTACATCTCATCATTGTCTTAGAAAATAGTGAGTTACACATATCTTGTGTTTCAGATGACGATTAGCTCCTGTCACTCCCAATTTATGCCAGACTACATTTGGTCGGAAATTAAAATTTAATTGAAAATTTGCCTAAGCAGCATAATTTGTCTGTATTATTAATTAGTTGCTGTAAATATGGAGAATATACAAGAATATGTGTTTGTTGAAGCTTTTAAAAACCCATAAAGGAGTCAAAATACAATACTTACTTACACTTAGTAGATTACATTGATTGTTTCTGTGATGATATATCCATGTATGTTCAGGTTTTAGCCCCAGTGGAGCTCGTGCTCAAATCCTAACTGGAGATCTTACATAGGAAATAAAATGTCCTGCTTTTTCAGCTCTGAGGGGGTGGAAACTTCTCTTGTCATTCAGAAAGTGATTTGCATCTCCGCTCAGTGCAACTGTCTTCAAAGTGAATGGCTTTCTATACAGTTAGTCATTGATTGCCACTGATTCCATGTTTTCACCAAGAATTTCCAAGTGGCATCTAAAAAGAAAATATGTATATGTTAACCAAGTTGTTTTTTCTTTGTTTTTATATTCCATTAATAAAAATGGATCTGTTTATAGTTAGAACAGTACTTCAGCCAGTGATCAGTGCACTTAAAGGCGGATGACTGCTTTAATGTTGATAAACCAGGTGTTACTTACGAGGGAATGTGTTCAGTGCATTCGTAAAATATTAACGTAAATTAACAAAGTGTTTCTAATTAATTGATTTTGATTTTCCTCCTCTAAATAATAGCATGCTTAAATGCAGCACTGATTGTCCTCTTCCTGCGTGGCCCCCAATGCTATCTTCTGTGGCATGCAATTTTCTTGAGGTTTTCTCATGCTTCTTAAGTCTGTTTTTGTAGCACACATGGTATTTTAAATAAAATTCTACTGTCAGTTCTCATTTAAATCAGTCAGAACACTGTTTTGACCCTAGGATATCTATGCAGCTTTAAATTACCTGTATATTTTAAAACAAAACTAATCCGATTTTGTGTTTAAACTTAATGTAAAAGCCCTGCAGCTATTCATTTGAAGCACAGCGTTTTATTTAACTGCATACTTTTCACTTAAATCTCGTTGTCCTAATTTTCCATGATTGTACCAGTACGTGGCAGACAGGTGAAATAAAGTAGCCTGTTTCTTTAATCCACTTTCTCTCTTCCCTGCCAGGACAGCTGGGCTCCTTCTGCCAGAGTAACTCCCACCACTGACAGCTCTGGGAAAGCAGAAAAAGGTGCAGCCCCTGTTCTACCTATGGCAGCGTCTCCCAGACTGGAGGTGGAGATTACAAATGGGGATCTGGGCAGTTAAGAGAGGGGAAATTAAGTAATGAAGTCAAGCATGTGGTCAGAATGTGGGGAGTGAGCCTGGAAGGGGTGTTGGCTCCTTTAAAAGCCTTTATTTCTCCCTGGTAACTTGAGTACACTGTTATCTCTCTGACTTCCCCAGGTGACTGAACTTCCAGATTCAGCTTTTTATTCAGCTCATTATCCTTGGAAAGCTCTGTATTCCCATGTCTTTTACTCTTTTTGTCACTGGCCTCATTGGCAGTAAACAGTGTTTATCCACTCTGTGAGTACACAGAATAAGACGCTATCTCCCACAGAAATCAGCAGGAGCATCTTAGTAGTACAGAACAGTGCTCAGCAGGAGGATGGAGTCGGGTCACTGTTGCAAATAAAAATGCTTTGCTTTTTGCAAAGGTTAGCATGGAACCCAGTGGTGTTTTATTAGGTGGTTGAGACCTGCAGAGACTGGTTCTGCAGGCAACTCAGTCTGGCCTCCTCGCTTGTTGTTATAAGGTGATGCATCCCCAAATCACAGGGGGATGTCCTGGTTTCAGCTGGGATCGCAGAATCACGGAATTGATGGAATTGTTTTCTTCGGGGTGTCTGGTACGATTCTGTGTTTTGGTTTTAGGAGAATCCTTTTCTCTTAGTAAATAGTTTTAGCTCAGCCCACAAGTTCTACTTTGTTTTTCTCTATTCTCTCTCTTCTCTCCCCCATCCCACTGGGACGCTTTGTGGGGGACTGAGTGAACGACTGCGCGGTGCTCAGCCACCTGCAGGGTTAAACCAGAAATAAAGCAGAACAGACGGCCCTTCTGGACATTGGCTAATCCAACCTCCTGCTCAAAACAAGGTTAACTTTGAAGTTAGATAGGGTTGTTCTGGGTCTTGCCAAGTTTTGAAAACTTCCAAGAATTAAAATGCCTTTAAAGTTCCCAGTACATCTCCACAACCTCTGCAGCAACTGCCTGCACTCCATAGCCAGCACTGAGATGCTGTAACTGCCGTGGCTGTGCCCCAAAGTTCTTCAGGAGCAGACCGAGGGTATGTTGGCATTGCACTGTGATACTCACCAATGTAAGCAAGCTTCACATTCTCGTCTTGATCTTGATGGTAGTTCAGCACTGCAGTGGGGGTATTGCACTTAATGGCAGAGTCTGAATGCCCTGCATATGGAGAGGGAAGCTCAAGTGTTTCATACTTGTGAAAAGTGAAAAGTGTGGATGCATGATCAGTGTTGGATCAGGCTGGAGGATAACATCCTGAAGAAATTCTGGAAGGTCAGCTGTGCTTGCAGGCATGGACAGAAAGTTGTATACATGTCACCATTATGGAGGAGTCTGTCAGTGGGGACCAGGTGAATTTTAGCTTTTGTTCACCTTGAATTATGTAACTTGCCTTACAGTAAAGTTGATATATGATGCTGGAAGCCATGTTAAAAAGATACACATATCTGAAATGTCAGCTACAAAGTCATGTTTTTGACTTGCAAATGGAGAAGCAAAGCATGTGACAAAATAAACAGAAGACTTAACTGTGTAGTGCAGTCTTTGATCTTCTCATGAAGTGGAGCTGAGGTGCTGTAGGAGCCTTTCAGAAGGGGTGGGATGGGAGCAGGTGTGGCTGGGGCATGCAGAAGGGGTAGTAAGGAAGTGCAGGTGAGCAAAAGCCCACAGGGCCTGTGTGGCTCTGAAGAGTAGTTGCAGCCTTGATGGCAGCCTTAAAGTCCATCTCAACAAGTGCTGGACTAGGTTTGTACAGTAGGATCTCTTTTTTCAAGTGACACTCCATGTATGTGCTTATTTCTATTCATAGAATACTGGCTCCTACAAGCACTGGATTCATGCTTTTATGTTCAAATGTTTTGGAATCTTTTACAAATTACTTAAATCCAGGATCTGTATTCTGGTGTATTCAAGTCTGTGCATGGAGTATGTAGCAGTGCGTGTTAGCATCTCGTGGTGAGTCCATTCCAAGTCCTTGTTTTTGTTTTCCTAAGATCTCTCATGTGAGAATTTCTGACTTATTTCTGCTTTAGGGCTGTTTTTCTTTGAAAATTCCTTGAATTTTGGGGAAACGTTCAACTGGTTCAAAAGCAAAGTGAGCAGAAAGTGAAGAAGGAAGCAAGAGACAGAACTGAGGCAGACTCTGTATGAACCACTTTATCTTTTCCTGAACAGCTCTGTGCCTCAGGGATTTGACATAGGAATCAAGATTTGGCAAGGATCTAGCCCTGAGGTCTGAGAAAAGTGTTCTGCTGTTTTCAGAGAGAGAGAGGGAAAACGGGAGAAAAAGAAAAGAATTTGGCAGAATTATGGGCCGTAATGTATCGCTACCTTTTAGTATCCAAGGTAAAATTCACGGGATGTTTTGTCATCTGCTCTTGATAGTAGTTTTATGCCTGTCATGCACATTTGCATGCTTCTTTAGACCACCTGCCTTAAGTGGGTTCCCCTCCTGTGAGTAGGTTGGTACATTGGCATGCAGCAGCGCGGTGCTGGCCTGGTGTCAGGTGGAGAAGCTCTGGGAGCTAGCAAGCCCTGAGCTCTCGTCCCACTTGTTTAAGGGTAGAGAGCTCCCAAGCCTGTTAATTGCCGTTGAGATTTCATTTCACTACAGCAAAGGGAAAATAATAACGAATGCAAATAGCAGCTGATCTGGAATCTGGTTTGCAGTGTGACGAGGGCATGCACAGTTAGTTTCAGTCGGTGGAGGAGGGGGAGAGGAGAGGGAGACAATCTGTGCTGAGCTGTGTCACCTCTAACAGCGCGGGGGTTCCTGTATAGCAACGAGATGATGAGAGAATGAGTTGGGCTATCTAGCAAAGGAGACCATCTGTAGGGCTGCTGCGTTCCTCCCCGAAAAAGCTGAAAGGTGCCTGGGGACACGAGCTCCAGGAAGTGAAAGGAAGGTCTGGTACTTCCAGCACTAGGCTAGGGCCTGGGAAAGATAAGGTCTCTAGAAATTTTTCAGCTGAAAGAAAAAAAACAAACGCACATTTGAGTTGAAAGGAACATTTTGTGAAGTCGTGTCTGTGCCAGATTGCTTCGTTTTAAAGAAGGAAATTCCAGGAGAACAAAACCTTTTGTTTTGATGTTTTAAGGAGAAACTTTTTCATAAACAGTTTCTAAAACGAATCAATTTTAACTGTTATGGTTTTTAAAAGCTAACCTGAAGCAAACATTTTGGGGGTTGAATTAAATGCTTAATCAACCCAAAATGCATTCTGCAATCTTTTCAGGTCAGTAATGTTATTTCCTCTTCCTTTCCGTTTTCAGTGTAACAGCACGGCAAGCAAAACAAAATAGCCGTAACTATGCAGAAAAATCAGTCTCCAACTCTGCTCCCATTTTGTTGGATATGACAGACATTTATATCAGCCAGGTCTGTTACTTTTAAGAATGATCCTGCAGAGATGGTAAAAGCACTGAGTGCTCACAATGTGAATTAAATACCGTAGGGGGCTAAAAATCAAGACCTGCCTACGTGATGTTGAGCTGCTAAAATAAGTAACAGAAAATACTTGCTTATTTATGTGCCTGAGGAGCAGAAACAGGAGCCATATATGTTAAAGATGCTGGCTCACCAGTACACCCGTGATTGTTAAGTACCTATCAGATTTGATCAGTAGCTCTTATGTGATCAGACCTGAAACCTGGCTATGATTTTGTGTCAAAAGCAGTAGGATGATTTGTGCTCACTGTAGAGGTACCCGGAAAGTATTTTCTAACAGAGAAACATAACATGGGTCATTTAATGATCACTTCTCACCTAAAATGCTGATGTTTACTGTGATGGATATCATGCTCATTATCCTTTAAAACCAACGAGGATTGGAGTTAACCATGAAGATTGTCATATATTCTCTGGCAGGCTCCTTTTAGTCTCCAGAGGGCTTCATGTTCACATCCCATTTCTCAGCCTCAGCTCAGGTCTGGTTTTGGCTTATTAGAAGGTGTATGTGGGCAGGAGTAGAGCAACTTTAGCTATTTGCCTGCGGGAGCCATTGCAAACTAATGCAGCAAGGACTTTAAGCTTGCCCCTGTATTGCAGCACACCTGAAGTCCTACTGCTATCAGTCTGATAGGTTTTGCTCCCATTTTGATGTGGAACATGTTTTAAAACTGGAATGAAATGTGAATATTGTGGGGTTTACACTGAGATTTGGTTTTATTTTAGAGTAATAAGCAGTAATATCTTCTATGCTTTGCAGGTGTTGAACAACTGAAGAAACTGGCTCCGTAAAACATCATCTTTCACCTTCCTCACTGAAAGGCAGTACAGTTGCAGTCCCATCAGAGCAGATTATGGCTATACTGAGCTCTGTGCAGAATAGTTCTTGGCTTGGATACAGCGACTCAGACAGAATGGTAATAGTTAAGAGTGGGCTAAACAAAGGATTGACAGTTCCATATTGTTGTGGATTAACCAGAAGCTGTACAAAGAAGACAAAGCACAGCTTTCTGTGCTGACAAAGGCAATTTATGATGTAGGTGATCTTAAAAGTTAGAAGCGATTCCCATTCCTCAGTCTTCTGCTAAGCTACCCTATTTGTGCACATTCTTCCAATGGCATTATTTGAGTTTGGCTCTATCTTGTTTTGTTGTTTTTTCCTCTTTTTTTTTTTTTTTTTTTTGTATGGTGGATAGAGGTGTCATGCAGCACGTAGGGAAAATGACTTTTTCATAAAGCATGCAGCCTGAACACGTGTGTACAACGCGTTTTGTAACCTCATTTATTTTGTGCAGCATCAGCTTTTCTTGTTTGGAGGCTGGAAGGAAGGGATGAGTAATCATTTTGTCCTGGAAACGGGTTCTTTTACTTCTTTTTCTGTTATTGTGAACCATGTCTTTTCCTTCTAAAACTCTTATCAAAGAGGCAAGAGGTTTCTGCCTGTGTTTAGAAAATGCTTACATAAATCTTTATCCAAATCTGCTACGGAGACAACATCTAAGTGTTGAATTTCACTCTGGAGGATGTCTGTCCTAGTAAAATTATTAATGAATTGGGGTTAGTATCTGTTTGTGTTCTATTTCTGAAGAGCTGTGTCCTGAGCAATTGCCAGTTCAAAGATAAAATGCAAGTTCCTGGACCTTCAAAAATGTGTGTGCCTGCACTCACTTTATTTTTTTGTTTGTATCTGGGAAAATACCTTTTATGGACTGGTTTTGCTAGAAATGTCAGTTGTATGTAATTTTACCCCAGATTTTGAAAAAGTTGTTACAGTGGTGTTTGTCTCGAGAGCTGAAGTGCAACTAATTGAAAGTTTTCCTATAGATTCTTCCACTGAAGAATCATTGAATGGTTTGGATTGGAAAGGACCTTAACGACCATCTAGTTGCAACCTCCTGCTGTGGATCCTTCAGACCAGGTTGCCCAGGTGCCCATCCAACCTAATCTGGAATGCTTTCAGGGATGGGGCATCCACAGCTTCTCTGGGCAGCCTGTGTCAGTGCCTCACCACCTTTGTAGTAAAGTGTTTCTTCCTTACATCTAATCTAGACGCTCTTTCAGTTTAAAGCTTTTGCCCCTTATTCTCGCAGATGCCCTTATAAAGTGCCCTTCTTCACCTCTAGGGTACAACTGGCTTTCTGAGCTGCAAGCACACATTGTTAGCTTGTCCTTTTTTTTTCAGCTGCTGAAACATTCAAGGCTGATCTCGATTTCAGCCATTCATCTCTTAGTTGTGTGCTAATGTTTGGAATTGTTCTAATTCAGGTGTATTACTTTGGTCTTAGCTTTGTTTAACCTTAGATTCACAAGAGCTTGTCTTTCAAGCTTGTCAGGTCCCTGTGGATGTCATTCCTTCCTTCTGTCCTGTCAGCTCTACCACCTAGCTTGGTATCATCTGCAGATTTGCTGAGAGTGCACTTGATCCCACTGTCTTTGTCATTAATAAAGATATTAAACAGTACTGGTCCCAATATGGACCTCTGAGGCCACCACTCTCAGAGATCTCCACCTGGATATTGACCCACTGACTGTAACTCTCTGGATAAAGTCAGCCAGCCAAAGATGCTGCTTTTGGCATATTGTGAATACTTGAAATACTTTGTGAGAAACCAAATTGCACAATACAGTTTCAGTATAGAGAAATAAAAATACAGTCCAAACAGGAATAGAACACCTTAAAAACATTTTCTTATATATTTGATCCTGAAGTATTTAAGGGGCAAGCCAAAGTGTCCTCAGGACCATTAGTAATGGTCTTTAAGAATTTGTGAAGGCTGAGGGGTAGTCTTTGTGGACACGAAACAAGCAAACATAATGGCCAATATTAAATGAGAGAGCAGAGGAGGAGGACATGCAGAGAATTACACATCAATTAACAAAATATTCGTACCCAGAAATATATAGGACAAATTTACTAAAAAAAAAAAAAGCTGTCTTTAAGCACCTAGAGAGTGAGATTTTTTCTTTTAAGGAAAAAAGAAAAGGTGAATTTCTCAAAACCAAGTCCCACACACCACGCCAAGCCAATTAATTTACTTTCATTCCCTGTTAAGGGAACAGGATGTCACAGACCCTGCCAAAGACAAAATACATGGCGGGGCTGCACTTGGTGTTCTTGTAAGAAGTACAGAAAGGATGTTTTAGAGGAACTTAAGCACAAAGGTGATGCATAATTGCTTTGATTTTTTATGCAAGTATGAGTTTTCATAATTACCCGATAAAGTGAAAGAGCACATCAAGCAGCATGCTGCAGATGAAGTAATCCCATTGGTAACCAGTGCAAGGGAGTGGAGGTTTCTGTACAGTTTGTAGAGGACAGAAGGCTGAGAAAGGTTGCAAACATCTGGCTTTGTTGAGATTTTAGTGAATGCTGTTGTAGCTCTTGACAGCTCTTATTTACACAGGATTCTAAAATCACAGTGTCCTGTGGGGAAAAAAAAAAAGAAAAAAAAAGAAAAAAAAAAAGTAGTGTAATGAATATCATAGAACAGTTTGGTTTAGAAGGGATCTTTAAGATCATCTAGTTCCAACCCCCTGCTACAGGCAGGGTCACCTTCTTCTAGACCAGGTTGCTCACAGCCCCATGCAGCCTGGCCTTGAGTGCTTCCAGGGAAGGGAGGAGAGTATAGGAACAGTTTCCTGCTCAGTAAACAGCAGAGGAATGGGATAATCTTCTGTGCATGGTGAGCAAAACCAAACCACAGCAAAAAGGGACATGTTACAGAGATTAAACTACAAAGGCACAGATGATCCAATTGCACGTAGGCTTATAGGCACTATGAATGTTGTTTGCTAACGGAGGGAATAGGGGAGAAACGCTTATTGATTTGTTGGACAGGGTTTGCACTTTATTTATTATCTCGAGCTTTATCTAGGCATGCTGCAGTATTGTGCGTGAGGTCAAACATTGCTTTCTTTCACTTGTGCTCTGGGCCAGCCCACTGTGACCCTCAGCAAGCCCCTGTGCCCATGCAGGCAGCCGCATACTGATGGATCCCATGTTCTCCATTCTGGATGGGTACTACAAGGCATCTTAGTTACCTTCCAAACTGCAACTTCAGCCAGCTTTCCTGGCTGCCAAGAAGCTTTTGAAAATTGGTATTCCTGAAATTGTACTCAAGATGGCAGAAGGATTAGGTAATACCACCCAGCTCTTCTCCAAGAGAACTGCTCAGCGTTCAGTTTTGGCCGCTGTCTGCCTTTTGTGATGAGCCCTCTGGCCCCACACAGAAGCAGCACAGTTAATGGCACCCTACCTCTCATCCCTCAGAACGTGGAGACAAATGGATCCATTTGGCTTTGCTTCCTGATTTTCTCACTGCAGAGATAAATGAGGTGGCCTGTGATGCATACTTTGTATATACATTAAAATAAATACTTTTTGCACCTCTGTGCTATTTTCCAGAGTGCCAGCACTAGTTTGTGGAATACGAGTGTCTTTCAAGTCTGGTGCTGTTAAACAATTTCAATCCTGAAATGATGATCACCTAAGATTTATCTGTCAGTGCTGTTGGTGTCCTTAATGCTGTGTAACCACACCCTTGGTGTAAGGAGTCCGTTGTGCCAGGCTGTGCAGAGAAGAAATACAGGTAGATTTGGAGATCACTTACAAACATTTGGGGAGGATTTTTGCAGAAAAGTGTGGTGATGTGCACAGTGTCAAAAACAGTTTACAGAGCAGAACTGTCTGGTAGCTATAGATGAATACTAATGTCTTCGGCCTTAGGAAAAAAATGTGAAGTTAAGAACAGCCTTTGCTGCCCACATAATGAAAATTTTGTGTTTGGAGTGGAAATGGTATTTTTTTTCCCCCTTCTCACTTCTTTACTCTTCCTTTTAACTGCTCTTCTTTTTCTTTTAAGATTTGGTCATGAGCAAAACTGGCTTTCTGTTTTTAACCTGTTACGTGCTGTTACCTTCATAAACCTTCTGAAACAGCTGCTTGAACCTTCCTCTTGCACTTGAGCATGCTACTGCTTTGGGAAGTAGGTGATGTCCTGCTATCTAAAAATTCATGAATCTATGGGATTTCTGGCACGAGAAATCGGTGTCTCATTTTATTTTAAGAAGGAAACTATTACAGAGTTTATAACCCTTTTCAGTAGCTTGTGCATCATTTCCAATAGACTAGTTACGGTCCCCATGGGATAAAAACTCACTCCAGTCTGGGCAATTTAAGAACATATTTATTCTCTGAATTTATGTAGGCATCAAATTTAATTTGTACTTCTGTAGTTTTTTCTTAGAAATGAAGTAAGAATTCTGAATAGAAAATATATAATTTTCTTTGGCTTCTGCCTACTGTGTCACTCTTTAATCCCTTTTCTCTAGTGAAGTTTGCACAGTCAGTCTTGTCCCAACTAATGCATGGAGCCATGAAAACAGTGTAGTTAATTGCCACATGCTAACAATTTATTGGCCTGGGATTGGCCTTCAATTGGGAGAATGACATCTGGGGAGCTAGGATGAGAGGATTGTCATCCTTGTCTGTTGGAGTGCCTTGAGAAGGCAATGTTTTGTCTGCTTTCAAACTTGGGAGAAATGACCCAGAGCATGCATATATGTACATACATAATGCAGTAGAAAAATATGCTAAACATGCCTTTTCTAGGAGCCTTCACTCCGTTGGGCGTAGCAAACAAGATCATCGTGGAGATGTCATGCTGGGGATGAGTTTGTGATGGGAAGGACTTGAGTTTCCATTGCAGCTGAGAGAGAATGTCGTAGCCTAGATAAAGCAGCCCAAGAGTAAGACTGCCAAAATGATGTAGGGAAACAGAAGATTACATTTTCTATGCCATTCTCTATCTTATGCCTTTCGTTGCATTCATTGCATAAATTTCAGCCGATAATAAGTGGGTTGGAATTTGCCTTTCTTTCTCTAGCTTTGAGGATCAATCTCTTCTTGGAATGGGTCTGCTGGTTTCAGGGCTGAACAGTGGAAGATTGAACACCAAAGGGTTGAATTAAA
Source organism: Centrocercus urophasianus (assembly GCF_019232065.1). NCBI lineage: Eukaryota > Metazoa > Chordata > Aves > Galliformes > Phasianidae > Centrocercus > Centrocercus urophasianus. The sequence continues at coordinate 10,843,671 of NW_024884253.1, forward strand.
TCATGCTGTGTATCAGAATAGAATGTACTCTTTAAATTGAACTAATTATACTGTCTCTTCTTTGCACAGGTGGTGGATGTGGACTTTAAAACAGTGTCTCAACATTTCATCCTCAACTGTCCCTTTTTAATCTGATTGCACTACAAAAGAAAAGCTGCTAATGGGATAAATGTTGAGACTTTACAAGAACTGACTTGAAGTACCAAAAGCCATTATTATTAATCAAGAAGAGCTTGAAGCTAAGTCTGTATCTGACCAGTCAGTATCACTTTCACCTAACAGGCATGGCAAGTAAACGAAAATCAACAACACCGTGCATGGTCTTAGCCAACGAGCAAGATCCAGATCTGGAAATGGTATCAGACTTGGAGGAAGGACCACCTGTAGTCACGCCAGCAGATAATAATCCTACAGCAGAGAGCATAGCAAGTGAAGAGGATGTTCATGAGAGTGTGGATTCAGACAATCAGAAAAGTACAAATAAAGTAGAAGGTGGTTATGAGTGTAAATATTGTACTTTTCAGACTCCAGATCTCAATATGTTTACTTTCCATGTGGATTCAGAACATCCCAATGTAGTATTAAATTCATCCTACGTTTGTGTAGAATGCAATTTTCTTACCAAAAGATATGATGCTCTCTCAGAACATAATTTGAAGTACCACCCTGGAGAGGAGAATTTTAAGTTGACCATGGTGAAACGTAATAATCAGACAATCTTTGAACAAACAGTAAATGATCTCACTTTTGATGGGAGTTTCGTTAGAGAAGAAAACGCTGAACAGGCTGACCCTTCTGAGGCCCCCTCCGCGGGGATCTCCATTAGCAAAACTCCTATTATGAAAATGATGAAAAACAAAACAGAGACTAAACGCATCGCTGTTTTCCACAATGTGGTCGATGACATTCCTGGTGAAGAGAAGGGAAAGGAAAATGAGCCAAACTCCGAAGAAGCAGTAGAAAACCAACCAGCACCGGCAGTTTCTGAGTCCAAAGCGAGCCATTCGGTTGTTTGCAGTGCAGCCGATGTGGCTAGCACGGTTGTGACCCCAGTGATTCAGCCTGGGGTGGCACAGGTTATAACAGCTGTTACAGCTCCACAGAACTCAAACCTGATCCCCAAAGTCCTGATACCTGTAAACAGCATTCCAACCTATAATACTGCTCTGGACAACAATCCTCTTTTGCTCAACACCTATAACAAATTCCCGTATCCAACCATGTCGGAGATCACCGTTCTTTCCACTCAAGCTAAGTACACAGAGGAACAGATTAAAATCTGGTTTTCTGCCCAACGTCTGAAACATGGTGTGAGCTGGACACCAGAGGAAGTGGAGGAAGCAAGGAGGAAACAATTTAATGGCACAGTGCATACTGTGCCACAGACAATTACCGTTATTCCGGCGCACATTTCCACTGCCAGCAATGGTTTACCTTCAATTTTACAGACATGCCAAATAGTTGGTCAGCCAGGACTTGTTCTCACTCAAGTTGCAGGTGCAAATACGTTACCGGTCACGGCCCCAATAGCTTTGACTGTAGCAGGAGTCCCAAACCAAACCCAGCTACAGAAGAGTCAGATTCACACTGCTCAGCCTATCGCAGAAACCAAACAAGTCGCTGCCGTTCCAGCCCCTCAGCCTATCAAAAATGAAACTGCACTAATGAATCCCGATACCTTTGGCATGCGAGCAAAAAAAACAAAGGAGCAACTGGCAGAATTAAAGGTCAGCTACCTTAAAAATCAGTTTCCTCAGGATTCAGAAATTAGTAGGCTTATGAAAATAACAGGCCTGACGAAGGGAGAGATCAAAAAGTGGTTCAGCGATACACGCTACAATCAGAGAAACTCAAAGAATAACCATGGGATTCATCTCAACAGTGACTCATGTGCCACCATCATTATCGATTCAAGTGACGAAATGAATGAGTCCCCAACAGGAGTTGCTCCACAGAACAAGCCGTCCTGGAGTGCATTTCCTGACTTCACCCCACAGAAGTTCAAAGAGAAGACTGCTGAGCAGTTGCAAGTCCTCCAAGCAAGTTTTCTTAATAATCCTGTCCTTACTGATGAAGAGATGAATAGGTTAAGAGCCCAAACCAAACTTACCAGGAGAGAGATTGATGCCTGGTTTGTGGAAAGAAGGAAATCTAATGTCTTAAAGGAGGAGGGAACTGAGATGAATGAGAGCAATGCCAGCAGCTCGAAAGAAGAAGCTGGAGAAACATCTGCAGGGGATGGAACAGCAGGGTCAAAATCAGGGGGCTCTGCTCCAAGCAAAATAGGCAAAAAATCACCAGAGCAGTTGCACATGCTTAAAAGCTCCTTTGTTCGTACTCAGTGGCCATCTCCACAAGAATACAACAAGCTGGCAGAAGAAACAGGGCTCCCAAGATCAGAAATTGTGAGTTGGTTTGGAGATACTCGCTATGCCTGGAAAAATGGGGGATTGAAGTGGTATTATTATTACCAGAGTGCCAATGCAAACAGTCTGAATGGCCAGGGCTTCTCAAGGAAGAGAGGGAGAGGAAGACCAAAGGGGCGAGGAAGAGGGAGGCCTCGAGGGAGGCCTCGGGGAAGCAAGAGGTTAAATTGCTGGGACCGAGGCGTGTCTGTCATAAAATTCAAAACTGGAACAGCAATCCTGAAGGACTACTATATGAAGCACAAATTCCTTAATGAGCAAGACCTTGATGAACTTGTAGCTAAATCTCACATGGGGTATGAGCAGGTCAGAGAGTGGTTTGCAGAAAGGCAGAGAAGATTAGAACTCGGAATAGAGCTGTTTGAGGAGAATGAGGAGGAAGATGAAATGTTGGAAGATCAGGAAGATGAAGAGGAAACGGATGATAGCGATACTTGGGAACCCCCACGACATGTTAAGCGTAAACTTTCAAAATCAGATTGATGTGCAGTTTGGAATCTGGGAGCCAAAAACCCGTGAATTAGGTTTGATGTTATGGTGAAGAGCCAAACAATTTTTCACGGCCTTCAGCTTCAGCAAGCACCTGCTTAGCATCTTCGTTGCACCTGAAGGAACGTGGGCAAGATGCTGTCTGCGCAGGCAACAGATATTTGCTTCCTTGCTACCAGAGATGGATGTCCTCGGGCCTAGCTGAGCATGTGGGGTTATAAATCAGCGCCAGTTCAGCTCCTCCTCTTCCACGTGACCAGTGGGAAGGTTCATCATTCACGTGACTGCTTCTCAATATTTAATTGCCTTATCTTGTTTAATTCCAAAAAACAAACCACAGACACATTTTTTTGTTGTTGTAGGAGAACATTACCTGCTCGCAAAGGAGGAAAATGCAAAAACCTAAGATGTCTTTTTGCAAACATCACTTCACCTGAAAGGTTTCAAGGCCTGGGTTTATTTCTTAAGGAAAGAATTCAAAAGAGAAGGGGAAAAGTGTGACAAAGGAATCAATGAACATAGGGGTGAGGATTGCTTGGTTTAAGAAAATGAGGTGATTTTGGCACCTTTTGCGTATCTTCAGAGTGTTTTGGGTTTACAGAACTTGTGTTGAAATGTTTCTTGCTGATAATTACAAGCTAACTGAATGAGTTTACTGCTAGAAAATGCTTTTTGTTAAATTTAATCAGCATATCTTACATCAGTTTAATTTAAATGCCTGGCAGACTTGATGCAGTTGATAGTAACGTTCATTTTTAGCTTGTGCATTCTTTACTTTTTTGGAAAATGGTTAGAAGCTATGTGTATTTCTAACGAACATGAGTAATTTCTTGAAATCTTACACTGTATTTTAAGGTAAACGTGAGGTGGGAACTGCCTAAAAATCGTTCACCATTGCTTAGGGTTTTGTATGAATACACAGATACAGAGATGAAAAGTGTCTTCAGGTGCTAGCAAGAAAGGTTTTCAAGTATGCGGTGGCAGTGACCTGCTTTCTAATTTTCAAGCAAAATGAAGCTATATGCCTTTTAGGTGCTTAAAAATGAGAAACAAACCAGTGTTCAACTGTTTGTTAATGGTAGCCCAATTGAATGTTTTGCGTGCAAGTTTAACTTAAAATTCATCCTACTGAATTGAGCTCACCGATATAACAGCCCTGTTCTTAGGGCTGTTGGGTGAACACTTATTTGTAGAGATGGTTTCATCTACATGAACTGAACTCCAAAAGTAGTCTAATCTGATAGGGAACATCTGCATCTTGAGTAAGTGCTTATGTATATGTATATATAGAATGGCTTTTTATACGTGTGTACACGTATAAAAAGCCATTCAATTTCAAGGTAATGAAATAGTGGCATAACCAACTTAAAAATAATGGGCCAAATTCATGAAAGCTAGGCTATGCAGATATCTGACATCATAGAAAACTGGTACTCCAAGAAGAGTAGTTTGTGTTCTGGCTACTGTCAGTCTGTATTTTTTAGGGGTGAGTTATATTTAGACGTCAAAAATGGATGATGAGTTGGTGCTGCTGTCACCAGCATTGTCTGCTTTACATGGGCACTAACAGGAACTATCCTAGTAGCTCCCTTTACACCTCCGCCAACATCCTCTCTGCAGGCATTTGCATCTGTTGTCCTACAAGAGAGATTAGCGTGGAGAAAATGTTCCCTAATACTTCTACATCTCCAAGAAATACTCCTTCTTCCTTACTGTGATAACTGACTGTCCAGAGTCCAAGGAAATGCTTTCAGTGATGATTTTCCAAAGCAGAGGAGTTCATGTTAGATCTGTTTTTCATGTCAGATTGTGAGTGAAACCTGGGTGAAAAAAAGAAAGGGGATAATGTCTGACCAAAAAAAAAAAAAAGTGTTGTTAACTTACCTGACTCACCGTCCTCCCTGCACACCTTTCTGCTCTCTGATTGAATGGGCTGCCTGAATTGCAAGATGATGTTCCTCTTGAAAGCCTTTTTCTGACCTTCTGAGATTGCTAGAAATACTGATGTGTGTGACACAGTTTTGGTTATCAAACTGTTTCCTGGCATCCAAGACTCAGGTCAGTGAAACCAAGGCACAAAGCAGCCAACAGTGTGATGCCTTTATCTCTTGATGCTTATCACTGTGAGGACAAGCCTAGAATCCCTCAGCTTGACTTTGGGGTGGGAGAGAAGCAGAGCTTTGTTGGCAGTGTTTCTCTGGAGTGCTGTGACTTTGGGCGCAAGGTGATGTAAGAGAGATCTAGGTTTCCAGCATGAATTGCTACAGTGACAAGGAAGTAGAGAAAGAGATGCTGTTTTTAAATTTATGAAAAAATTAAGGCTAATCTTTAAACTGCTTGGGAATATGCTTTTAGCAACCAAAATCTGGAATTGCCTTAAATCTTAAGGACAAGCCAGAATTAATTTTCTTTCCCCCCCAAAAAGACCCAAGAAACCTCTCTAAACATCCCCATTTTTGTTAGCAGAGACTTAATGTGGGTTATCACTGCATTGAACCTTCTTTAGAAGATGGGAAAAATAAGGATCCAAGTTAATTATATGATTAAACTGGGAAATTTTCCATTTTGGCAGTGTTCTGTTAAATAACACTCAATTATAATGGTAGGCCTTAGTACATCTGATCTCAAAAACACAGGAAGAGGAAATGCATTGTTTATCAGACTAAATATAGTTGGATTGGGTATCTTCTTTCCATAAAATGTTCAGAGGGGATGGCTGATGTATCTGGATTTTCAAACACTGTAAACATTACAGTTCTTTGTATTCCAGTGGTTTTAACAGTATTTGCAGCCCATTGAGACCCCATTTCAGAATGCAGATCTGAATTAAACAAGCTCTGGGTTGGATAATGAGAGATGCAGGGTACCCACATTTCCTCTAGGCTCGATGCACATTATAAGTCTTTCAATTATTATGCCAAGGGTGAGAAGAATCTGTGTGAGTTCAGATCTGAAAACATCAGTTGTATGCACTTATTATTACTTATAATCTGTTTTGTTTTAAAAGAAGAATCCATTAATTACCAGTTTATTTCATGTTTACAGCATGTATGTATTTGCACTGTGTACTGTGGGAGAGAGGGAGACACCTTCCAGAGGCCTCCTGCATCAGAAATGACAAGAAAAGCACTGGAAAGAGCTGTCAGCGTGCTGGTGGCTGACAGGACGGACTGCTTTGTCTGTAACTTGTGGTCGTGGCTGGTTGGAGTTCAAAACTGCTGGTGACTGTGGTTAGTCCAGATTCATCTCATCTCATGTTAGGCTGCTGTGCTCCTTACCGTGGTGCCCAAGGCATACTGCATAGTGTGAGAGAAATAGAAATTGTCGAGGGGATACGGCACATCTTCATTCTCCCCCTGAATTCACATGAGCATCAGTTCCTCTGGAGCAAAAGTTGAGCTTTCTCTTTCATCTGCTGTCTCTGCCAAGAGTACCTGATGTTACGATGCTAGTTAATGCTGTCTTTGAAATAAAGTTAACTGAGGATGAAGGTAATCCTTTGCTAGAGTTGAGAGGGAGAAGGGCTAAAAGCAAGCAAGCAGTGTCACAGCTGGTGAGCCATCCACTGTCCTTGGCCACGGTGCTTCATAGCATGTTCTGCTCTTGCTTCTGAGTACAATGGAAAGCACAGTTCTGTCTAAGTAATGCTGGCTTCCCAGTGACACCCTCTTAATAACCCCAAGATTGGTGTGAGTTATAAAAAGAAAGTCAGAGTTACTCTCCCTTGCTTTGAATGAACTAAGGGAGTGCTTGTGTGGTGTGCAAAGAAGGGAAAATGCAGAATCTTGAAGAGACTGCCTGTTGCTTGCCCTGCAGAATTCACTTACCTAGAACTTGCTGAGCAAAACAAATGTCACTCTTGCTGTTTTGACAGAACAAGTGTTGCAGTCTTTCGTGTTTAGCATGTAGAAATTTCTGCTTTGATTTGAAAGCAAAAGAAAGATATCTGGCACCTCGTGATTAGAATTTACTGGATTATCTCTAATACACCTTAGTAAATTAGGCCATTTGATTTTTCAGCTTTGTCCAATAATGATTTTAAAACTTTTTTTTTTTTTTTCCACAGCATTATATGCAGTATTGTTTCTGTCTGTAACTTTGAAGGAAACTCATGCAGAATCCACACATGGCATGAAATGTTTTTTCTCATGCATGACTTCCTGACTTTGGGCAAAAGCCTGTTTTCCTCCTGCTCACCAAGGCAGGCAAATACACTCCCTTCTCCTCCTCAGAGCAGAAAAAGGACTTTTGAAGCCCATGCAAAGTGATTCACAGCGCGATGCAGTCCCAAAGGCCAGAAAGCCCCAGCATGCAGACATTCTCCTCCTCCTTCTCTATTTTCCTCTGAAATGAGAGCACAGCAGTAACTCTGACAACTGGTCTCTGGCTGCTGAGTAATAAGCTGTAGTTTAAGGTCAGGAGTATTTTCCCTTTTGCACTTAATGGAGTACTGTGTATTCGAATTGGATCTCAGTGTTTGCTTTTGTAGATACGACGGTCCCAATTTGCATCCTCCACCACCTCCTCCTCTCTGTATATTCATATCTCCCAAGGAGAGAAGATAATTGTTAAGATTCTGTAATGTTAAATATCCCTGCCCTTACCTGAATACACACAAATGTAGAGCGCAATGAAATATAGTTGCTTTCTTTAATTTATTATTTATTGGAAGATAATTTTGCCTGCATTTAGTAGTAATGAAAATATAGTATTGATGAGAGAACAGTAAAACAGTTGAGAGGTGTTCACAGTGCCTGGGATGATCATATAAATTCCGGATGGGAAGGGCAAGTGCAGGGCTCGGTTCCCTGCCCTGAGCAGTGCTGCATTATGCCTGTGTTCTCCACCAGGCTTTTGATATCCTAGGGCTGAGTAGATGTGGTATGTGGCATGACACAAACTTGTTGGGTCAAGTGACTTAAGGTTTGTGATGTATTAAAGCTAGGTAGGAAATGAAAGCTGTAGCAGAAGGCGAACATTTCTATAACTGTACGTGCTCAGTAGCTTGAATTTGTGTATTATTATCTCACTTTTGAAAAGGGAGGTTTTGAAGCACAGGCAGTTTGTAGACAATATTTTCGAGCTTTTGGGTTTTTTCCTTCTACAGTGAAGAGCATCTGCATTTTTTTCAGTGGCTACTCATTTAAAAATGACTTAATGCAGCATTTAAAATGTGGAATGGTAACTGTGGATCCCACGGCACTTTTCATGAATTAAGGTGGGATTCACCTGATTGTATGTCGATGTCTGCACGTGAGCAAGGCACCGCAGCAGCTGATGGGTATAGCAAACGAGTGCATGTCAGCAGCTCATCCTGACTGCCTACAATCGATCAGACGAGCTGCACCCTAAACTCCACTGACTGTTACAAGTGGCTGGCAGGCACTGGAGCCATCTGAAGTTAGGTGAGATGCAGCCTCACCTTGGAGCGTGCTGGCTGGCTGGCAGCACTGGGCGTTGTGCCCCGTTAGGCTCTCCTTGTGGTTAGCCGTGGTTCTGTCCTCCGCTGCCCACCTGGTGCATGTGAGGTGTGAGGCCTTGCTTTGGTTTTGGTTGTTATTCTAGAGCAGGCGGCACTGCAGTGGTGGATAAGGTAACTGATCCTTGGTTAAAGAACTGTGGCGTAAACATGGCTTGGGGGTTTCTAAAGTTTTTGAGAACCTTAGTATATGAACATCGGATTGTGCATATCTTACTTAAGACAAGTAAGGCTTGTGTCCCCACTGATCAAAGCATTTCCTTACACTTAGTCAGTATTAGATATCTATAATGAAACTTATTGTAAAGAATCTGCCAGAATGATGGAAGATTCGAGTTGTCTTCATTTGTGATACAAAACAACCAACCACAAGAGCTCCACTACGATTCGGAAATGTTCCCCATGCTTCCAGTTCCAGCTTACAGAAGCATTTCCAATTCTGCTTAGTTGGTTATCTGCATGTATGCTTACAGTTTGTACAGAAATGCACTAAAAATGAGTTGCCCGACCCGGGAAGGCTTTATATTGTATAGAAAATGTGGCACTAGGTACTGCTCTTCATGTGCACAGGAGAGTTAACAGGTGTCGATCTCGTTTACAGAAATGATGGAGCTTTGCAATTTTCTATAATACATTGCAATATATTTAAATGTCCTGTTTGACATGTGAATTGAAATTAAGTTAATGCATCGTTATGTATTTGAATATGAGGAAGACGATTCACTAACGACCAGCAAGGTTTTTAGAAGGTGTCCAGTATGTAGCAGTCTGTGTGATCTGTCTGGTGTATGTGATGTTGTTAAAGGAAGCAACACTACTAGTATCGTTTAGAATTAAGAGTTTCTTACGAGTGATGCAATAGCTTACAGTGTCTTTCCTTTGTAGCTGCCCAATGTGGTGAAGGGGAAGCAGTTGTTGAAAAAGTTCAAGATAACTGGTTAACTGTGAATGGGCCTAATCTTTCGTGAAACCAAGAAAATATTTGGACACACACAGGACTTGAATACTCAAAAGGATTGGAACTTAGTGTTGTGCCAAAGTTAAACTACTGCAGTTGGCAGAAGTTCTGCACTGTAAATAGAAGACTGATTAAAAGACAGCTTGTAAAAAAGAAAAAAAGATCAAATTTTAATACACTACGTTTTTATTCTGATACATGATGGAAACATTCTGTTTTAGACCTTTTTTGAAGAGGCTTCAGTGACCACTAGATTTTGTCCTCTTATATTTTGTTTGGCCTAATACTATATGTTCTAGTAAGATGGGCTTTACTGCCTGTGTTCTTTGATACGTGATTAAGCTTATAGCTTTGAGTGACCAAACATTTTACAGAGTAAAAGTTCTTAGAAACACTATAACGTAACTGATATTTCTGTGTCTTATTTATCAGGCTCTGCACAAACTTGGGAAGTTGTGCTGGACTTGTACAACTTACATGTGGGAACGCAGCACACTGCTTGGTATTACAAAGCTAAGCCGTTGAGGCAGTACGGATCTTGTCTTTGGATTTATTTTTGTTATTTTTTGAGGCAATGAGATGAACGGATGCTGCTGTAAAATATTTGTAATATTGCCATTATTGCTTTCTGTAGCAACTACTGCTTTTGTTTCAACAGATAAAGAAAATAAATCAGAGATAGAAAAATCCCAAAAGAAGCCGGTAGAAGAAAGGATCACGTGGGAACTTCTGAAAATAAACTTTGTACCAAAAAATTTGAAAACAGAAATAATGGAATAAATGTCTCCTTACTGACTGTGTGCTTTTTAAAAAGGATGTGCAGAAACCAGCAGCCGCGTTCGCATGAAAATGTCACCATCTTCTTGAGGTGTCTTTTTTCCCATCCACAAAGCTGAGTGTCAGCGATGCCTCAGGTGCGTTAGGTTTGGAGACGTGTCCTGGCTGAGGAGCCGGCACGAAGCGGCCTCACGTGAGTCAGTACAGCAGGGTGGTGCTGCCTCTTCTGCCCCATCAGCAGGCCAGGGCTGCGTGCAGCGTTTTGCTCTGCGCTCACATTGAAAGTACCTGGTGTTGGAGGAGCAGGGGTGAGCAGCAACCACTTCACTTCCCTGCTGGAGTCCTTGTCGGTTGGATGTCACGCTTGGTGACTTCAGGGCTGCTGTAAAATGTGTGTTTTCCTCCGAGGGGTCTGAGCACGTTCTGTTGAATGCTGCATCCCGGCAGGGCGAGTCACTGCAGCGCTGCCTTCCCTCAGCGGACGCACTGCCCCACTGTGTGGTGCCCTTCTCGAGGCCTGGCTGGAGAGGAGCTGGCACCCTGCCCTCAGCTCAATCCCTGCGTGACAATAAGCTGAAGTCCACAGAACCGTTCCCGTGCTGTGGTGTGGGCCAGTCCCGACAAATGACAGCCCTGGCTGAAGCGGTGACCTGTGCACAGGGCTGGAGGCGAGCGCTCGCCGTTGGGACAGCTTGGTGCTGGGCCAAACAGTTTACTCAGTTCAGTGAAAAAATCAGGAGGGAAAATAAAGAATGTTTGTTCTAGATTCCATCAGCTAAAGAGAGAGTTATGAAAAGCTTTGGGCTGTGTTTCTTTAAACAGTTACCTTTTTGTTTACCGTGTTGTCAATGACTCCAAAACACTGCAGCTCAGTCCCTATTTTGACAGGAGACCAGCTGGCCCTCTGGCTTGTTTCTCCTCTCCCAGCCTTCTCTTCCCAGCCCCTTCCATCTTCCAGTTGTTCTCATAACAATACTGTCAACTGCTATTTTTAATAATTTGAATACCACTTTGTGCAATGCTTTGCTTTTCTCTCTGCACCAGAAAGTCCCTTCTGGAGTGACGTTGAGTTGCTTCCTGTGGAGTTTGCTTTGCTTTGAAACGCTGCTGGTGGTGGTCTTCAGGCTGTTTGACTGTTTTCCAACATTTTTGGTTGTTAAACAACTTGTTGCACTTCAAATATGCATATTTCTACTGCAGTAATGTTGGACTGTTAGCATTGTGGCTGTTTCCTTTCAGTCTCAGATAATATCTATTTGGTAGAAGAAAAAAAAAAGACAGGAAAAGGGAGATACATTGGTTGGCTTATCTGGATGATTTGGGTGAAGATCAAGGTTGGTGTTGGTAGTAATTCACTGAGTGATTTCTTATTTCCCTAAATGAAAACCAAACAGGAGAAAACATAATTGCAGCAAAGTCCATCTTAAGGGACTAACGTGAAAGAAGCCCCACAAAATAACCTCTAGTAGTGGCACGCTCTGAATCAAAAGAGACAGTGCAAATATTAATGCAGTTGTTAACTGCTATCAAACCTTCAGTTCCTCGCCAGCATTGCCCAGTGCCTCCAGGTGAAATCCATCTGCGAGGATTTCTGTGCAGGCATTGCCCCCAGCACACAGCGCAGGGACTGGGGCTCACTGACGCCCTGTGAGGGAAATGCCTGAGCATTTTTCTTAGCAACGCCACAAAGGCAGAAACTGCACCACAGGTATAAGTTGTGTGGTGTTCATTTCACTTCCAATGATTTAAGGAAGGATGTAATGATGGGCAAAGTCCATTCTCAATTTCTGCATTTTGTTCGCATGTGTGCATTTAGCAGTGCTTTCCCTCTGCTTTGCCTCGTGCTTTCTGCAGGCATCGATACTTGGACAAGGGAAGCATGAAGCCATATGAGCTAAATTTAATAGCAGTTTCCACTTGGTGCTTTCCAGCTCAGCATGGGAAACAAGGCACTGGAGAATCAAAAAAAGCCAGACGGGTTACTTCCATGTGGAGGCAGTTACCTCTCCATATGGACAAGGAGACGGGGACTGGGGAAGCCCGCAAGTCACTCAAGGGCAATCTTGAAGCCCTGGATCTGTGTCTTTGATGTGCCTCTTTTTTTCTTTATCTTTTTTTGCCTCTAATTCTATTGATTTGTTTCTCAGTTCCTGCAGAACAATATTGTAGGGTGTCAGCTTAGTTTAATAGGTGCTGTACAACAGAGGTGTGCAGCAGCCAGATGCAGATGCTTCAGTGATGTCCTGGAGGAGATGCTACAGGAGTCCTCCCAGTCCCAAGGACCTCGGAGCTGTGAAGTTTTAACACAGCCTGATTTAATCCCGAGTAGCAATTAAGCAACAAGCACAACTGTTGCCATGTTGCCAGGGGAAGTTAATGAGTTTTCAGAGGCAAACCAATAAAACTGAAAAAAAAAAAAAGTGCACAGAAGGAGGCATACACATCTCTCTGGGGTTTGGTCCAGTTAGAGCAGCAGGTCAGCGATGCCTCTGTGGTGGTTTGTGTGTCAAGTTTGTATCCGCTGGTTGTCAGGTCCAGCCTTAATGCTTGCCACAGATGGCTGAGCAGCATCCTTGTGACTCCTGTCAGTTCAGGAAGCGTGTGGAGCTGCAAGGGAGGATCACTGCTTGAAGACTGTCCCAGGCATCTGATCACCTTTCTTTCCAAAAATTCCTCTTTTCAGCAGCATTCCTGTCCAACCCAAGGGCGTGCTCGTTCTGCTCAGCATTCATCTTACAAGGCATGAAATGGTTGCAGAGCCCATTAATGGCCGAACACATCAGTGCTTAGCACACCCTTTTGGCAGTAACAACTTCATTGGGTTTTGTGAGACCTGAGGGGGAAGGATTATGGCCTAGTTAATATGGCTTACCAGCAGTTTGAAAGGCTGCGCTGTTGGAAGGTAGATAAGCAAATGAACTGTCTTTGGGGGATGCATCCTCTCTTATCTGTCTTAAGATAATGGAGATCTTCTGGCTTCTGTTACCAAGCAGTTCTTTTTTTTTCTTATTTCTGTGATGCACAGCCCTTCATCTCCCCATTCATTTTGGTCCTGTCTTCATAGAACTGTGAGCTGGCTGGCTGATTTAGACAGAAGAGGAATTCCATGGTCCACTGGCCTGCACACTCCTGCTCACGCTACTCTGGTTTCAGTATCCTGTCCTCCTGTTGCAGACAGTGAGGGTAGGGTGTTGGAGCAGTTTTTAGGGTGAGGAACCATTTCAGCTCCCTTACTTGCCTTTCCTTAGTGCTCGCTTTACCTTCAAGGACAGACCTACACTTAGCAAATGAAGCTTTGTCACATTTGGCTGGTTTCTCAACCAGCTTGAGATAGATGGAGGTTCATCCTGTTTCTACCAGCCCTTCTTTGAAGATATGCTGAGTTTGAGACAAGTATCATTTTGCTCTAATTTTGGTTGGTGGCATCTGGGAGCTTAGGCTCAGGGGTCAGATTTTCACCACTCTCAGTGTGACCACCTATTGCTTGAGAACAGACTGCGCTTGAGGTCTGCAGTTGTGTCTCATACTATGGTAGTAACATTTGCTAGTGTTCATCAAAGCTCACCAGAGCTTTAACTGCAGTTTTGCTTGTTGAATCACTTTTTCATGTCTCTTAGTTTGTACCGGAGATAGCCTTGGTATGCCCTTAGCCGTGAAATGCTGTTTGTGTTACCCTCCTGTGCCAGTCATGGACAATATCCCCTTATGTTTGGCACCACGCAAAGAGGATGAAAGATGGTTTCTGCTGTAGAGATCTTGCAATCTCAGTAAAAGGCAAGAGACAATAAGTGCGGGGAGAAAAGGACACATCAAGACAATGTCAGCAAATAAAGAGCTTCTCTTCATGAACGTGTTTAGAGAAGAGCCAATGTTATGACTGTCGAAAAAGAAAACTAATCTTTCCCCCAAGGTATGAATATTTCACAATGTCTGGAAGATCCCACTTGATGACTCAGGAACCACCCATCCTTTGAGGAACGCTGCCTGTGGGCCTGAGTGCTCTCTTCACTGCAGGCAGCACGCTTTCTTTGAGGAGAGAATGAGTCCCTTGCTTCCTTCCAAGGGCAGCTCCTTTCCAGTCTGCTTTATTAAAACTATAAACGATGTCAGAGCTGCATTATTCCTTAGCCAACGTGTGTGGGTAGTGCCTACCAAAACAGGGCCCTCACTACCAGCCGGGATTTCTCCTTTCCACTGTGTGTGCTTGATGGTCTCTTGAAACCTCTGTGGTGTGTGTTCTCCTCCTGGAACAAGTGTCCAGGCTGTGGCAAAGACCCATAGAGCCTATCACAATACAAGAAATAATATCAGGAATTAAATAAGCACCAGTGGAGGGAATTCTTTTGAATTAATTCTGCCTCTGACAGGGCTAAAGAAAGGTTGTTAGGATTCAAACAAGCTCTGTCTGCCACGCTGTGTTTTCTTTTCCTGGCTGAAAGGCTCAGGTCCTATGGCAGCAGAATGAATTCCTGCCTGTCCTTTGAGATGCCTTTACTGTCCAGGCTTCCTCTGGGCTCACCCTGATGGCAACGTGGAACACATAGGCTTGCCTCCTTGGTTCCATTGGTCTGATTTTCATACGGGCAACTGGTGCTTTAGGCTAGCAGTGCAGCATGACCTTAGCTGTCTGTAGGAATATTCATCTCTGGCTTCTTTGTATCCGTGAAGCTGCCTACACACAGCAGCTGCAGCAGTGTGGGCTCCCATAGGGCTTATGTATCTGCAAGCCCCTCAAAGCTGCTTCTTCCAGGGCTGTTGGTTTCTGCTGCATGAAGCGAAGGCTAACAGCACCATGGCAAATCATGCCTCGCAAGCTCAGGCAAACAGCTTTACTTAAGTAAAATGGGAATTTGTATTCTGGCAGCTATACTGATGACTTGGGGCTTGCAGGAGAAATTGAGCAACTCTCCAGTGCTGACAAGGCAGAGGAATTTCTAACAGTTGCACTTTTTTATATCTGTAACTAATACGCGAGGAGCCTTGTAAATGTCTGAGGGGAGGTGGGGGAAGGGGAGAGCCAGGGAAGGAAAAAAGAAGAAAAGCAGTGTTATGCTGTGACTTATGACTCAAACCATGCAGTCAGCTGCTAGGCCCCCTGCGTGGCGCTCAGGAATTGCTTCTCTCCTATCATTGATTCACCAGACAAAGGCATTTTCTGCATTGCAACACACAGCCTTTGCAGACCACGTTGGTATCCTCACAGGCAATGGTGGCTGAAACCCTGAGCCCTGCAGGACTCCTCAATCCGAGCTGGCAGCCAACGGGCTGCTCTTGGATTTGCCCCTGGGAGCGCCTTGCAGTTTGTGTTCTACTTTGTGCTGGGGCCGCATTTCACTTTGATTACTCATGATTCTTGTTCTGTTTTTCTTCTTTTCCATTTGTTCCTAGCCATCTTGCTGGATTTTAGTGCTGTACTCAGACTGCTGTGCTGCAGCATGACTGGCAGTCCTGGAGGACTGGGAAAGGAGCGCATGTGTCCGGTTAATGCGAGGAGAAGCGCAGATGCTGCAACTGTTCAGACACCAGAGCTGATGACTGCAGATCCATTTCTGTGTGCTCTGCCTGTCCTGTAGGAGCTCAGCATACCAGTCCGCGTGCAGAGGGAAGCTGGAAGGCT
Source organism: Centrocercus urophasianus (assembly GCF_019232065.1). Taxonomy (NCBI): domain Eukaryota; kingdom Metazoa; phylum Chordata; class Aves; order Galliformes; family Phasianidae; genus Centrocercus; species Centrocercus urophasianus. The sequence continues at coordinate 10,859,417 of NW_024884253.1, forward strand.
TTTGTGTGCACATATAAGAAGCCCCAGCTGTACTTGTCTACCCTGACATAACAAAACAATCAAAAGCATCATGTGGAGCAAACTCCTGTTTTTCTCAAGACTCACCTGTTAAGCAATTTCCTATGTTCAAGAGCTCTTCTTTGCCAAATGGTCAGTTTAAAAGCAGAAGAAACCTCAATTTGATCAAATCTACCTGCCAGAGTATAGTTTATATCCAGGGATTTATGCCAGCTTATCATAGACTCATGGAATCATTAAGGTTGGAAAAGACCATTAAGATCATCTACTCCAACTGGTTGGCCCATCACCACTGTGCCCACTAAACCATGTCCCTAATGTCCTGATGCTACATCCAGCCATAGCTATGCTATGCGTATGGAAGATATTTTGAGCATTTATCCACCACCACCACCAAACCAAAACCAAACATCTCTATAGAAGGAACCCTTTCAAATATTCCAAACAAGAACTGTGGCCATAAAGGATGTTCTAGTAGGCACAGGTTCATCAGTCTACTTTTTGGATTGAGGAGTTACAAGGATAACTTCATCTCAGCCTCTCTGAACCTGTATGGTAGTCAGATGGGAGGCAGCAGGTCTTCCTGGTGGAAGGACTGCTGGGGCAGGGAGAGGAAATAGAACTGCAGTACGCCTAAAACACAAAGCACCTTGTGTCTGGCAGTGCCATGAGGCAGGACAGACAGCTGGAATGGCAAGGTGCTATTAATCTGCAAGGTTGTCTGAGCCTTTAAATGTTGCAGAAGCTCTAGGATGGGTCTTTGCTGTATAGCCTTTTCCCATAACACAGCAATGCAGTCTTGGGAGATTTGGAAAATCCTGTCTTCTGAAAGCTTGAGATTTCACAAGTTTCCCATTCTGCTTTGGGGAAGAAATGAAATCAAATGGAGAAGTTACTGAAATACACTCCCATGGACACTGGCATGCAGAGTGGACCAAGATGCTAAAAGAATAATTCCTCAAATGTGCAAATCATTTAAGCATGGGAAACTTTGGTTTAAGTGTTTGTTACAGTATCTTATGAAGTTTCCATTAAGTTGTCTGTGACCAAAATGTTCACCAGGACTATGGAGAATGCAATGTTCCTGTTCCAAAGGGGAGTACAAGCTTCATTCTCTTAGCACCTTCCTCCCAAAAAACACTTCACAGATGCCAGCAACCAGGTGCCATCAGCTGTCCCAAAACATGGGATCCCTTTGCTCTCATTTTGGTCAGAAAAAATGAAAAGGAAGTTGGTTGGAGAATGACTGGAGAGTCGCAGGCAAAGGGTTGTGATAAATGCTCTATGTCCAGGTGGAGGCCAGTACTCTTCAACATCTTTATCAAAGATAGATGATGGGATCAAGTGCACCCTCAGCAAGTTTGCAGACGACACCAAGCTGAGTGCAGCTGATACAACAGAAGGAAGGGTTGCCATCCAGAGTGACCTGGACAGGCTTGAAAAGTGGGCCTGTGTGAACATAATGAGGTTCAACAAGGCCAAGAGCAAGGTTGCACTTAGCTCAGGGCAATTCCAAATTTGTACACAGACTGGGGGTTGAACTCGCTGAGAGCAGCCCTGCTGAGAAAGATTTGGGGATCTGGTGGATGGGAAGCTGGACATGAGCCAGCAGTGTACACCTGCAGTGGACAGTTGAGAGCATCCTGGGCTGCAACAACAGAGGGCTGGAAGCAGAGAGAAGGAAGTGATTGTCCTATTCAGCCTCATGAGTACTAGAGTACTGCATCCAGGCTGCGGCCCCCACCACAAGAGAGACGCAGAGTTGTTGAAATAGAGGAGGGCTGTGAAAATCAGAGGGCTGGCGCAGTTCTACAGCGTCAGGCTGAGGGAGCTGGGCTTGTAAAGAAGACTCCAGAGAGACCTTTTTGTGGCTTTCCAATATTTAAAGGGAGCTTATGATCAGGAGGGAAGCTGGCCTTGTATACGGGTCCACAGTGACAGAACAAGGGGGAATGGTTTTAAACTAAAAGAGTAGAGATTGAGATTAGGGGGAAGACTTCTACTGAGAGGGCGGTGAGGCGCTGGCATAGCTGCACAGGGAGCTGTGTTGCCCCGTCCCTAGAGGCTCTCAGGGCCAGGCTGTACGGCCCCAGGCACCTGATCTGGTGGGGGGCAGCCCTGCCCATGGTGGGGGGTTGAGAGTGGGGGGTCTCTGCAGTCCAACCCACGCCATTTTATGATTCTGTGATGGTAAGACCCCCAGTGCCACACAGCATTTCTGAGTGATGACACTCTTGCAAGGTCTATTCCAGCACGACCACCTCTGATCGTCCTCACGTTGACTGGGGCTCCCACTGCCTCCTGCGGGACGGCGATACCCCGTTACACACGGGACAAACCCCAGTGCCGCTGAGGAGCCGGCACATAAGAGGCGCAGCCCGAGTTCTATGGCGATATCCCCGCACCGCGGCGTCTACGGGACGGCGCTACCAAGGCCAAAGCGGCGCGTCTCCCGCCCACCCTGCCACGCCTCAGCGCGTCGCATCGCCTTCCCAAGATGGCCGCCGCCGCCCCTCTAGCCCACCGCACCCCCAACTCGTTGACCCCGCGGCCGCGCCGCCCGCCACTCTCGAGCCTCGCCCTCATGGCGCCTTCCGGCCCGGCAGGGGGCGCGCTGCCGGCTCGAGGCCGGCGGAGAGCCGCTCTAGGAGGGGATGGAGCTGCCGCTGGGCTGGGAGTTCGAGGAGGCCGTGTTCTCCCAGAGCAGGGAGCGGGGCGCGGGCGGCGGGGCCGGGCTGCCCTACAGCGCCAAGCGCTGCGAGCCCCGGGTGAGGAGCCGGGGCGGGGTGGGGCGGGAGGCCGGGTCCGCGGGGCCGGGGCCGAGAGAGCTCGTGGGAGCGACTCGGCATGCGGCAGCCGTGGGGTTGCAGATGCTCTGTACGGGTTTGTTTGTGCTGCAGTGGTTCTGCGGTGAGACAAGCGGCGAGGAGGACGCCGAAGTACTGACGGCCCAGAAGTTCCGGGCTGATCTGGCCTACAGGGAACGGGAGTTTGAGGTATTCTCGTGGCTCCTGTGCGCCGGGGCTTTGGTCAGCGGCCGTGGCTGAAGTGTAACTTCAGGGCCTGTAGTCCTCATGTGTTTAGTGAATGTATATGTGTCTGAACAACCATGGAATATCCCGAGCTGGGACCCAGCGAGCATCGAGTCAACTCCTGGCTCCATCCCTGCAGTCCCCAAACTCTGTGTCTGAGCGCTCCCTGGACCCCAGCAGCTCAGGGCCGTGCCCACCCGTTCCGTGCCCACCGCCCCCTGGTGCAGACCCCATCCCTGACCCCCACCCGCCCCTCCCCTGCACAGCTCCATGCCGTTCCCTCAGCCCTGTCGCTGTCACACAGAGCAGAGCTCAGCGCTGCCCTCCGCTCCCTGTGAGGAGCTGCAGCCGCCATCAGGCCTCCCATCAACTCCTTTGCTCTGTGCTGAGCACACACAGGGACCTCAGCCCCTACCTCACATATCTTGTCCACCAGACCCTTCACCATCTTCATAGTGCTCCTCTCCATGCCCTGGAGATGCTAGGTCCTGTGGTATAGAAGTCCAACTTGATGGCACTTTGCATCAAAACCACCCCATTCACCTGAATGAAATCATGATCTGAGCAGGAATCACCGAGCTAGTTAAGATGTGTCCAGACTGTAACAGTTAACTTCATTTTGGCAAGCTTTCCTAGCTGGATGTCATCTCCTTCCCCCATTGTCATTGTGAAGCTGATACAAACTGCGCAGCTCAGCAGAAATGGTGTTTTTCACTTGGAACCAATTCATACCAAAGATATACATCAGAGTGGTTCAGTAGTGGTCACAGTTGCTGTTGGCAATCATGAAAATGCTGTTCAGCCATAGTTCAGTGTGCATATTTATCCACTCGTGGAGATAGTGCCGTGTTCCACCAAGGCTGTCAACATCACATTCGCCTTTTTCAGAGCTCCCCCTGGCAGTCAGGTTACAGCTGGCTGCAGTTGTCAGTCTCCTGAGAGTTGGCTTGTGCGTCATTAGCTGTCCTCCCCCTCTCTTGTCTCTGGGTGGCTGGTTATGCTTTTGAGGTGCTTCCATGTTCCCCATTTGGGTTTCTGCCTGTTGCACTCCTAGACCCTCTTCTCATGCTGCTTCCTTAGCTTCATTGCTAATCACTGATGATATCTTGCCTCTACTGTCCTGGTTCTAGGACCCTGTCTTTTGTTCTCCCAGATTTGTTTTCTGGTGACAATCAGCTTCTTCTGTCCATGTTTCCGCCCTCATAGCTTCTTGTTCCAGGCTATGGTTTGCATTGCACGCTCCCTGATACCAAAGCCACCAGGACAGCATCTGACTGCACTCTTCTTGCCCTATCCGTTGGATTACTGGATCTGGTTTCGATTCGGCTTTTTAACATTATTCCATTACTATTATTAGTACATAGTACATTATTATTACATATAAGGTGTTGTTGTCACCTTGTCTGTTCCTGACAGACATTTTCCAGTCTCAAATGAATGATGCTCTGAAGGAATTCACAGAAGTGTGCAGAGAGAGAAGTACCTGAGGCTGCATCAGGCACCCTGCTCTGGCTGCTGACCTGCCTGAAGGGAGGTTTGCTCCCTGCCATGCGCTCTGATTCCCTTCCCTGAGAAACTGACACAGAGAACAGAGCGTCCATTGGCTTCTGTCATGCTGATTCATGTTGGCTGTGTCTGGCGTCAAGTGTTCTTGGGTCTCTGTGGCAGAGCCAGAACCAGGGGGGAGAGTGACAGATTTGAGAATGCTGCCTTAGATCAGTGCCTGGAGATGAGGAAACGGGAATCTCTTCACTCACTGTGAAAAGTTTTGATGCCAACCTAAGCTACTGGATGGGAAATGCCAAGGAGAGCAGTGATCTAAGCCATGCTCATTTTTAGGACAGAGCTGACTGCAGAATCTGCTTGGGATTTATAATGCCGAGTCTGCCAGCGTCCTCCTCCTTCATTGCATAGCAGAGCAAGCAGAGTGTCCTGCAGCCCTTCTCTGGTCTGTCTGGACAGAGGGGAACTCTCACTTTGCTTGAGAAGGATGTGAGCTTGGCAGGGGAAGAGACATACTTCTGCCATTATGCCAGGAGCTACTTAGGGTATATTGCCTAGAGGCTCTTTTTGTTAGAACTGATCAAGTTTGCAAGGAATACCTGAATTTTCATTTTGAGAAAGCTCTGCTCTTTGGTCTTTTGGTTTGAGCTCTCACACAGTGGGGAAGGAACGAATATTCCAGTCTTAGCATCACTGAATACTTAATGTAATGTATTTAAATGTTAATTGGAGTCTTGGTGAGTGCTCTGAGCATTAAGATACAGCATATTGCTCATTCTTGTCTTTTTCCTGGGGCCAATTAATATTTAATAATTTCATGCAAATTCCAATGACCTTGTGAGGAATTTATGTCAGGAATGATGGAGACTCACTTTCCTTGTGATCTGCTCCGACTGGCTGCTTATTCTGGTGGGCTGAGGGACAGACTTCCTGGTTCTCACCTCCTGTTTCTCTCACAAGGGAGTGCACAGGTTTGAAGTGAGGCCTCTCAAAATCAGGATGAGTGCTCTGATCCCTGAGTTAGTTGGGATAAAGGTGCCTTATTTCACGTTTGGCCCAGGCCTGGGGGTGAGCTCATACAGTCCCTTCTGCATCAGGCATTGTGTGGGGGAGAGGTGGAGAGATGCCCTGTGAATCCTTACAGGGCTGAGGCATTAATTAGGACTGGGGCTGCCCATTGCTGTCCAGGCTGGGGCAGCTTGGAGCTCAGCTCTTGGCCTGGCCATGTGCTACTGGGGCCTTTGTGTGCTGCTGCCAATAGGTGCTAGCTGAGTTGGGATGAAGAAAAATCAGTTTGGGGATTGCTTTTAAATGAAAATCTCTCATGCTTTTAAATGAAAATGTTTCATTGCTTTGCTTGTCTTTTCTTTTTATCGATGCTACTAGAAAGCTCTGTGTGAATACTCAAACTGCTTGCAGCACTTGCCTCCTGGTAACATTGCCATGAGGCGGGACGTCCAGGAGGGCCAGGCTCGCTGTTTGTCTCAATTAGGAAGGCACAAGGAAGCTCTGGATATTGCAGAAAGAATGGTAAATCACATCCTTTGAACACAAAAAATATTACCAGTAGTTCTTTTATACAGACCATTTTCTGCAAAAATAATCTGTGTGTGTTTAATCCTTCAGGATGTTCAGTGCTCAGAGTATTTGGTAAACAGAGGGTAACTGTCACTGCAGATATAATCACTCTTTAGAAATCAGAACACCCTGTACCACAATGAGTTCCCTGTGCAGGGAGCTGGTAGTCCTGGAAGGGACTAAATATCATGCTCTGCCAGGCAGAATTAATGTAACGTAATAGGAATTATAAGAAAGGGGATAAATGAATGCTTAAGTCTTTCCACTATAAAAGCATCGGTTCAACACTTCCTTTTATTTCCATGTACTTTTCTGCCAAACTGCCACCAAGAAGAGTATCTAACCACAAATGGAGTTTTTCCCATAAAAGAAGATGTCCGGAGGCTCTGAAATCTGCTAATGTTATTGCTGCTGATCATTGTATATAAAAGGTGTTCATATTACTAAGAGGGGCGACTGCATAACATAAGCAGTAATGCATGTAAGCAAACAGCAGTGTTCACGGGCTTCTTTCAAACTGTGATGAGGCCATTGAAGGGATCGCTGCCTGCTTGATCTTGTATGATCTCTATCATGTTGGAGAGCAGTAGTGAAAGCTACCTTTAGAGATGTCTGTCTGTCATTAGCCGGGGAGACGTTTTCTTAAGCTCTGAAGGATGGTTCTGTTCTTCTGCTCCTGTTATAATCCTTTTTTCTTTTGTTTTCAGAGAAACGGTGCCACAAACACGGATCACTTAACGACTGTTCTCAACCTGCAGTTTGCCATTTATCGGGATCTGGAAAACGTAGAAAAAAAGATCGTGTGTCTGCAGCAGCTGATCTGCTTACATCCCTTCAACCCTTGGTACTGGATGTCACTTGCTGAAGCTTATATGGACCTTTTGCAGGGCTTGTCTCCATTATGCATTCCAGAAACAAACCTACATTGGTCCAGAGAGGTTAGTGATGGTAGTTTCGGAATATCAGCTGGAGGAGAGATTAATCTTCAGCCTCACAGATCGGACTGCCAGAGCGAAGGCCCTCTGTCCTGCCCAGCTGCAGAAACAAAGAGCGAGAGCTCAGCGACCTGCAGCAGCAGCCAGGCTGTAACAGAAATGCTCTGCACTTCAGACAACACTGGAAGGAAGGCTGAAGGGAAACAGGCAGCCTGCGAGTCCTGGGAGCCGGACTTGGCAAAGCATGTTGGCGTAAAGGCGTGTGCCTCATTTGTTAGAGCAAGGTAACAAAGTACACTCTTAGAATGATGTGAGATTCTCCCAGTCCAGAGCAATTTTAAGCATGTTATTCCCCAGCCTTAATGTACTCAGTTTACATCTCTGATTTAAAGATTTGTTCCAGCATTGGTAACACCAACCTAGAAAGAAAAGAATGGACTCGTAATTGAGATGTAAGAAGTGAAACTCACCAGCATGGTAGCTATGAACAGCTGACATTTGGGTGGAAAGACAAAGCCAGTGTCACGTGTTGTTGAGAAGTAAAGCATTTTTTAAATAATCCCATTATACAATTCCTTTCAAATAATTATATACAAAAGGATTTTTTCTCCTCTAAACGCTTCTGCTAGAGCGTGGCTGTTCCTGCTTTGGTATTAAAGATGCAGCAGCTGAAGTCCCCCAAAGGGAAGTGAGCCAGTCTTCCTTCTGCAAGTGCCACCTGGCTTGTTTGCCTGCAGCCTCTTGCTTGAGTGAAAATGTATTATTTTAATAATACACCAATTTGCACAACGGATGAGGTTGAAAAATGAACTCCGTGGCAGCTGATTGACAGGGCTGCATTAACATGCTCTTCCTCTTTATTCCCTCTCTTCCTAAAATTCTTGCACAGAACAAAAATCTCCTAAATATAATAGTTCAAAGAGATAATTAGGAAATGTTTCTTGTTAAAAGAGACTTGTTTTTTTTCCCTCTTGCCTCTCAATAACGTATCAGTACTGAATGTGATTAGTGCAGTTTTATGGACTTCTGAACATGTTTACAGAGAACACCTTATAACTGCTCTCTGTGGGCAACATTTGGGAAAAATAAAGACAGTTTTTATCTGTACTTTGAAAGCAAGTGACTTTATTTGCTGCCTGTGAGAAGTTAACAGATTGAGTACTGGTATCTAATAAGCTAATTTGTATTAAAGTAATCTGTGCTTCTCATCTCAGTGATGAACCAGACGTACTGAAACAGTGGAGGCAGTTCTGGGATTTCCTTGCTTGACTGCATGGTGGTATTGTGCTTTGTTTCCAGGTTGGATGTGGCTCTGGGCAGCCTGGTCTGGTGGTTGGCAACCCTGCACACAGCAGGGGTGTTGAAACCAGATGATCATTGTGGTCCTTTTCAACCCAGGCCATTCTGTGATTCTGTATTGGCATATGCACTTCTCTAGGTGAACTTCCCATCGCAGGGTTATGTTTTAGCTTATCTGGTGCTTTCAGCTCTGCTGGGTTTATGTGAGACGTGGGTGCTGCATGGGTAAATTCACTGCTATATTCAGCTCCTCAACTTGTGGGCCTCTGCCTTCAACTTAAGAGCGGTGGAAGGTTTTAGAAAATACCCCCACACTAACCTGTGTGAGGATGTTTGGTGTTTGTTGAAACAAAACCAAATTTCTCTCTTCTCAGGTTGCGAAGATGGCCGCTGCTGCATGCAGCAATGCACTGCTGTCTCCTTAGGCCTTAATAAGGATGAGGGATACTCAGTACAGCACTGCTAATGCTCAGTGCCCCAACTGCACGGGGGGAAAAATGGTTGTGTAGAGGCACCAGAGATACTTGGCATTTCCTTATTCTGAAGTTCTTCTCTGTATTTCTTCAGTCATTGTGTGCACACAGAATGACCTTAATAGATCGATACGGATGTATTCTGTTTCCTCAGCTGGCAAAGGTCAAGAAGAGCTGTTTTAAAGTATTATCTTGTAGTTGGTTTTAGTTTAGTTTAGTTCCAGTTGTACCCTTTCTAACTGCTTATTTTCATTCCAGGCTTTTACTTCAGCTTACTCAACTGCAACAGTCATCCTTTGCTCTCGAAAATAACATAAAATGTCAGAAAGAAATTGATGACAAAGTGGCACAGTTTGGTTTAAATGAAAACTCCCTGCTGCAGGTGACCAAGGTAAGAGAGTGTTGTCTGCGTGTGTGTTTGCCAGGTCCTCGTGGGGGGACGTGGGCCAGCTCATGCTTGCAGGTGCCTGACTCTCCCCTGGGCTAATTAACCGTGCCAGGAAGCAAGGTACATTAGCCAGGGCGATGTCCTGGTACTGCATTATCTGGGACTGACTGTGATAGCTGTGTAGCTGGCTTATGTCATGCGGGTGTATCTCTGTTCTGCTGAAATTCTCCTTACAGGAATGCTCACGGTTGTTAGGTTTCTCGCTAGACTTGTATTTGCAGGTGCATCATTGCTGTGCATTTCCTGGGAAGCAAGTTTTATCTCTGCCATTTTAGATGCCACAGAGTGAATCACGTGTATGAAATGCAAATGGAGATGTCACTGAGGGGTACTGGATTATTCAAGTCTTCGTTCTTTCGGCAAATTTTCAGAAAAAGTTCCTCTTACATTGTTTCTTTGTTCCATTTGATGTACTGGGTTCTAACTTAAAAGAACCACAGAGGAGGAGAATGATGTTGTATGGCTTTATTCATAGTGCTTAAACATTTCTAGCGTCTATGGAGTTCTATTTAAAAGAACAAAAGGAAGCCAAAAAATGTTTAACTTCACTGTCAGCATTGTCAGGCTTCAGTTAATAAAAGCCAAGTCCTTGCCGAGTTGGCAAGCGAAGCTGTGGGCTTTCATCCATGAGAGGGCAGCAGCATGCAGACTATCCCAAGTTTCCACAGGGCTGCCGACGAGCAGCTGCTTTCCTCACTTCCCTTGGTCTGAAGCCCCCGGTGAGAGATCGCTGCTGGTGCTCCTGGGGCAGGCGCTGATCGCAGAGCTGGTGATGGGGCTTGTGCTGCTGTTCAGAGGGCAAAACTCCCCACGTACAGTTGTACCAGAAGTTGGGAGGGGCTGTGCAGCTGCGAAGTTTGGGCTCTCAGTCCTCCATATTTATGACAGTGCAGCAGGCAGACAGCTTGGTTGTGATTTGGAAGCGCTTCCTAGATGGCGGATGGTTCTTGTGTTCTGTTATTAATGTCCCATTACTTGTTTCCTGTCTTTGTTCTTACTGCGGTTGCAGGTGATGGGAGCAGATCTTATACCAGAAAAACTAAAGGAGGAATTTCAGGGCGAGGTAAAATGCATAGGCTCTTCAGCACTGTCATCATTGGTAACCGCATCGGCCTCGGAGTTTGAAATCAAATGGTTCGATATTCTGCGAGATGATCTGTGCCACTTGGACAGGCAGTTCTCTTCAGAGACACACACCCCACCTCTGGCAACGTAGGGCTGTTGTATTTATTGTCACGGCTTCAGAGGATTATGGAATGATGCACGCAAAACGTTCGTGTTGTATTTTTTACGTTTTCTTATAGTATGTATTTCAAGAAAGTAAATCTCTGCATTTGAAGTCGTGGTGTCTGATAGTTTTTTTTGTTTACAGATTTGTTTGTATTCAAAATAATAAGAGATCCAGTATAAAATGGAGTTTTCCAGGGCAGCTGTCCGTCATAAACCTCACAGTGTTCTTGAAGCACCAACGATTTTTTGGGGCCTGTGATGCAGCTCTTCCTTCCTGATGTCCAGTTAGAAAATGTCTTGGTTTTGAATTCTATGTTATTGCACTTGGAGCCACAGAATTAGCCGTTTTCTTAATTAAAAGTGGTAATATTTCTAGATTAATTGACATCATAGTGATTTTCTTTTCAGAGCTGGATGGCTGGATCTTAAATACATTTATGCTGTGAAGTTGTCAATAGGAATAACTTCATGTTTTTGGGAAAATATCTAAATAGTGACTGTTTAACTTAGGAGTGGAAGCAGATTTCCTCTAGGCTGAATGTTTTTGCAGGCGCACAGCTCGCTACAGCCCAGTCCTCAGTGTGCTTACACATGGAAAGCCAAAGCTGCCAGGGTTGTTTATATGCAGTGAAGAGTGTTCAGTCAGAGCATATCCTTTGTAAAACCCTGCGAGGAAGGAAAAACTTCTGCTGTGAAAATCAGCAGCGTTGTTCCTGCATTGTGCAGATCCTTACCTGTGCTTTCAGCTCACAATGCCACCACTTTGCTTTATGTTCTGAAGTGCTGATGTTACGTGCTTTGGGCGTGCAGAAGGCAGCAAATATCTTCTTTCTTTTGTTTGAAACAATTTACATTTGAGGCAGAAGTGTGCTCTTGCCCCATTTGATCCCATTAAACTGTGATTCTTACTGGCTTTTTGTAAACCTATAGTTTATAGTGTAAAAGGAGGAATCTCTCAGATGTAATTGACTTTTCTTCATGTGACTTTTCCTCATGTTCTCTTGGGGTTTCATTCTGCAGTATTAAGGAGTGCTGAAATTTTCAGTAACTCACAGTGGAAACGTACTTCACTGTACATGTACAAACTTTTCAGATGCAGCTGCAACTTTGAGATGGGTTATAAAGCTTTAAGGTGCATGTTAAGACATCTGTGCTAACACTTGGTAAAGTGTATCCTCCTGCTAAACCGGCTGTAAAACGTCTCCAACAAAATGGAATATTGCCTTTGGCCATGTCAAATTATCTTTGATAGTTTGGTGACTTAATGTGATTAAACCACATCCTGGCCAGCTCGTTATGAAAGGTGATGCCTTGGCAAGTACACATGGCTAAGCATTAATTCCTAACATATCACAGAATATTCATTTTAGTCATGTGTGTGTTTGCTAGGTGGAAATTGTTGTGTGTGTGCATGAGTTGAGCAGGCTGGGATGGCAGTGAAGCCACCTGGGATGCACACACTGCTTTCATCAAGCAGCCTGCCCTTGTGTTTTCAGTAGTGACTGTCCTTAATGGATTATAAATTAATTACGATGTTGCCATCAACAATAGAATGCATTAAAACAAAGGCACAGCAAACATAATGCCAAACATATCAGCAAAAGTAGTTGAGTTACTGGAACTGGGACTTCTCCCAGTTTCTTCTTAAACGTATGGTCATGAGCAGCCCCAAGGGACATAATCTGCTTTCCCACAGCTCCTAATCAAGTTCCATAGTTACAATGTTGGAACAAGCTTTTGCGGACCCGAGTTTGTAGAGATATTTCATGGGAACTCACCAGATGATTTGGCTCCACTGTTTAGAAGGTGGAAATGGCAGCGTGTGAAATGCTTGCCAGATGCTGTCATTTCATGACTGAGCTGTCTGAAACACACAGTGACGTGGCCAGCCCCATTTGGGGACTTTGGTGTGTGTGGCTGGTGAACGTGTGGCTGTCTCACACTGGCAGCACAGCAGTGAACTCCCCAGCACCTGGCAGGGCGGATGCAAGCAGTGCTCCTTAAGAACAGGCACAGTTTCCTCAAATACAGGAAGAAAGCAAAAATGTTGTTTTTAACTACTGCAAAGAAAACAACATGAATGTTGCTCCGAATGCGTTGCATAGTTACTGCTCAAGTCAGCAGTGTTTATTGTGCTGGGCTCTGGAACATTCCTTGATCTCATTGTGCTGGCTATCTCTCGCCTCTGCTACTTGCACTCCTCCTTTTCTGGCCCACTCCTCACTTTCAGCATGCCATTTCCAACCCCAGCTTTCTGCTTCTAATCTCAGAGGGGCTTTGCACTTCCATCTTGTGTCTGAATGCCTCAGCATTCCTTCAGTGCTCACATAACTCTACATCTGCCTGCAACAGCTTTCTTTGTGTTTTGGCTCTTACAGTATTAATCTTATTGGTATTAATACTTGCACTGGTACTCCACACTGAGTAGTTACATAGCAGATTTAGCATTGCCAACTCCAAGAATCTGTTAACTGTTGCCACGGCTTGGCTTTGTCATTCTGATGATCTCTCATGATCCAGGCCCTGGGCAGGACCCTCTAACCCCAGTTCTGATGCTCCTGGAAGGATCAGTGTGTGCAAGCACAGGCTCCTGAGATGTTGAGCATTTGAATCCTGCTGCCTGCTTCTGAGGTGAAGAAGGCATTACTGCTGGAACTAGCGAGGCTCACGCTGCTCTCAGCACGCGGTAGCGGTGTTTGTACCAGCCCTTCCCTTGCAGCAGGCTGATGAGGGATGTCAGCATCCAGCTCCAACCTTCCCAACAGGTACTTTCTGCAGCTGCCTGTAAGCACACGTTCCCTTCATCGCCGAGCGATCGAGCCTGTGGGAGCCTGCGGGCATTTTTGGCATAACTCCTCGCTGAAATGGGAAACTCTTGATTGTTTTCCATCAAAACTGAAATTCCGTTCACTTAACATTCGGGTTCAGCTGTCGTCTGAATTAACGCAAGCTGTATCCCTGGTCCAGAGCTGAAATTGGCTCTTAACTCACAACACTCCATCAGTGCTATTAGCATGTCCCTCACCTACTTCTCATTAGCCGCCCTCTCTGAGACTTGTGCAGGCAAATCGTGTGGGCACAGTGATGAGAAGAGCTCCAGTTTGGATTTCACGGGTCGTGACTGGAGGGAATGAAGGCTTCAGAGTGAGAGAGCAGTGAGCCCACAGCCTCCTCCATGCCACCCACAGCTGGGATGCAACAGGATCGAGGGACTGAACCAAACTCAGAAGAAAAATCACAGTTAGGCAGTGGGGACACACGCTTCATCCTGCTCCTGACAGTTCCAGAAGGAACAAAATGCAATTCCTTATCAGCTGTGCTCTGGCTGTATGGAAATGATTTTGGAAACAAAGATAGTAAGGTGCACAAGAGAAGATGAAGCAACAAAATGATTCTCAAAGGCATTTTAATGAAAGTCTTCTCTTTTATTTACCATGTTGCCTTGTCATATTTAGACAACTCAATAGAATTCTCATAGGAATGAAAACTTCCCTTCTTCCCAAGGAATCAAAAAATGTTGTTATGTACAGACATTTACAATGATATGCAAGGGTTTAGTGTTATTTTGGTCTCCAAAATCTGACTCCAGAAATAAAAATCTTCACATGCCCATGTAGCATGCATTGTCTTTTACCTTTTACAATGTTCTGTAAATGCTACTGGTGTATTTTTAAGACTGTAGCTCTTCCAAGGGTGAGAAACTGCTCACTTAAAATTTTGCTGCTGCGTGCAATTTTCATCATCCACAGAAAAAAAATGCAATTTAATTCCTTAACCTTACTGAACAAGGGACAAGCCAGCGAGGTGCATCAGATGAGCAAATGTGTTTGGGTTTCTGGCTTTTGTTGGGATCAGATGAAAGATAGAGGCAAGCAGATTAGAAAAACAACGAAGTGCCAATACATCAGTAAACTGTGTGTATCGAGTGACTCTGGGACATGGATGGACATCCCTTATGTCCTTTATATTTCAAGAATTATCTCACTATTTGTTGCTTTGAGCTTACAGAAGCTTCCTTCACTCTCATGGGTTATCCGACCAAACGTTTCTCAGGTTTGCAGGCATTCTGGTTCAAGCTGCTGAACCCCTGTTATGCCCTTTTATTCAAGGCATTCCTTTACATCACCTTTATCTCAACTCAATGTTCTGTCAAACAACCACTGAGAGCATTTCCAAGATCCGTGTACTTTTACATGAACTGGAACTCAGTACTGGAAAGATGTGTTGCTAGCAGGACTTTGCTTCCTTCCTTGGCTTCATTTTCCAGTCTGAATCTACACAGCTGCTCTGCAATGAGGAAAATTGCTCTGAGCTGGTGGGACTGGAGGTTTTGACAAAGCGTGCTGGAATGCACCCATGTTGCTAATGAGTGAAACTGAGCGTAGGACGGCTGCAGGATGTCCTCTGTGCCCTGAGCTGTTGGTCTCCGTCCAGTTCATGGCCTGCAGGCCTGTTCAAACAAACCCTGCAAACAGGCACCCTTGTTGCACACCTCAAGCAGACAGCATCATGGACAGCGCGAAGGTGGGAGCTGTGCTGTCCTGTCAGCCCCCAAAGAAATCCTCCTGCATTGAGACCAAGCTGTGATGATGGAGTGAAGGTAGACTGCTGTGCTAGCAGCATGTCAGTCCGGCACGTAAATAGCAGCCTTCACCCTCCTGAATTGGCTCCTTACGCAACTGCTTGAAGTGCAGAGTAAGAAACTGACTCAGCCTGCTTTCATGTGCCTGGCCACACGAAAATCACCTCAATCTATTGATACACAAAAATGGTACCAAGGGCAGGTGCTTGGCAGTAGCAGTGTTGCACTGTGAGCAGCATCGTTAGGTTTGTTCTTAGTGGGACTGTACTGCAGCCAGCGTTTACATGACAGCAGGTGGCTTTTTAATTAGGGAAACGAAGCATCCATAAGCACCAAAACAAGAGACCTGAAATCATCCTTATTTTGTATTATGCAGAATTTCTGTGTTCGTCAGTGTACAAGCGATTGCTAAACAGGTCCTCACTAGGTTTACTTGCAACTCAAAACAAGGTGGCGATTATGCAAACAGGTTGCCTTTATGGAGGCATCTCCAGGGTGAGTTTAAGCCTGTCCTGTTTGGTTCCTCTTGTCTAACTCTTACAGGTCGGTAAATGTTCATGTTGTTATAAAGAGCTGTGGGGCTGTCGGCCACGTAGTGCGGCTGGTAGAAGTTAGCCTGGATGGGCTGTGCTGGGGGGGGGTGTGAATGAAACAAAGCTGTGGAAGGAATTAACTCGATGCAGAGGTGACGAGGGGGTGAAATTGCTGCTGAATATGAGAGTTCTTGGGGTTTGCTTGGTCTGATGGTTGCTTCCAGTTGAGAGGCTGCTCAAGGGGTCTGAAAGAGTGTTAGCACTTCCCTCGTCGCTGTCAGGCAGGCTGCGCGGCAGGGCCCAGCTCTGGCTGAAGAGGAAGGGCATGGTGCGTGGTGGAGACTTCGGTCCCCTCACTGGCTTGGACAGTGCATAGAGGTGGCGGAACTCCTCGTCAAACAGCTCCACAACTTGACCAGTGAACTTGGAGAGGAGGTTGCGGTGAACCTGGCCACATAACCATGTGAAGCTGGAAGGAGAGACATGGTAAGGGTTAGCCATTGGCAATGGGAGGTCCCCAGTGAGTTGGTACTGAGGCTCATGGTCCAAACACAGGATGGAGCTGAATTTTAGGTCAGTTCACATCAGTGCTCTCTCTTTGGCTTTTGGGTCAAACCTTGTTATTGCAGCTGCCGCTAAAACCTCCAAGAAACTCTCTGTAAAGTTTTATGGCCTCTTAAAGGGAGTGGTGGAAACCAGGACCTGTATCCATGTCAGCACATGTCAAATGCTTCGTGTTTGGCTGTCAGTTCCACAGCCTGGCTTTAGACCCCTATTTAGGAACCGCTCTTCCTCACGCAGTGCTTGAATTAAGGTCTTATCATGTCTTGTCTGCAGAAACATAAATTGTATCTTCCCTGCACAACAACATGCTCATTTGTAAATCTCACCCACTCAGAACTGACACGAGGAAAACTAATGAAGAACAACTGTTCTTCGTTTGCACTGTGCTGTGCCTTTGTTTGCACTGGTCAGGAGAAGCACACAGAAACCCAACCTTCCTGTGGCATCCTGCCCCCACAACGCAAACCACCACACCTGCATTGACAAGTTGAACAAGTGCTCATTTCCTTCACTATAGGTAGAATGAAATGAAAAATATTTCCACAGCCTTTACAAAATTAGTAATAATAATAATAATAACAAACCACCTACTTTGCTGTAAAGGATAAACACTACAGCAGTTTTTATTCTGGGATCCAGAGACACGCCTCAGAACACTCCATGGCCTGTAAATGATTTTTCTTTTACACACTACCCTAATCCACTCGGCAAACATACATCTGTGCTCTTTTTCCAAACCACAAGCTCACTCAATTGAGCTGTGCAGACTGCCTTGTGCCACAGCATCATCAATAAAACAAAATGTAATTACTCCCTGAGCTGAGCGGGGCTTGCGTTGTGCAGCAGAGGCTGTAGAGCAGCGCTGGGTTTGAACCCAGGGTTACTCAGTGTCAAAAAGAACCAAAAAAACGTGTCCCAGTTATTCCTGTGGGAATTTATTAGCTATGCTGGATTTGCAGAAGCATTACCAACAGCCAGAGTTGGCTGTAGGTGTGTGCACTTCACATCCTGTTGTTGCAATGTTTTGACAAAACTCCCGTGAAACTCAGAAGGGCTGACGGCCTCAGCTGACACTTAGACACAGTTTGCATCTGCTGGTTTGGGGCATTCTTGAAGAGGGTTAGGTTTGGGACGTACATTGTTTCTATACTGTTAATTCAGGAGCACGGGGGAGGGGTGAAGTAACCACAACTTGGGCAATTCATAGAATCACAGAATGGTTTGGGTTGGAAGGGACCTTTAGGATCATGTAGTTTCAACCCCCTGCTATAGGCAGGGACTCCTCCCTTTAAACCACATTGCTCAAAACCCCATCCAGCCTGGCCTTGAATGCTTCCAGGAAAGGGGCATCCACAATCTCACTGGGCAACCTGTTCCACCACCCTCACAGTAAAGAATTTCTTCTTACTATCTAGTCTAAATCTACTCTCTTCTGGTTTGAACCCATTTCCCCTTGTACTGTTGCTACCTGCCCTTATAAAAAGTCCCTCCCCAGATTTCCTGTAGGCCTCCTTCAGGTACTAGAAGGCCACTTCAAGGTTCCCCCAGAGCCTTCTCTTCTCCAGGCTGAAGAGCCCCATCTCTCAAAGTCGTAACATCAGACTATACATTTTATGCCTGAGCATGACAATGCACAGTAAGTTACTAAAATGTGGGTACTACTCATCCACTTTAGGCAAATCATTCTAAACACCTAAAACCTTGAGAGTTGAGGTAAGCAGCCCAGCAAGCCAGTTTGCTGCTGTCTGGTAACAGCTGCTGCACTAGTGTGCCACTGCCTTTATTCACAAAGAAGCATTCGGAATCTTTCCCTGTCCTCCATCAAACTGTTAAGAAGACTCCAAACAAGAAAAAAAACACAGTAAGTGCACCCAGTGAGACCTATGTGATGTTAGACAGCTGCATGTGGATGTGTGCTGCTTCCAGCTCTGGTGCTGAGGAAAGAGGGCCAGCTTATTCAGGAGCTGCTTCTTGGTTCTTGGCGGAACCAAACGTAACCCGCATGACTGAAGCAACAGATTTTTAATGTGCTTTTAAACACTGCTCTGGAGCAGGAGATCCCAATAGGTTCAGTGTGGTTCATTTTCCTCTGATTGCCAACTTCAGCCCCCCTTGCTGTCTTTGAGGCCAACACATTTTGTTCCCAGACCCTTTGGCTGCGAACAAAGCAGCCCCGGTCCCTTGCAGAGCACTGGGTACCAAAGGACTATTTTATTCCCTCAGCCTGCTGTCAAAAAGTCATGCAGACTTTTTACAGTTCTGTGAGTTTTCATAGACTCATAGATCATAAGGATTCTATCCTTAGAGTTGGAAGAGATCTCTGAAGGCCATCAAGTCCATCTCCCCTGCAATGAACAGGGATGCTACAGCTAGATCAGGTTGCCCAGGGCCTTATCCAGCTCCACTCTGAAGGTCTCCAGGGATGGGGCGTCAACCACATCACTGGGCAGCCTGTTCCAGAGTCTCACCACCCCCACTGTAAAAGATTATTTCCTTATATCTAACCTAAATCTACCCTCCCTGAGCTTGAAGCCATTTCCCCTTGTATTTGTAAAGGTATTTGCTTTGAGGCATTTTGTGTTAGTTTTGAGATCTACTCAAATTTCCTTTCCAACACTGCAGAAGAGTCTGTTTTACTCTCTTTTAAGATCCTTATTGTTTACACCTGCAGAGATTGGTGGGCAAGATTTGGTGATGATAAAACTTTCAGATGAATGAAGTGAGAGCCAGAAGCCTACAGCAATGCCATGTATTGATTGCCGTTTATAAGCTGTGTGAATCCACAAATTGAGCATGATGAAGTCAAATAGCATATGGATTTGTTCCTCACCATTATCTCTGCTTGCTTGCTACATAGGAGATAATGGATAACGTAGGATAACTTTGACAAGGCTCTTGAATTTAGAAGATAATGCAGCAGCAGAAAAGAATGAGAGGAGTGACTCTGCACTGCAGAGGACTTGAAGGGTTTTTCTTTTTTACTCTTTTTTTTTTTTATAGGATATAAAAGCCAAAAGGGTCCTTCTTGGCTAGAGAAAAGTTGTCCTGCTCACTCCCTTTTCTCCCACATATCTTCTTCTATTCTCCACAAAACTCTGTTTTTACACTTCTAAACAGATTTGATGAGAAATGAAAACAAAACTGAAGGACAATTAAGCTGTAGAGTCCGCTAAATCAAACAGAAAGCCAACAACATGGTTTGCTCACTGCTTGTCTGACAGTTCGTTTGGAAAGTGAATGAAAGAATGGGCGCCTGCCTATGGAGACAGCTGAGCTCTTACAGCCTTCACTGTCCCCACACGCTCACATTTACCTTTGTTCTTACAGTTACATAATCTTCCTGCTGGCACAGTTTATCGAAGCAATTAAGTTCCAAATCACAAACCTGGATTAAGGAAAACAATCTCATCCTTTTAATTAAATAATCACATATGTAATTTTTTCCCTTGTCTTTTTTGTATCTGAGTTTCTAGGATACACCTCAGTCATTTGTGATGCTTATCTACGTAGCCATGAGGCTTAGGAACTATTTATTTGATGCAAACTCAGAGTCTCATGAAATTCCCTGACCTGAGGATTGTGGACCTTAATGAAAGGCCCAGTTGAGATGCTACATCCTGTGCCTGAAATCACCAAAACAACTTGCAAAAAAGGAAAAAAACAAACAAAAAAACCAACTGCAGTGGTGCATCTCACCTGTAGGATCCAGAGAGAACGTATCTCCAGTCAGAGATAAGAAATTTTTCTTGTATTTGTCCTGAAAATTTCCTGCCTGATTTGGCACAGTATACCTCTCCAGTAACACTGCGGACTGAGATATTCTAGTAAAGAAAAAAGAATTATTTGAACAGAGTGAATTACATGTTTGTTTGTCTGAACTAAAAATCAGAAGGAAAAGGCCTCTTTTCCTCTTGTCTTCAACACTTCACCTTCCCTCATTCCTGTTACAGTTTCATCATGGACTCCATTGTTATATTTAAAGGTTTGGGCACGATGGAAGCCCAGACAAGTTTTCAGGGCTAATTTTTCAGTGGGCAAATAAACATACAGGAAAATTTGCACAGAGGAGCTGCAAGCTATGACAATATGGCTGCTCCCCCTAGTCAAAAGAGTACTAGAGATGCGTCTATAGCCAAGAATAATCTGTCACCTCTGCTGACATCTCAGCTCTAGATCTGATCCCTCTTGTTTTACACTGATCAATGGCACAATACAGCAGGGCAAAACCTTTCCTCTTCTAATCAGTACAGGCAACTGAATGGCTGGTGAAGCCCAGACAAGCCATCGATGTCGTATCAAATGTAAGTACGTGTGAATGGAGCTGAAGGTGTCTTTGGCCCATGGTATCAATTTGTAGAATCATTTCTATGGTTGGAAAGACCACTAAGAGCTCCTAGTCCAACCATCAGCCCACCTCCACTATGCCCACTAACCATGTCCCTCAGTGCCACATCTCCATGGTTCTTGAACACCTGGGTCAATGGTTAACTTTAAGGTCAATTTCCTCCAGCAGGGATGATGTTGGATTAAGCTAGCAGACAGCTAAATTTGAGGCATTACCCTTAAAGCAAAGCCTAAACAACATAATTTTATTACATTTCATGCAAACACCCAGGGAATTCAACTAAAACACTGAGGCTGAGGATCAAGAGAAGCAGTCAAGTGAGCCAGGCAATGCCAGCAGAACTCGGCCCTCACAGCCCAACTGAGAGCACCCAGTTCAGTCTTTCTGGCCACCCAGGATTTTCATAAGCAGGGTTATGTGTGCAGCTAGGGCTTCCCACTACCAATGGCTACCAGACCACCTTTGGGTCTAATGGACATCTAATGGGCATCCAGGCTAATGGACATATAATGGAAATGCCTTAGCTTCCTCAAAAAATGCATGGAAAAGTGTAGGCATTTTTAGAGAATAATAAGATTACAGTACCTCTGGAAATCTCCTCTGCTTTAATTACATGCTAGGGATGTTAGAAATGACCCTAGCTTAACTGTGCTTCTAACCCAAAGCCTAAAGAATTTCAGAGCCACAGTACCTTGAAGAGATCCTCAGCAATCTGCAGCTTGTCACACATCTCCGAGAAGAGATTTATATTGCCATGGTCCAGCAGCAGGTAGACAAATACCATGCGCTTGTTGGCTGCCTCCAGAAGGTCACAAAGGATCTCAGTGTCTGTGAATACATCCATCACGATAGCCAGCACCTAGGGGAAAAAGCAGAAGCATTAGTTGATGTCATGGTTGATTAGTTGAAGTCATGGCTGCCTGAAATGCATTGGGTATTTCATGGAATCACAGGATCATAGAATGGCCTGGGTTGAAAAGGACCACAATGATCATGTAGTTTCAACCCCCCTGCTGTGTGCAGGGTCACCAACCATCAGACCAGGCTGCCCAGAGCCACATCCAGCCTGGCCTTGAATGCCTCCAGGGATGGGGCATCCACAGCCTCCTTGGGCAACCTGTTCCAGTGCCTCACCACCCTGTGTGAAAAACTTCCTCCTAATACCTATCCCAAACTAAACCCTGTCTCAATTTAAGACCATTCCCCCTTGTCCTATCACTATTCACCCTCATAAACAGCCATTCCCCTTCCTGTTTATGTTCTCCCTTCAAGTATTAGAAGGCCACAGTGAGGTCTCCTGGAGCCTTCACTTTTTTTTTTAACTCCAACAAATAACAAATTTGAAACATATGTGTGGATATTTATTCTGTTTCTCCCATGCATCACTGAATCAGTGAGACATGTTGCTTCACTGTTTTATTGCTCATATAAATCCAACATAACACGCAATGTACACACTTCAGTTACGTTCTTTTCATCACCAAACATAATGTGAACCAGCAAATTGTAGGTGAGATTTCAGCACTAGGAAGGATATTAAAACACCAATCAGAGAATAATAAGGATGTAGCTAAAATAAGAGACCTCAGCTCTTGCCAAGTGGCTTTCATAAGTCACGTGCATTTAGCAAGTATTGAATGATGCTTTCCCTGTTACAACTTAGGTCTGGAGCAGCCCTGTTTTTAAATCCGCTCCCTGCAGTTGGTAGTGGGCTGACAGACTGCAACAGCTTCATGTTTATTTCTTTTTATATCCAACTTTCACAATGATTTATGAGCTAATTGTTTCAGTTTAAACATACATCCACATTTCCAAAGTCACAAAAGGCAGGAGCATGTGTAAAAGCCTTGGAGCAGCACGGACTGCCCGTTAAAGACCCTCCAGCTGCTTAAATTCACAGCCTCCAGGCAGTGCGTGGTTGAAGGAGCCATAAATGTGCTGTAAAACCAAGCTCATGCCACAGCCACTAGGCTCAGCACTGAGGTCTCACCATCCTCCCTGCTGTTGTCCACAGAAAGAGGTGTCTGCCAGGGCAGCTCAGTGCAGCCATACCCACCTTACCTCCAGGAGGTAACAGCTGGAGAGGGAACCCCTCACAGTTGCCCTCACAGGGCATCACGTTCAATAAAATACAGCCCATGAAAACAATTTTTACAGATTTCTGCAGATCTGCCCCACTAATTTCTTTCAACTTTGGCTCAATCTTACAGAAAGCTTATTCCCTTTCCACCCCCATATATAAATCCCACAAGACCAATTGCCAGATTATTTGGGTAGCAGTGAGGATCACACAGCTTCATTCTGCTGCCGGAGCACAGTGCTTCAGAAAGGGCCCTGTCAGGGCCAGGTAATGGCCCAGTGCTGCCCAACACCTTATCCTCACACTTTGTTAGCACATTTTGGACCACACTTGCCTTTATACACAGCACAGAACTGCTGTCTCACACTCAGCCTCACCACAGCTCCAGACCGCTCTCACATGCTGCTTCTTCACCGGTTGTTCTCAATTTATGTTACTGCACTTGGCTCTTCTCTCTTCCTGGCAATACTCCTCATTTCTTTTGCCTGAATTTCACTTTACAATTTGTGCCTCACAAGGATGTTAGGGTTACAGAGTCATACAATCATTAAGGATGGAAAAGACGTCAAAGATAAACTAGTCCAATCATTCATAATCCAACTGATTACAGACTCTATTAGGATTGTAGTACTCTCAGCTCTCCAGCCCTCCACAGTTTGATGTCATCCACAAACATATTCCTTATTCTATTTATGCTCTTAATGGATACCTTAAGTACTATGGTATCCAGCATGTCCCCGTATCACACACTAACTATTCCCATCACTGAGAAAGTGTACTCAAACAGCAGTTGCCAAATGTATACTGCCAGCAGCCCATTTGAGCCATGGATGTATATTGCATTTCCCATTTTTTCCCCTAGAATTTTTCTCTTCTTGAGATAAGACGTTTTTCTCTGTTAATACCTTTAGCATTACTAGTGCCAGCTCCAACGGCTCTGACTCTAGAGGGCTCCACAGCTGCTCTGGAGAGCGGGACCCACAAACCTCCCTTTCCACCTGGGTATGTATGGTCTTGCCTATCTCCAGCCAGCAGAAATTTGAGACTGAAGTTTTTGGAAAAGAGTAATATTTTGTTTACTTAAAAGCTATGGTGTGTGATCACAATCGCTAAAAGCAGAATTTTCAAGAAGTCAGCAAAGAGCACCATTTCTCTCGGAAAGCAGCTGTGTTCCCAGCTTTTGGGCAGGGCCTCTAGCTCCTCACCTAAGGCTGAGGATGTGGCCAGTACTTTGCCATACACAAAGAAATGCAAGAAAATAATTCCTTGCATCCAATGTGGCCCAGTGCTGTGACCCTTACACCCCCCTCGGGGATTTCATTGCTGCTCAGGAGGCCCTACATTTCCCTTCTAATACAGCAGTCACAAAGAGTTTGTTTCTGACCATTCATCTGTGAGGCTGCCAATGGAACCTCAAGTTTACATGGGCAAAATCTCTTAACAGTGATAAGGAAAGATCTGAAATATTTTCCCCTGAAAACTGAGCTGAGCTGTCACAATACCACCAGAACACACCACCAAAGGTTTTTGCCCCCTTCAGTTGTTCGTCCTCAGATTTTCCACTTGTGCACACTGTGACAGGCATCTCTCCATGTCCCCATAACTTGTCTGTATTAGACTTCCCCTGCACCTCTCCCACACTCTGAGTGAGGCTCTGAGGCTCTGTATGGAGCCTGTGTGACATTTTAGTGGCACTGACAAAGTACTGGGGATGAGACGCCTTCTGAGTGGGTCGTTCCCTGGGGGACATCTCCTGGCACACACGTGCCCCCTTTTCAAGGAGCTCTGTCCCCCCACACCTCCCACCAATCCCTTACAACGACCACTGTTTATTCAGAGCTTGCTTCAGCTTAATTTTCATTCACGGTAGGACAGTGCTGTGCACGGCTCCTGCAGCCTGGCACCGAGGTGCTACAGGCCAGTCCTCCATCATGACCACAGCCAGGCGGATGCACTGAGGCAGTGACAGCGATGCAGTTGCTCAATAGTGGGCTTTTTCTAGAGCAAAACTACACGGTAGTGCACAAGACTGGCTCTAAACACACACCGCCTTTACCCAGCCTTTCTAAGGGCAGGAGGACAAACACATGCAGAGGAACACGAGCTTTCTCTCCATACCTGCGTGGTCTTGTTGATGTATCGGCGTATGATGTCTCTGATGTTGCTGTTCTTCTCTGTCTGGAAGTACACGGTGGCCGTGGACTTTTCCTTTAAATAGGGCTTGTCCGCTGTAATCCATGTGTGCAGGAGAGCAGGCTCACTGCTGTCAGAAATGGTGGGGAAGTACGTCCCTGAAGGCAGGGAGCCGCCATCGTTCTGCCTTTGCGCGGCTGCCCCATCCGTGGGGGATTCCTGCGCATAATAGGACTCCCGGGCGTTCTCCTTGATGTACCGAGCTTCCACCGAGGAGAGGAAATCCACCTCTCCCTCTTTGCTTAAAGTCTGGAGATACGAGTCTGTCCCACCATCCAGGAAAGCGTCCGTGGCCAATCTGATGCTTTCGTTGTGGCTGAAATCTGCTTTTGTCGACTTCAGGGACTGGTTCTTGATGTCCTCCAGCCGCTTTTTTATCTTGCCCATGTGTCTGGGGTGGCTCATGGCTCTGTGTCTCAGCAGCCGATCTGCAGAGTAGGCACCATGCATATGCGTGGTGCAGGCGACGCAGTCGCCCGTCGTGTTGGGAGTCTGCATCCTGGCGTAAAATCACCTTGACCGAACGAATTAACTCTGAATAAAAATAAAGAGATCTTATTACCTCTGGCAAATTCACACTCCCTGATTCTGTCGGTACAATTATCTTCAAAAAACAACCCAAGCTTACTACTCAGGTGGTGGTGTTCTCCAGCAACACTCTGCTTCCAGATGGAACACACGCACAAAGCTGATTAGATTGCTTATCTGCGAGGCACCCACCTCACCCCAAGGGAATCCGAAGGATTCGCGTCCAATTACCAGGGCTGTTTGATTTGGCTGTATTTCCCTACTCGGAGCATCCTGTGAAATGCGAGCAAGGAAAGTATTCAAGCAAAAGCAGGTAGGCTCCCAAGTATCGTTGCACAATCTTCAAAACAGCTTGAGGCTTCTCTGTCCTCCCATAGCATTTGCTATGGAGCAAAAACTTTAACTGGGACAAAGACATCAGCTGCATCCATAGCTTCGGAACAGCAGAAGGGGCTACGGACTCCTGTCTGTACCTACATGCTGTCAGGCAGGCTTAAAAATAAACCTGAAATTCGTCACTGAGCCCCGTTCACAGTATGTTGCTATTACCATGAACGATTCACTCATTTATTTCTTTAAAGCTTTGTGACTATGCTGTCCTATTAAAAGAAAAACACCCCTTCCCAAACATCCTGAGCATTATGTGGAGGAAGGGTTGTGAGCTGGCCTCAAAGCATCAGAAATACAAACACTCATCATTTGATTGTGCACATTTAGCACTGTTTGTTTGGTTTCCTATTTTTTTTTTTTAAGGCTGCAGCTCTGGAGTCACGTTGTCACCGTGGCAGCCCGGCTGCTGTCATTAGCAGCACAGGGGTTCGCAGTGGGGTGAGAGGCAGCGCCTCTGGGAGCCAGGCGGACTGGTATGACTGCGCGGGGCGAGGCGAGGCAGGGTGTGCAGGCACCGTGCCCCAGGTGTTCCATAAATACTTGCGTGCATGCTTTTACGCAGAGGCACGTGTGACACACTTTTATCACACAGGTCGGGTTCGCCATCGCTCTGCTCCACGCTGCTTCAAGGTGCTGTGGCTCTGGAGGGGGCCATAGGCAGAGCAGGGTGGAGCAGACGTTGCCTGGCCTCATACAGGGGAAGGGCTGCTCAGGGCACCTCTGAGCTGGAAGGAGTGCTGTCCCTCTTACCAGCAGCTCTGGAGCACAGGTGTCCTCAGGGCTCGTCAGAGGCCTGTTTTTCCAGGGTAGCTTCCCAGATTCTGTGTCTGTGTCCCCACAGTCTATTTTCAGACGCCTTATGGAAAAAAAAAAAAGAAAAGAAAATAATTATATGCCAGCACGACACAAGCATCCATATAAAAACAGAGAGGAGCGTGAAGTGGTTCCTATTTCACGCGTAGATCTCTGGGGGAAGGTACACCCACCTCGGGTCGGAGAGGTGGTGTGCGGGCAGTGCAGCTTGCAATGTGACTTTAGGAACTGTCCCCTGCCCTCCCCCCACCCCGACATCCGCCCACAGCTGTCAGACGCAGCAAAAAGTCATTAATTATCTAGTGACCTGCTCTGCGCAATTATGTTGAAAAGGATGCCGCCTAATTAATGTGACGTGAGAGATCGCGCCCTGTCAACACCAATCAGGTCCTCCCCGGGCCCTGCAGGGACATCACTGCCCTGCCTGCCGTCCAGCCCCGGCTGTGCCAGCACTGCCACCTTGGCTCTCACAATCAGCATAGGGTCCAATACGGTCACCAAAGGGTCCCTCATGGCCATCCCGATGTCCTGAGGTCCTTGCATGCCCACCTCAAGGCCCACACAGTCACCACATGGGGTCCCTCCTGGTCACTTTGGGGACCACACAGCCAAACCAGTGTCCCCACAGTTACCCTGGAGAAGACCCCAGTGTCAGGCTGGGGCCCCATAAGGTCACCTCATGGCCACCTTGAGGCCCTACACTGTCACACTGACAACATGCACAGCCACCACAGGGTCTCACACTGTGACCTTGGGGCCCCACGCTGCCACACCGATGACACCCGTGGCCACCACAGGCTCCCACGCTGTCACCTCGGTGCCCCACAGGGTCACCACGAAGAGCCATGTTGTCTCCACAGCCCTACACACTGTCACGGTGGGGTCCCATATGGTCACCACAGGGTCCTACACGGCCACTGTGAGGCCCCACACAGACGCCATACGGCACTGCGGCACAGAGCCCGTCCCAGCAGCCGCGGGAAGGGCCGAGCTGTTTCTCCAGCCCTCTTTTTCCCGTACTGCAGGCAGGAGAGGCCACCGTGCCCTTGGCGACCGGGAAAAAGACGGGAAAAAAAACACCGAGATTCACCCCAGCGTCGCAGGGCCAGGCCAAGCTGGACAGTGAGCAGGGGAAAAACGCTTTCAGCCGCCTCGTTAGCGCAGTAGGTAGCGCGTCAGTCTCATAATCTGAAGGTCGTGAGTTCGATCCTCACACGGGGCAAAGGCGGGGAGCGTTTTTTTTTAAGTTTCTAGTTCCGACCGCGCTGTTGCCCGCGGCGAGGTGTGCGAGGGTCGCGCCGTGGCTCGTGAACTTCCTCTGGCTGGCGTTACTTTTTCAGAACCCAAGCTTTTCTCAGCATTTGGGATCAGAGAAAGTAAAGGTCAGCGCTGGGAGCTCAGAGGTTGTGCAGTCTGACCAGAGGAGCAGCAGGCATCACCAGCTGCACCCAGCTATGGCTGGGCTCGGCTTCCCCCTGCAAACCTATCTTACACACAGTGCTAACATCTTTACAAACCATAAGCATGTGCACATAGCTGCCAGCCAAAAATGTATTATTTAAATATAGAAATAATCATGTGCAAATCCCAAGATTTCTAAGTGTGGAGGCCAACGTGATGAACAGCTGCCTCTGTGCACTTAGGTGTCGGTGATGCGATGGGGAAGGGGCTGCTGCTCTCTGCCTCGCGTGCTGCCCTGCCCTGCAGCATCAATGATCATCCTTTTCATTCAGCTTTACCAGTGTGTGCATTACTCATTACAGAATGACAGAATGTCCTGAGTTGGAAGGGACTCATAAGGACCACTGAGTTCAACTCCTGGCTGCTAATATATATAATGTGCTATATATTACATATATATGTATACATATAATATATATATATGTGCTGTTACATATATATATGTATATATAACAGCACATCTCCAGCAGCTCAGGTTGTACAGCCTCCCTGTACCCTGCTTTTAGCACTGTGATGGTGGTTTGCTTCTTCACGCAGAATGGCCAGAGCTGGAAGGGACCTCGAGGATCATGAATCTCCAAAGCCCTGCCACATGCAGGGCCACCAACCTCCCCATTTAATACCAGACCAGGCTGCCCAGGGCCCCATCCAGTCTGGCCTTGAACACCTCCAGGGACGGGGCATCCACAACTCTCTGGGCAGCCTGTTCCAGCAAGTTCCTGTTCTTCAAGTCGGGGCTTTGACTGGAACAAATAAAGCATACAAATACTCTATGTATATGCTATAACTTAGTGATAAAAAGTCAGTTTATTTTAGAAGTAAAAATAATATTACAGTTATGGAGAAAACAATGAGGTTACAAATGCTGCACATTTTTCTAGCTAGAATTTTATTTTTATATAAAAATATTTCCAAAAGCCTTTATGATAAACAATCTCTAATCGGTCCTTGATCACATCACACGCAGTCGGGGTTTGACTGATAATCTGAAAGTACAGCTGAGGTCCAGAGCAAACCATCTCAGGTTGTCCACCGTGTGGGTGAGACATGAGCTGGAGGACGCCTGGTTTGGGCCCGCGCTGTGAGCTTCTGTCTGAGCTGCCTGACTTCTGCCATCAGCTCCTGCTCCTGGCGTGCCAGCTCTTGTCTTCTGTCTAAAGATGCTTAAATGGAAGAAACTCAGGCTTAATGTTGCAGCTATTTTCCCACAAATACCACAGATGCTTATTGGGAAAAATCCCCTGGACAGACAGGCTCTGCGTTACTACAACCCTTAAGCTCCTTGAAATTGGTACCATGGCAGTGTTATATTTTGTTACAAAAAGGTTGGATGTTGCTGGGGCTCCCTGGTAGCTCCAAAGACGTTTCCCGGTGCATGCAGGGTGATACAGGTAACATGCAAGGGATTTTAAAATGCGCCTTCATTGGCTGGGACAGCCTGGAGTAGATTATTGGAGACTACTTCTTAACTGTACCTCTGCAGGATTTTCATGCAGGATGGTTCTACATATGCTCAACAACCCCAAATCATACATAATTATGAAGCCTGAGCAAATATAGGTAAAATGATCAGGTCAGAATGGGACTAAACTAGGTTGAGGCTTAAAATGACTGGTCTCATAATGCAACACACTTCAGGCATTTCCTACTGAGCTATTCCTGGCAGTGATTCATTTTTTATGTTTTTCAGGTGTGAAACAGAAGACAACAATAAATGGGTTTACTACCCACTAAGCACCATGAATAATGACTCAATCACCCAGCAAGGTGTTCCAGTAATGCCCCTCAAGTTAAATGTGAGAAAAAAGGGGGCCCTCACTTAGAATCTTACTGTGCAATGATGACTGTGATGCAGATAAATCATTCAGGCAGATGTTCCCAGACTTTGGCACCTGCTGGAATTCTACCCCTCTCTCTGCATGTCTGGCCCTTAAAGCACACACTCTCTCTGTTGGAAATGCAGAGAAAGCATTGTTGTGCATGTTTGAATTTCTAGTGATTTTTTTTCACTTGAGGCAAAACAGTTTTTCTCTAGGGAGTAAAACTGGAACAATATCTCACTCCAGCTAATGGCAAGTAAAATTTGTTCAGAATTTAAAGACAATTTTTGGTCTATGGGGCAAAGCCATGCATCACTGCTTTTCATTTTAACAAATTACAGTTCTATATGTGGTGTTTCTTGCCATATAATTAATCTTCTGACAAATGGGCCACTGAATTCATGTGGAATATGGCTACTCGTACTTGCTGTTTTAGGAGACACTCATTTTAATAACTTGCAGTTGCTAATTAGTCCATGTTAAAACCATCAGACACATTAGGGCAAAGTCTGAAAAAGCTTGCTGAAAGCAACACCAATCAACTAATCTTAATACCAGCCACTGGTATTCTGCTTGTCTTGAGGAGATGGGATCTGTATCTGCACAACTACACAAATGCAGTATTTCAGGAGGATAACAGTCATAGAATCGTTTGAGTTGGAAAGGGCCATTAAAAGTCATCCAGTCCAACTCCCCTGCAGTGAGCAGAGACACCTACAGCTCAATCAAGGTGCTCAGAGCCCTGTTCTGCCTCACCTCGAATGTCTCCAGGGATGGGCACCCTCCATCCCTCTGGGCAACCCATTCCAGTGCCTCACCACCCTTATTCTAAACATCATGGTAAGCCCAAGGTGTAGGAGTCTTCTGGTAGAACAGAGTATTACAGGTTGAGGTTTTCAAATTGATTAAAAAAACAGTGCAAACTATCCTAAATTTTCTGCTTCTATGTGCTCTACAAAAAATACAAAATAATGTACTGAGAGAAAAGAATATTCTGATTTGGGGATGCACAAGGCCCTTGAAGCCAAGAAGGCCAATGGTATCCGGGGTTGCAGTAAGGAATGTGGCCAGCAGACCAAGGGAGGTTCCCTTCCCTCTCTATGCTGCCTTGGTGAGGCCACATTTGGAGTACTGTGTCCAGCTCTGGACTCCTCAGTTGAAGAAAGACAGGGATCTTCTAGAGAGAGTGCAGTGGAGGGCCACAAAGATGATGAGGGGCCTGGATCATCTCCCTTATGAGGAAGGCTGAGAGACCTGGGGCGTTCAGCGTAAAGAAGACTGATAGGAGGGATCTTATGAATGCTTACTAATATCTAAGGGGTGTAAGGCAAGTGGATGGGGCCAGACTCTTTTCAACAGTGCCCACACTGGAAATTCCATATGAATATATGGAAAAGCTTCTTTACTTTGAAGGTTACAGAGCACTGGAACAAGCTGCCCAGAGGGAACCACAGACACCTTAGGGTTGGAAGGGACCTCTGAGAGACACCTTGTCCAGCTCCCCTGCAATGAACAGGGACATGCACACCTAGATCAAACAGCCGAGGCCCTTATCCAGCCTCACCTTGAGAGCCTGCAGGGATGGGACATCAACCACAACAGTGGGTAACCAGTTCTAGTGCCTCAACACTGGCTGTGGAGATACTCAAAACTCACCTGGATGCTTTCCTGTGTAACCCACTGCAGGGAGTCTGCTTTAGCAGAGGATTGGACTAAATGATCTCTAAAGGTCCCTCCCAACCCCTACAATTCTGTGATTCTGTAACAAAGTTTAGATTCCCATTCATACAACAAGATTAAAGTAACCTTATGAATCATTTATAATGCTGCATCTGATGGATATCAATTGAGGTTCCTATCCAAGCATGGCTTTATACATTGGTTACATGAAAGAATACTGCCAAAAAACACTCATGTAAAAGGAGTTTAACCTATGTTTATCTTTAATGTTAGATACTTTGTTTGTTTTCTGCTGATCAATCCAGACCTTCACACCAATATCCAGTCTGTTGATACTGGAGAAAACTGCATATTCTACATACTCACCAAAACAGCCATCCTCCCTTTGCAGCTTTTCAGCCAATTCTAATGCATCATTCAGTTCATCTCCTAAAAACTGCTTCCTGTGTTCATCTGCAGCAGCAGCTGCCTTCTGCTCTTCCTCCAGTTGTGCTTTTCTCCATGTAACTTCTTCCCACTGTGCAACAGAGATATTGGGTACATCCTCAACAGATTTATTACAAGAAAAAAAAGTAACACGTAAAACCATCTGGATTATTACAGACTACACTTCCTCTTTAAATCAGAAGGTCTACTATTACACTGAGCGAATGCTTATTTTTTGAAACATTTCTCCTTCAAACACCTGGAGTTTGGTAAAAGTCTTGATTTAGAGAAAAAATGAGAGAAGCTTACACAATTAGGAATACGCCTCTTAAATCTAAAATATCCTCACTAGTTTGTTCTAGACCTTCCAGGAATTTCAGGCCGAAACAAGAAAGGAATTACTTAAACTATTTCTTCTTGTTCTACCTGTTTTATGCTATTCTACGTTATAGGCAGAAAACAGTTACACTATTGCCAGTCCCACTTAGGAAAAGAAAGAATGCAGATACCTTTTTTTCTTCTGCCTCCCTCATGGCTTTCAGCAGCTCAGCTTCTTTCACCCTGTTGTCATGCAGGAGCTTGGCTATCTCTTCATAACGCTTCTCACGGTCCTCATCATCGCGCCGTAGTTTCTGCAGTGCTTGCAGCCTCCATGCGTTGTCAATGCAGCTCTGCTCTGCTTTGGCGAAATTTTCTTCAGCCACCTAACAAAGTATTTTTCTTAACAGGACTCCATTTATTTTATTTCCAATATATAGCCTTACATACAGATAAGGGAAGGTCTTTTTCTGTCAAAGTGAAGTATCCTGTGGTATTGCTGTTAGACATCCTTAGCAGGAGTCTGCACCTGCAGTGCCACCCCTCCACTCATAGCAGGCTGTCCCTTCTGCCAGGGCTGTCTTCTGCTCCTTTTTCATCCTTGTTATTCTTTCCTTCACTGAGGGCCTTCTAAATGAGACATACACCCCCTCCATGATTTAGAGGATTTTGCTTTCTTAGCATGGATTTCATATGACTTGCAGGTGCACTTAACATGAGATTGGTACCTGAATGCCAATACTTCCACCCACGTCCATATGCTTCTAAGAATTGAAGGCTGTTTACAAAAATTCAGGCCCATATGTTTATTTCTAGACAAAATATAAATGCAGATGCCAAGCATATGGGTAGTGGGGTAGCTGCAACTATTTTTCCAACTGTGCAGTTACAAGTTCTGAGCTTGAAAATCCGAACAATTCCTAATGTCAAGCTATGCACATTCATTACTGTGATGAGAAAGACAGCTCCTTGAATTTCATGCCAAGTGCCATCAACTGAAAGTTCCTTTGCGGCTTCCTTTTGTTTTAGTATGATTACAAATAAAACATGTTTCTTAATAGGAGAAAAAGTTATTCTGAAGAGCACTTCTGAGTTTTAAATGCCTTTTAAGTTCTGGAAAGTAACGAAAAATTAATATCTGGTGGTCCCAGGGAACTTCAGCATTGCATATCAGTTTGGATGCTTCAGGCAGATTTTTGAAACCCTCAGAACTTTAAACAAGCCACCCTGATCAATTAAGATGGGTATCTAGAAACTCGATCTCCTTAGAAATATTTTCATGTTAACTTGTATTAGCTCACTGCAACAAATACTATTAAATAGTATATCAGTTAACATAACTGACTCCCCCATGTGAAAATCCATGTGAAAATCCAGCCATCTTACCATCTGAGCCTTCTGTCTTTCTTCTCGATCTGTTTCTACCCATCTCTGAACAATGTGGTCTTCAAGATCTGCCTTTCTTTGTCTATCATCTCTCTCTTCTCTCATTTCCTGGGTAATTGTCTCTCGATCTTTGATAAGACGCTGCCAAACATACAAGCATAAATTACTGTTGCTATGCTACTAACCATAATTTCGATTCTCTCTTTAACAATTATTAAAACTTAATTAAACTATTATTTGAATATATCCACACATCCCGTTCCACTGCATAGCATAAACTACCATAACTGTCCAAGAAAGTGATATTCCCTGCTGCTTTACCCACTTGGAACTGTGCTAAGCCTGAGTCATCAGAGTGATCTTCCAGCTTTATTCTGATGTAATTCCATCCCATGGATTACAATGGGGCATAGAAACAGAATTTCAACTGAAATTAATTAATTCATCATGAAAATGTTCTTCACTTTTATGGCATACGTTAGCCAAGACCTCAAAATGTTTCACAAATATAAATCAAGTTTCGTGGTACTGAGACTTACAATAAACACAACTGCAGACTGAATGCAAAGCAGTACGAATCCACTCTGGAAATAGAAATTTCAATTCTCAACAGTTTTTCCTCATATTCATCAGGGCATATCAATGCTATTTTCTGAAGAAGGCATAATTCTCTCCCAGTCCTGCTGGAATCTGCTGAGTTGTATCAGCAGGGTACAGAAGCACAACTGACATACGCTGCCTCTCAACAGGCCTTCCAGCCCTGCAAATGGCCTCTCACTGACAGCAGCAAAACGGTCAGTCCAGGGCATGGGCAGGGAAAGCCTGCCTGAACAGGCTCTTGTGGGCAGACATAGCCTTGGTTAGTTAAATAATTGCAGTCTTTCTAGCCTAAAGAGGATGGTCACTGAAGAAATAGCTCCTTTAAACAGATGACTTTACTGGAACACAAGTGATCTTAGCTTGGTTTGTTTTATGTAGCCATAGGACAGCTCTATTTAATAAATAAATGCTAGAAGAGATTTAGCCCAGTTATGCTCAGCATGAATGACAAAAAGTATACAGCCAAAAGCTTTAAGAAGTAAAACATAAGGAGACACATGCTTCAGAATAAGGTTTAGCAGTTTTGATGGCCACTTCTGTTTGCTTTCCAGCCAGATGTGCATGTGTGCAAGAGGGGGACACACAGCTCTGGTTCTGATCAAAATGGACATTACTAACGTCTTTGATTGGCAGTCTGGCTTTTCAGTCATATTTAAGTTTACATTCAAACAATATTTATTGATATAAAAACCTTTAACACTGAATAATGATCTTTCTGGACTACATGTAAGGCATTTGAGAAAGGAGGCGCACCTTCCCCACAAACCACCCATTCTGTTTTGCTTACTGATGCTGCTGGCATCAACTACATCAATCTGTTATTAACTGAGGGTTTATTCTAGAAAAGGTATCAGAGAGGAAACTTAAAAAAAGCCTTTCTTTTCCCTCACATAGTCTGATAGAATGAATGCAACCAAATCTGAGAACTGCATAGGAAGAACCACTAAATATAAACATCTGTATGGTTCCCTAGCAATTACCTGTTCAAAAAGCTGTCTTTGTGATTCAAGTTCCATCTGTCGTACTTCTATATCTTGAAGAGTAGCAGCTGTTTCCTGCTCTCTCATGGATGCCTTGAGGAGAAGAGAAACACGTGAAAATGGAGCAAGGAAGAGAAAAAAGCAAGAAAGTCCAAAACCAGAAGCGACATTCCACTTCTAAGTCCTAGTTAACTTTCTGTCATATGATGAACAGTGGAGAATACTGAACACTGAAAGTATAGGACAAGGTGAAAGTAAGAGGCACAGGAATAATTTTGAATCCAGTCACACATTAGGGAAATGTCAGGCTAATGCTAATAACCTGCAAGATCCAGCCACAAATTAAATAGTCTCTGAACCCAAACTGCTGTGGAGGACAGCAGAAAGATGCAAGTGGCCACCTGGGCTGAGCTGCAAAAAGAAGAATCTGACAGCGCCCCAACTCTGCAAAGTGTGCTGCTGAGATGCACAGAATAGCTCAGCAGAGACTAGATTTGTGCCCACGAGGTTCACAAGCTCAGGCTCTGCTCTCTCTCGTTACGGTGCTTGAGCTGCTGAGCCTGCAGGAGCAGAGGCAGACCTGGCCAAAGGCTGTTCCAGAGTTAATATGCAGTCTGGATATACAGCCTACAGACAACTGATAATTGACGAGTCCTTTAAGGAGTTAATTACATTTTTGAACACTGGTAATATAGAGATATATTTGGCTTTTCCCAGGAATTCTGCCAGTTAAAACAAGACACGGGAACATAGGAAGTGCCAAATAAAACTGTTAAATTATGCATTTACACTTCAAGTCATCTACCTCATGCTAAACACACCCCTGGACTCACAAATCCCAGTACATTTCAGCTATGCATTTTTTTCTTGGTTATTGTTCCCAATAAACCTTAAAGAAAAGAACTGCTTGAGCAATACTCAGCCTTTCTTGCAATGTCATCATCAAGACGTTTCAGCTCCATCTGACGCTGATCCTGCTGGTATTTCAGAAAACGCCTTCTTGAAGCATCTAGAAATTGTAGCTCCTTTACTTTCAGTTCTCTTCTCACAGCAGCTAGTCTTCAAAGCCAAAAAAAAAAATCAAAAGCGAGGGAATTTGTATGTATGAAAGGTCAGTAAAAAGGGACACAAGCTCACACCACAGTTACTCACCAGTTTCTGTGAGCCAATCCCTAAAGCACAAAGCGCAGGGCAGTCACTTTCATTCTTGTAAAGTACCCGGTTTTCATTTACAAGCCAAAATTAAATTCAGAGGCACACAGGCATCCTCTAATGGCAATCTCTCCCAGTTATGCTTTGAAGCCCCGTGTTCTGTTCCTGATGTACTTTAATAAGCACTAGTTTAGTATTATAATGATCCAGACCTGGAAACTGTTCCTTAGAATAATTGTCAGCACCCTGGTACCTCTTTCAGCACAAAATTAGTCCTGAATTTATTTGCAAAACATCAAACCCTTTCAAGGAACAAAACCACAAACTCAAGAATTAGTTTGCAAAGAAAATCCCACTGCTCATTTCTTAGAATTAGAACCTAATTTGTAGGTTGCAGAAGCTTTAAGGAAGTATTACTTTTAGTTGATCTAATAAACTGTGTTAAAATTCTCTTAAGCCTTCACAACTGCAAAATGTCTGAGCCACCAGATTAACTTTGGTATTCCTACAACTCTTTGCTCAGCAAGTTATACATAAAGCAGCCTTTTTTCTAACTTCACTAGAAATATAAGAATCTGTACAGTATATCAATACTCTCAATACTGTAACTTACCCTTGTATTTGTAGAGTAAGTCTGTCCACAGTGCATGTATGACAATTAGCTGTCCAAAAGCATTCACAATCTGAAGTGACTAGGCACAAGGCTCAGAGGTGAGACAAAAACACAAGTGTCTTGGCCTCTGATACATTCTATTCCCTTGGGCAAGGCAGCAATGCAACACAGATCACTTCATTCTCACCCCAAAATCTGACCTACCAGACCACACTGCTCTCCCGCACTACAATTTATAGAAATTAGTGCCATTAATCCTTTACTCATGGTTCAAAATGCAACAGCAGGATACTGCAGCCAGGTCCCTAACGTCTGCTATGCTGCAATACCTCCGCCTCCGTTCTGCCAGCTTTTCTTCTTCTTCCAGTACCATTTTTCGCCTTTGTTCTTCAGCTTCTCGGAGCAATTCCTGCTTTCGGTAGAAGGCTTCATCTTCTGCTTTCCGTTCCTGTGCTTTGGCTTCTAATTCATGCATTAATTGCCTGAATGGAATGAGATGAGAGGTGCGTTCGTATATCAAGAAGTCACCTCATTACTTTGAAATTTATATCTGTACTAGCAAATTAGTACTGGAGTGTGATGCCACGAGAGAATGGCAGCCCTCTTTATGCACTGATAAAATACATGGGAGTTACAGAGCTGACTTTCACAAACAGCAGGGCTTTTCAAATAAGTGCGAGCATTTTCTTCCTCACATTCTTAACAAAAAACTGGTTTCTACAGGTGTCTTGTAATCATGGCTCTCACTCATTTCAATGGTGAGCAAGGAACACCTGGCCCTACACAGAGTTGGATGCCACAAGGTTAAGGGAGATTTAGGTTCTCACTTCTAAACTTTCAACTTTGAAGTCTTTCAGCCCAGTATTTTCTGTGAATTTATAAATACATTTGGTTTAAGATAAGACTGCCTATTTAACTTAAAGATCACGTCAAACCCAATTGCTATTTACAGGTTCTTTAAAGTCATCTTCCCCACATTTTTTTAAATTATTGCCTCTTTTCTCAAACATGCACATTTTAACAGAAAAAATGAACTGTGTCCACTAGTCCCTCCCAGTCTGACCCTGTCTTCAGCTTTCCCATCAATACCTCTCTCTTAAGTATTCAATTTCATCCTGTCTGATCCTCTCCCGTTCCCGAGTTTGATAATCCACTACAAACTTGGGGTATTTATTAAATACAGGGTACTGTCCTTTCGTAAGTGGCATGAAGTCATCAAGCACACGTTGCGGATGGATATCTGGTGGTGTAGCCTCCATAAGATGATAAGCTTGTTTAATCACAGTGTTAATGTCCAGGTTGTTGCGGTGATGAAAGAAATACTGTAAGAGACAGGCTGCCATTTACATTCTACAAAAGATTAAGCAAGCTTTTAATACGCCTATGTAGGAATAATTAAGTAGATTAGCAAATTCTACATTCCAGAAGTTAAAAAAAAAAAATAAGACAAGGGATTCTTTAGTTAGCCCTATCAGTTATTAAAATGTCATGCGCTCAAGTGACTTGAGCCAAACTTCATCCAAGTTCTAAAAGTGTCCATGGGTCCTTTTTCTTCTGTTCCAACAACAGTTGTGTAACACACCTGGGAACCTGGGTGTGACGTGAGAGTGTCACACTGCCCACACAGAGGTTCATTCTGCTGGGTAAACCTCACTCAACATTTAGTGTTTACACATGAAACATGGAAGTTCCTCTTCCAACAGGATTATTCTTCCTGTCAAAGTCTTCACCAGGAAAAATTTCCAGTTAGCTTTGGAAAGATCTGATGCCTGTCAAAATGCTCACAAGCGCATTTCCAAGGTGAAACCGTTTGTCTGCAGAGATGTTTTCACATGAACAATCCTCCTCTTTCCTTCTAAGGCTAAACATGAGAAAATTTTAATTTAGCTTCAGAGAATGTCAAATAATACGGCCTAATTTTGCAGTCTGAAAGCAAAATAATGAAGCATAACAGAATCACTGCCTTTTTTTTTCACACGCACAAGTCAATATTAGGACCTCAGATAAAAGGCAAAATTATTGTGGCTGATGAACCACAGACATTTACTAGGCAATTTTTAGTGGCATTAGAAAGCTTATGAAAGCTGTTAGCGATTTTACTGCATGAAACTGCAAGAAATTAATTGGCAATAGGTGAACGGTTGGACTGGATGATCTTTTAATCTTTTCCAACCTTGGTGATTCTATGATTCTATGATTCTAAATTGCTGAACTTTTTATTCATTTATTGTACATTTGTCAGGTGTTAGATGACTGTTCAGTAATGCAATAATATATTAATATGGCACTGAAACACCTTCAAAACTCGACAGCAGCAGATACGGTGTTTTACACTTTTCTGTAGCCACACTTTTAGATGATCAGCTTAAAAAAAATCAGATGTTTACCTCAAAATCCTGACTTTGATTACAGAGAAGCAAAGGAGCTCTGGAACAAATAATATAGGCAACGACAATCATTAGGAAGTATGAGGGATGGTTGGAGAAGATATTATCGAAGACTTTGAGCCATTCTTCTCTTGTTAGAACCTCAGAGAACAGGGTTTCTAGAAGAGGCCAGGCATAAACCTGCATCATTTGGGAAATGTGACAAAATAATCCATTAGCAGAACTCACAGGAAAAAATATGAAATATTCTTGCCTTATACCAAAAATCTATTTAGTTATGAAAGAAACTGAAACCACACTAAAATATAAGCTTTATTACCCACTATAAGCATTCAAAATAATATGAGACAAACATAATTTTCTTATTTCACTGGATGTTTAAATACTCTGTTCAGCTTCGTGAAGCTAAAATCATCCTTAATGCTAAATATGAATAATTATGGCTTAGACTAATTCACAAAATTCACAACACCTATGTCCAATTAAAAAAAATAAAAGTAAACATGCATTTATAATTTGCCCAGTAGATTTTCAAGCAGTGTGCACCTGAAAGGGAAGGAAATTTAAGAACTAGTAGCACATATATGAGATTTATGACCATGCAAAAAGAAAAGCTTCAGGAAAACAATGGTATGTTCTTCACTTTTGTATCATTCATTATTATTTACTGAAAACTCTCGTAACAGATTTATGTCAAAATAAATCACTAGTGCACTATTGTTCCCAGTACTGACACTTCATATAGGACATTACCTGTGAAGTCACACTGTATTTTATTAAATGCTGAAGGAGTTCTTTGTCATGATGTGCTAAAATATTTTCCACCATACTAAGGATATTAACCGGAGGATTGGGAAAATATTCAAACCAGTGCTGACAAAAATTAACTAAAAAGAAAAACAAAACACAGACCACTGTAATCCAGAGTGATACTCTTGGCAACCTTAAGGCTTCATTGAAAGACTGCAAACGTTAAGAGGAAATTTTAAGCAGCAAAGCCTATTAAGATACTCCTATCTCTCTTCTTTCCAACCATTTATACTGAAATCACTCCCACAGCTCACTGCTCCTCCAACTGCACTGGCATGAGTGTTGGTCAGTGCACTGCGAACCAGACTGGGGAACTAACCTGGCTCAAAGGTACAATATAAAACAGTTGGTGTGCTGTGGGACTAAGTGGTTGGAGGCAGGTGGGAATACTTCAACCAGTATTTCTGTCTCACAAAACTGCAGCCTGGATCGAGTACTTGTGAACACAGTAAGGAAAATTTCTGTGAGCTTGGCTACTTATTCACTAACAGCA
Source organism: Centrocercus urophasianus (assembly GCF_019232065.1). Taxonomy (NCBI): domain Eukaryota; kingdom Metazoa; phylum Chordata; class Aves; order Galliformes; family Phasianidae; genus Centrocercus; species Centrocercus urophasianus. The sequence goes on from NW_024884253.1 coordinate 10,900,087, forward strand.
TGTGTTTGCAAAGTGGATGTGTATGCTTGGCAGCACATATCTTCTGCAGACTTAGCAACAGCTGCAACAAATAATTTAAGGGTAGTGCACTTTAATTTAGTGTGTTTCTTCAGCAAACAGCCGTAGCGAGCTTTCAGCCAAATGTCTAATTTTGAGTTACCATGTGTTTAAGACAGCTAAACACAGTAAAATTTTATGAGAGATCATTCCCTTTTGTCTGGAGTGGAGGTGGGTTTAAGTACTTTTCCCATGCCTGAGATACAGATTTTAGCTATTCAGTATGATACCATTATGCATGTTCTTACTGAGACTTTGCAAATAGTACAAAACTGCTAGCTTTTGCTATAAACACTGTAGAAGGAAATCTAGTATCTTGTTTTGATTTAAAAACAAATTTTGGACTTCAGCATACAGTTGCTACATATTAATTCCTGGCAATACCTTTAAAAGTGAGTCTGGTGAGTACTTAGGAAACCACCTCATTCGTTTCATCTGGAAAAGCTTTTTTGTATAGGAAAGCTTAAACACGTTGCTGCATATTTGACTTCTGAAAATCACTGCTTACCTACCACTGTAGCAACAACTTCAAAGCAGATCAGCTGGTTGTTCTGGAATAATTTTACAAATGGGAATGCTAGCAAAGGAATATAAGGTGTCTCACCAAAGATAGCAGACCAGTGAGCTAGAGCTGATAAGGTCCTATACACAAAGGCAAGCAAAGATGTAGAAAACATGGTTACAGAATTGAACAAAAGTATCATGTGCATTTTAAAACTATCGTTCAGAAAGACTGTAAACTTCAAAATAGATGTAGGCTTATACCAGTTATAAAAACACAAAAGCATTAGCACACTACTACTGCATTTTAGCTGATTCTAGCTATGGGATACATTTTAGATCACTTATGAATATATGGCAGCCTGGTCTGGGTGTTGGAAACCCTGCACAAAGCAGGGGGGTTGAAACTAGATGATCATTATGGTCTTCTTCAATCCAGGCCATTCTATGATTCTGCGATTCTATGAAAATATGAATCTACAATATTTAAATAAACATAAATGCACATTTTACCTCTGTAAAACTCTCAGCAGTTTCCTGCTTTTGATGGGATACTCATTCTGAATATTCACAAACGCGCTGTGGGTGCCCTTATCTATCAGGCTACTGAACGCTAAGTGGTTTTCAGGAAGTTGTAACAAGGAACGCCAAACAAACATCCTGTAATTAAAATGCAGACTTAGTCAAGCAACTTCTCTTTCACAGGCCATTAGACACAAGCAAACTGATGTTGTGCAAGCATGAACATGCATACAAACATACCTGTATTTTGCTGGATACTCGCCATATCCTTTCAGTAAGGCCTGTAAGCGTTTCTTGTTTAATCCACCTGGCAGTTCATTCTACAAAACAGGAAATTAGCAGTAAATGTGAGGATTTCTCATTCATTAGCTCTTTCCTTGCACTCTATTCAATGACAGTAGCTAAATATTGAAATTCCTAGCACACCTTAAAAATATATAGTGTGTACAGCTATATTATCCTAAGTCTTTCAACGACAGAGATCACTCATCTGCTTAAGTCAAGAACAGCTGCCACTGATTTCAAATCAGACCCTGCCTGACTATAAACTATATATAGTTAAATGATTGATACAGTCAAACATAAGACATATGTCAATGAAATAACAGATTACGTTGTGATGAGTATTTCAGGAGAAAAAGAAAGTATGTGTGTATATATATTCTCATATATGCATATATATACACGCGAGACTCGAGACAGAGACATGAAGAGAAGGCAGCACAAGAAGGGAAAGACACATGCCAGTAATACATCTTCTAAATGATCAAGAAAAACAAAGTAGCTTCTAGGCAGATATTTTAGAAGCGCAGTTTGCTAGCAGGGAAGCAGATTGGATGTAGCAAATATCCGAATGTGGCACAAGTTGAACAACTTCAGAGGTGCCCAAACCTGACTGGAGCAATGGTAGCTGTGGTTGCATCACATAATACAGGAGTTATGGACACAACGGAAAGAAGAAGCGGTGTTAAATCTCCTTTAACTCTGCTCAAACATCCAAGTGAATCAGTGCCTGAACTTATTCTTCAAACTTTTTTTTTCTTTTTCCCAAGGAGCCTTAAATGCAGACTGGAGAACAAAGTATTTGCAACTTCTTCCCACCTCTTTATTTTCAAGTGGTGTATTCATTTGCACTTTCAGCAATCTGGTTTGAATTTTGCTTCCTTTGGATTTCCAAGGCTGCTCTGACCTTCCTGAAGTCACTCTCGTTGTCAGCTTGTTTGCCTCTGACTTGCACTTGGGCCAATCTTCTACTACTTTGAACAGTGGAGGTGGAGGCTAATATTAAGTGAAAATGACTCAGTTAACATCTTGTAAGACAGAATAAATAACGCTATAATTTGATGTCTATTTTATATGCAATATCCTTGAACTTGAAGGCCACAGTACAAAGAACAGAGACATATTTATAACAGAAACAAATACATGTGATCTGTATACTCCTAAATAGACATGACAGTGAATTAAACTACTGTAATAAATAGAGAGACTGTGAGAATGTATACACAGCTTCCAAACATCCACTCAGACATCATGTTATTTCCTTGTTTAGCAAACACTGAAATACAATTGAGACAGTATAAATGCATATCGTGTAGTGTTCGGGTTATTTATTTCAGTATGTTTATCCACGTTACTAAAAGACTTTGCATTTCCATAGAACCTATTAAAAAGAACACAAAAGACTTTTACAAACCTTAATTAATCTTCAGTGTTAGGTAGGTATTAATTCAATTTTAGAGACTGGGAAAACAAGGAACAAAGTGGATATCCCAGTTCATGTCAACCTGGCAGCAAAAGTGCAAATGGATTGCATATGTGACATCTTTACACATCCTTCCTCAGCTCCAACTCCTTCATTATCCAAAGTTGGTTACTGTTTACTTCAGTGACACAGTGATTAAAGATATGTGGAATTCTGGATTTAGAAACCTGACTCCCATTAATAAATTACTTTAATAAAATAAGAACTGGTATGTAGAACGTTTATTATTTAGGGAGGACTGGGAGTATGATTGTGCCATAATGATGGATGCTGGGATCGAGTAACACAGCAAGAACCATCCATGCCTGCAGTTTAAGAGAGCATTACTTGCAAAACATTTCTTGGTAGGAAATGGAACACAAGCAGCACAGTGTTGTGCTGTTTCCGTCTCTCCCAAAATGTCATTACAAAGTAAAATCAGTCCCCATTAATTGCTGCAGAAAGAAGTAACATCTTCCCTTCCTCCCAAAACCAAAACCAGAGTGACACACTTTAAAAATACTGCATTACCTGGCAGGCTGGAATAGAAATGAAGGTAACTCAGCAAACCACTTTTTCTGTTTTTGTAGGGTTAAGTATGGCACTCCAACACTTCTAAGCCAATGACATGTCAGCAAACTACTGCTGATACAAAAGTTATGTGGACAGGTGTCATCCTTAATGGGATCTACTGCAATTATAAGAAATATAAAACACTGTACCTTATTCACCTCCTGAGTCAAAGCTTGGACACTGTATAAATTAAGGCTACCATTTTCCATTACTGATGCAATATACCGTCCATTGGGGCTAATTGCTGCTGTACTAATTCCTTCTTCATGACTCCCAATGACAAAAAGAAGTTTGTATGTTTCTACACTGATAAATCTCATAATATTATCTTGACTTAACACTCCAAGGACCTATAAGTCAAAAGGATTAATCAATAATGCTGTCAATGTCAAAAGAGAAATACCAAATTAAGAAATGCCATTCCATTAAGCTAGAGGAGCAACGGAACAAATATTTAGCACAGCATCTTTTCTGTGGGATGACAGGGGCCCACCTCCCCACTGTCCTCAAAAACCCCCTAAAATATATGTGTTGAATCAATTAATCAAACATCCATTCTCAAGTTTGTAAGTAACTGACCTGATTGGAGCCCCCATCAAAACTGTCAGGGAGGAATTCCAGGTGACGCACAGCTCGTACTTCTGTAGGCATCTGGATTATTCTTAGCAACTGCTTTGATTCTAAACACCATAAGTGAAGATGATTTGATTTTCCACCAGCTACAAAATTCCGGCCATCTCTGGGTCACAGATGAAGCAAAGTTTCCATCAGAATATTACAGTTTAAGCTACAAAGAAAGAGATCATACATTTCCTGCTGTGCCCTCATATCACTTTGGAATCTGACATTATTCCTGTCATACTCTCCTGAAAGTACAAAACAGCTTCTAAATAATAACATTTCTTTTTCATAGCTTATTTTACTGGTCATTAAATCAACTTTATTTCAACTGCTATGGGACTGTAATAAAAACTGCTATGGAGCCTTGCTGCAAGTATCAGTCACAGCAGATTTCAAATGTTTATCACTGCATACAGTTCAATACTTCCATAAAACATTTCATAAAAGAAAAGCAAACCTGTTTTAGAATTACAAGTTTTGTAGTCTGCCTTTAGAATGTTTAAAATAGCAACTTACCTGGTAACTGCAAAGACCTTATAATGTAATGCAGAACCTTCTACTGCAGTTGGCAACTGATATTTACAGTGAAGAGTATCAAATTCCCAGGCAAAAACAGAATTATCTTTGAAACAGCTGAGGATGGTGTTACTCAGTGGAAGAAAAAAAACCTGAAAGAATATGAAAAAAAAAATAAATGGAATAATGTCACCAAGGATGCACTCTTTAAACTGGATTACAATGAATGGCAGAACAAAACAAAACAAGAAGCCATGACAGTATAACTATTGCTGTAACTCTGTAAGGAAGTTACAATGCAAGGCTTCAATCCTTGTGGTGCATGGAGTCATGGAGATAAATGGAAGTAAATCCAGCTGGTGACTGCTCATGAGTGGTGTTCCCCAGAACTGGGGACCAGTCCTGTTTAATATCACCTGGATGAGGGGACTGAGAAGACCCTCAGTGAGTCTGCAGATGACACCAAGCTGGGAGAAAGCTGATCTGCTTGAGGAAGGCCCTACAGAGAGATCTGGACAGACTGGATCAATGAGCTGAGGCCAATTTATGAGCTTCAACAAGACCAAGTGCTGGGTCCTGCACTGTGGTCACAACAACTCCTGCAATGCTACAGGCTTGGGACAGAGTGGCTGGAGAGCTGCACAGCAGAAAAGGCTCTTGGGATGTAAGCTGACAACTGGCTGAACGTGAGCCAGCAGTGTGCCCAGGTGGCCAAGAAGGCCAACAGCATCTTGGCTTCTATCAGTGTACTCAGCACTGGTGAGGCTACACCTTGAATGCTGTGTCGTTTTGGGCTGCTCACTACAGGCAATTTATCTCACTGAAATGACACAGAAGTTTATCTGGGTAATTTTCAAAACTGTTCCTCCCTCTTCTGGAGAGTTCCAATGATTGTCAGAGGAGACATAATAGCAATGCTGGGAAAACGCACCCAGCTGCAAGAAAGCATGGGAGCCAGGAGCCAGAACTGCTCACGGAGCACAGGTGGGTTTTGAATAGCTTGCTGCATCTTCTACAAACTCACCTCTGCTTTCAACAACCTGCAAATGCACTCTGTGAAGCACTTATCCTTAGGCTTAATCTCCTCAGTTTTGCACAGATCTACTAAATGTAAGAAATGCTGTACAAAGTTTAGCAGTCTGTTCTGCAACTATGAAATGCAGTTTGTCATAAAAGAAAATGAAACCAAACTTGAACTTTTTTGTTCAATTATTCCAAATGTTTACCATTTACATGCAATTCCTTTTTAATAAAGAAAAATAAAAACAAATTTTTTAAATGTATGGGTGTTATTGGATACATTTTTGCTTAATGATACATCTCTGGTCTAGATCAGAGGTTCTACTTAGGTAGCAGCACAGGTAGCTTCAGACAGTGCCCTATAATTTTGAAGGTTAAACTCAAAATGTTTTCTGCTACTTGAGCACTGAGGGACTGACTACCCGAAGGACTCAGTGGCTGAGATCTGCAGTCAGTACCAAAGTTCAGAGTTTTGGTCTGAACAGTTTCTTTGGACATTGAAATTTGGATGCGTGGGATGGGATTCATCATGCTGTGTGTTAGTGACTTAAAGTTAGATGTCCAGCCCAAATTAGTCACCTGACAGTGAACAAAAGTTGCCCGTAGGACAACCTCACCTCACCTACCACGTTCATGTTTAAACAGACTGAGCTGCACGTCCTACCTTAGCGACTCTGAGGAAGCCTAGACAAAAATCTGAAGACAGACTGATGCCTATCGTGCAGACGGATAAACTTAAGCAACATGATTTCCACCTTTTCTTACTTCCAATTATAAAATTCTGTGGATCCTTCCAACAGCAAATGTAGCCCAAGAAAAGCTTCAAGTTTCGATTTAAGTTCTGGCATACTGGACCAGTTCCTCATTTTCTGCTTTGTCCTAGAAAAATACCACAAGCTGGTCACAAGCAGCTGTTGAATAAGCAGCAATGCTTTGAAAATTGTCATTACAGGCGTCTTTCCTTTAGCTCTTCTTTATTATTTGTCTTTTTTTTTCAACTGCTGTTCTTAACAGTATGCAACTCAGCCCGTCGTATTAAATAAGCTTTGTCTCATACCAGCTGAACTGAGGGTGTGTTTTGGAGTGCAAACTGGGCTTAAATTAAGAGGCACCACAAAGTACACTGCAGATCAGCATGAAAGTAACACAAGGACTCAAATAGCAAGTAGGAATCCAACTTTGGACAGTATGTGTCATGGTTGTACCTAATGATAAATCTGATCCTGAGTCAAGCGCTTATCTGAATATTTTGAATTGTGGCATGGGAGCAAACATCATTATCTCTGTTCTAAACATTGCAAAACAAAATCAGATAAAATGGATTATTGGCGTTGTCATGTTAGAAATGGTAGAGCCAAACCAAAATTGTAGGCTCTTAATTCCCAAATTCTTGATCTATTCCCGCAGTGATAGTCAGTAGTGCTCGGACTTAAAAGTTTCTTTCCATACTGTAACATCCTGATCCTACCAAATTCTACAAGTCGTTTATCAACAAGAAATCTCTACACTTAGCTTCAAGAAAGATACCGAGCAGCAGAAAAATCATAGAACAGAATGGTTTGGGTTGGAAGGGACCTTTAACACCATCTATTTTCAACCCCCTTGCCATGGGCAGGGACACCTCCCACTACAGCAGGTTGCTCAAAGTCCCATTCAATCTGTTCCGGGGCCTCACCAACCTCATAGTGAAGAATTTCTTCTTTATATCTAAACTAACTCTGTCCTCTTTCAGTTTAAAACCACTACCTCTCACGCCATCACTGCAGAAGTCTCTTTCCATCTTTCTTATAAGCATCCTTATTAGTATTGAAAGGCTGCAATAACAGAAGTCATATCAACTACAGAAACATCTTCTTTGAATGGAAGACATGATAATTATTTTATTGATAAGTTTTTCAACTTTTTGCAAGGGTTGATAACAGCAGGACAAGGGGAAATAGTTTTAAGTTGCAGGAGGGAAGATTTAGGTTGGATGTCAGGGGGAAGTTCTTTACAGAGAGAGTGGTGAGGTGCTGGAACAGGCTGCCCAGAGAGGCTGTGGATGCCCCGTCCCTGGAGGTGTTCAAGGCCAGGTTGGATGGGGCCCTGGGCAGCCTGGTCTAGTATTAAATGGGGAGGTTGGTGGCCCTGCCTGTGGCAGGGGGGTTGGAGCTTCATGATCCTGGAGGTCCCTTCCAACCCAGGCCATTCCATGATTCTATGATTCTGCGATCCTATGATTCTATACTACACAACAATTTTAATAAAGCACCAAAAAAATGCATACATAATTTCCCACAGTAATTGCTAGGTGACATTGCAGGTTAACAAAATTTCTGCCTGACTAAGAACACAATGAAAGTACTCAAAAGAATATCCTTGTCCTCTGCAAAATCAGCGTAGTTTTCTAGTGAGCAACTTGATGAGAAAGTTGGTTTGAAGTGGTATTTGTAAGACTATGTTGTAGAGCAGCACGTGTGTAGGCAATGATCTGGTTCTGCAGTGGCACTTACTGTAGTATTTATGCTTACGTTTGACATTTGGTGGTGTCAGCACACCTATTTAAAGCAGCGTAATGCTACAGTAGACATATTAATATCACACTCTGATACAAAGGAACTCTTTCTTGTTCCCTAGCTCTTCCAGTATAAATGTCTGTGCAGCAAACCAAAACAAAGAAACCAATAGACTAAAATGCAGCATTTTCTTTTTTGCTGCATTACTTTTAGCTTTACTTGCACCCACATTCCTTGCTGCGTGCATAGGAAGAAGAGAAACTCTGGAATAAGGAGCTGGATGGGCTAAGTGGTGACTGTTCAAGTTAGAATTATCACCTCAAACCTGTTTTTTGAACAACACTCTTAGAATCACAAATTAATTCAATTTAGTCTGAGTTGATCGAGGTTACATCCAACCAAATATGCAGTATCTCTAAAAGTGAAGATTCCTTAAATGCTTTCAGCAGATTTTTGTAACTACTGACTGCCTGGAGGTCTGACTGATATGACAGAAGAGTTAAGGGTATTAGCCAAAAGAACACAGAAAAGATTTTAGCTGCATTTTTCAAAATATCATAGAATCACATAATATCCTGAGTTGGAGGGGACCCATAAGGATCATTGAGTCCAACTCCTGGCTCCACACAGGACCATCCAAAATACAAACCCTTTGGCAGCCCTGGGAAGGCTGTTCCATGCTTGACCACCCCCTGGTGGAGACCCTGTCCCTAACCCCCAGCTGCCCTTCTGCTGACACAGCTCCATGCCATTCCCTCCAGTCCTGCTGCTGTCACAGAGCAGAGCTCAGTGCTGCCCCTCCACCCCTCCCACGAGAAGCTGCAGCTGCCATGATGCCTCTCCTCAGCTTCCAGTGCCTCTGGGCTGAACAAACTCGGTGACTTCAGCTGCTCCTCATGTATCTTCCCTCTGTCTTCAAGCACTGTGATTTTAATGTGTGGTGTTACTCCTCCTGAGGTATGTTTTTTTATCCTTTAGCAATTGCTCTTTACTCACCTGCTGTATACCCACAGACTGACGAACATTAAGCTTCCTTTTTCTTTGAAAGGTGTCCAAGTCCCACAGCTGTGCTGTATCAGTGGAGGTGGTGATGGCATATCTGCCTGAGCCATGGACAGAGATGGAAGACACCGAAGAATCGTGGCCTCTCATCCAACTAATGAGTTCCTTAGTTTCTGCAGGATGAAAAGAAAGAAGAACATGAAGATCATTCAAAAGGCAATGACTACTACTTTACTTTTTGTACCACTTTACACCTCGTACAGCACTATGCTGTAAAGGTGACTTTTAATCATACCTGGTATACGACCATTTATCACTGCAATCCAACAAACAAGAAACAAAGTCTTCATTTATTATACCACAGAGAAACAACTTTCTCATCTCTAAGTGACAGGTTTTATTCGCAGTTCTCCAGAGAAATCCAACTTGCACAGACTCGTTTAATTTAGCCCAAGAATCAATCTTAAGAAGTCATGAACATTGCAATCAAGTAAAGTAAGCATACCTTGTGGGCTGATTATTTGATGAGAACATCAGCAGAAATATCAAGTAGTTGAGACCAAATGTTCTGCTTAGTGTTCCCCACTTGTTTTAACTTGTGGACAGTTTGTATGAGTGATTAGGCAGCTATTTACAGGTGCAAGGAAAAAAAAGTTTAATGACAATGGGCTGTGACTACAGGAAAGCAGAGTCAGAAAGCAACACCTCATTAACTGTTTTAGAGTCCGAAGCATTTTTATGCTGTGTAATACATATTCAGGAAATAGTACCTCTGACTGCATGATTTCTCACTTGTGAATGCATGACCACTAATCTTTCCTCAGCAACTAACCCTATTAGTGGCAAGACTTACTTACATCAGCTGTTTTACCTGACTGACCATGGGGTTGCTCCAGCTGATCGACTGCTATGGCACCAAAGATGGGAAATGGCTGTAAAGCAGCTCACACAGACTAACAGTCAAACTTTCTGCTGTGCTTACAGACATTGGAGTGTTTCAAGCTGTTGCCAGATGAGAGCATACCATGGGATTACAGAGAATGGCTTCTAAATTAGGGGATGGCCCTCACTATTATCTAATACTTTGCTAAGGATAGTCCATCCAGTAGTACTTATAGGAAGGATGTCTATACTCAAAGACATTCTTCAGTGTGATTTGGTATCTGGAAACAGCACTATCTCAAAATGCAGGACTGTGAGATCATAGAATGAATCATAGAATCACAGAAGGCCTGCGTTGAAAAGAACCACAATGGCCATCTAGTTTCAACCCCCCTGCTGTGTGCAGGGTCACCAACCAGCAGACCAGGCTGCCCAGAGCCACATCCAGCCTGGCCTTGAATGCCTCCAGGGATGGGGCATCCACAGCCTCCTTGGGCAACCTGTTCCAGTGCATCACCACCCTCTGTGTGAAAAACTTCCTGCTAAGGATTTCTCTAAGTAAGTAAGAAAAATTTCTCAAAGTGCACCTGAAAACTAAGTTTGACCTTACTATTTTTGAAGAAAAAGCACAGAGGATTTCAGGCCTTATTTTTCTTCTCTTCCTCTATTTTGGGGAACACTGTTGCTTTAAAAACTGCACCAATAATATCATACTCAGACCTTCCAATTGCAGGCAAGTGACTCCTAAAGTTTTTTAAAAAGATGTAAGCCCGGACAATACAAGACACTACAGCTGGAATTTTTGATTGGTTACTTTAAAAAAAATGAATTGTCAATGCCCTTCCCCATTTAATCCATTCAGAGGCACACAGCTAGCCTATGACGTTAATATTTAGAAGCTGTTTCTGAATAAGGATACAGATCTACCAGCATTCTCAAAACAACTGACAGTTATTTCAGTGTTTACAGTCAATTAGTTGACATGTATTACTGCAAAAATAGTTTTAAACGGAATCAGTTGCAAACTGTCACACTAAAATCAAAATTTAAATGAGACAGTAACAATCCACATATTAAGGCTTTACATTTCTCCTTACCTGTATCAAAGCACTTCACAGAGTAATCAGCCAAAGCCACCAGGAATTCTGTCTTTCTGCGAAGATTAAATGCCAAAGCAGTGCAAGCCTGCATTGTTCGCTGAACAAGCTTGAACCTATTTGAAAATACATGTTCTCATTGTGTTAGGAAGCTTTGGCTCATAATGCCAAGTGAGGAATTACCTTAATCAGTTTCAATATATGCTGCACTCAGAGAAAAATGAACTCAAAAGAAGAGAGAAAAGAAATCGTATCTTCTTATACTGCGTGTAGGTAGCAGTGCTAAGTTGAAAGCACACACTTGAAAAGATATGCATGTATTTCTGTAAATGACAATACTAGGCTGTTGTAATTCCTTGCTTGTATTATTAATTGACACCACAACTCCTCTGGTAGTTTTCCATCACCGAAGTTCTATGAAATCGCTGTTTGTTCAGCTTAGTTACAAAGATCTTATCCTTTGCAGCAGCTAAACTAATACAATAGCACACAGGGAACCACATGAAATAGTGGCTTGCAGCTTCAGCTCTGAGAAAACCACCATCTGCACAGTCATGGAAAGCTAATGGTTAAAAACCCATGGCACAGCGACAGGTAACTTTCACACCCCTGAATGTTGCAGGTATCAGGACAGTTAAAATGGCATTGTATAAACATTCTTACCTGTTTCCATTCAGGTCAAAAACATAAATATTTCCTTGGTGGTCTCCAGCAAGCAGAGAATCTCCAGAACTGTCAAAAGCCACATTCAGAAAACGTATTGCCTTGGAATGATATCCTGTGGCACTATGAAATATGTTTACTACAACTCTGTGGAGAAAGCAGACAAAACAATTGTTTTGAGTTGTTTTATAACCATGTATTTTTTCCAAGACCTAAGATTAAAATCTCCCTAGATTACTGTTTTACAATTCTAACCATTCATAGTGTTCTGTGAGGAATCTTCCATAAAAAATATGTCTTTGTAATATAAAAAAATATATACTAAACAAGGGAGATCATTCATTATGTTGAAAAAATGCTAGAGAGTAAAGCAGGCAGGAGGAATTTCACCACTCATGGTCCTGTTATGTAGCTCCTAGCTACCTGATTTTCATTTATATTATTGTGTGACACTAACTTGTATGCTGGCTTATCATCATGTAAGATAGGGATACCTCTGAGTCACTGAATGCCAGGAGAGCACTATAACCACTGCCTGTATGCAGGTACTGGTGTGTACACCAAGTGCAAATGCACATCTGTATGGCCATGCAGCTATTGCTGCAAAGCAAAGATAAAACTAATAGCACTTTGCCCTGCTACACCCATTCCTTTCTGGGAGAAGAGGGAAGGGCCATAAAAATGAAACTGGAAAGCAAATTAGCTGTTCAGATTGTCATTACAGGTTTGTGATGTTAGTATCATTAACATCAATAAAACATATCACGTGACCTGTGATTCTAAAAGTAGCCTGAAGTGGGAGCACCATCAGTGTCGTGCCAGTACCTCCCAGCCTTCCTCAGCACTGCTCCCTGTCGTGTTAGAGCTCCTTTGGCACTGAACTAATTCAGTGGAGCTGCACCCGGATTTCCTGTGGCAAACACCACGTAGGCACTCAAAAGCAGCATTCTTACTGCTCTTCCCCTTGGACCAGACAGTGTTCTTCCGATATTTCCTAATAAAATATTTTAGTTAAACTATTGCGGGAATTTGGCCATGGTATCTTCTTAATGGAGAGAAAGAAAAAAAAAAAGAAAAAAAGGAAAACTTGAGCAAGACACATTTGACATCCACAAGCTAAAAACTACTGCAATGCTGGAGTCATTACAGCTGGGAAGGACCACTAAGATCATCAGTCCAACTGTCCACCTATCACCTGCATCGCTCTCTGAACCACATCCCTCAGTGCCACACCTCCATGTCTATGGAACACCTGCAGGCACAGCGACTCCACCGCCTCCCAGGGCAGCCTGTGCCAATGCCTCACCACTCCTACTGAAGAGTTTTTTCTTAACATCCATCCTGAACCTCCCCTGGCACAACTTGAGGCCATTCCCCTCATCCTATCGCTGTTACCTGGGAGCACAGGCTGACTCCCACCTCAGCACAGCCTGCTTTCAGGCAGTTGAAGAGAGCAATAAGGTCTCCCTGAGCCTCCTCTTCTATGACTGAACAACTCAGCCGTCCCCATAAGATTTGTGCTTCAGACCCTCGCAGCTTCGCTGCCCTTCTCTGGATACGCTCCACGCTTTCAGTGTCTGTCTTGCAGCGAGGGGCCCAGCACTGAACGCAGCACTCGAGGTGCAGCATTACCAGAGCCGAGTACAGAAGAGATAAGCTCCCCGCTCCAGGTGCCGCGTGCTGCTGACACAATGCGGAGCGCCGTGCGCCTCCTCGGCCACCCGGGCACAGCGCTGGCTCATGTTCAGCCAAACGCCGCCCGACAAACACCCTCCGATCATTTTCCTCCGTGCCCTGGGCCTCTCCCCGCCCCGCCGTTACCCGCCCCGTGCCGCCGGGCTGGGTTTGCGGTGCCAGATGGAGCCCTGCTCCCGGCTGCCCAGATCGCAGCTCGGCATCCTCGGCCGCCGCCGCTCCCGCGCTCGTCGATTCCCTTCGGGGTTCCCTCAACGGCCGCCGCCGCGGGGGGCGCCGCACACGTGGTACAGCCCTGTTCCCCCGTGCCGACGGAGAGCGGCGGGAAGAAGGCGGGAGGTTCTCCCCCCTTCCAGAGTGGAATGGATCAGCCCGAATCGAGCGCGAAGCATGCCGGGAGCTGTAGTTCTCACGGCAGCTGGGGGCGGGGCCGGAAGTGCGCGAGTCGGCCGAACTCGGCGGCGCCACGTCTGGCTCGGGGCTGTGCCGTTCCGGCGCTGCTCTCGTCTCTCCCTCAGCCGTCGGTTCCTGTGAGTCCTCGGCGGCGACGGTGGCTGCGACATGTCGGACCTGGGGGACTGGTTCCGGAGCATTCCGCTCATCACCCGCTACTGGTTCGCCGGCTCCATCGCGGTGCCGCTGATCGGCAAGCTGGGTCTCGTCAGCCCCGTCTACCTCTTCCTTTGGCCCGACGCTTTCATCAACCGCTTCCAGGTACGGGCCACACTACTGGTCCCGGCGTGCCCTGCGGCGCCGTCACCGCGGCTAGCCTGGGCCGAGCGCGCGCGGCATGCTGGGAATTGTAGTGCGGGGTGCGGGCGGAGCTCCTCGCAGCAGGAAAGCGGCCGTGCCTCGCTGCTCTGGCCTGCGCCCGGCTGCGGACCGGTTGGGCAGTGCGGCCGGCAAGGTGACACGGCCCCCCTGGCACCCTGTGTGGGCGGGAAGGCCGTGGAGCTTGGAGTTGGCATAACTCTGTGGCCTCATCTTCGTGGTTTCTGTTGAGGAGGTTCCTTTACATTTCTGTACGTGGCTGCATTGTTGCTCGAGTGAAAAGCAGAACAGCCGTCTGTTAGCTTCACCTGCCTTCCACAAAAGTTAATACCTCAAATTACAGTTTTCTGCACTTCTACAATGGAAATGTGACACTCAGCATTCTGATGCACTGTTTACACGGCCCATTGAAGGTGTTTATGCCCATTGAAGATAGGCAGTCACCTTCTGTCCTGGCTGTGTGCTGCCCTGCACTTAGCTGTGCCCGGTGCTGATGGTTGAGAGACTCTCAGGAGCCTCGCAAATGTTCCAAGCACCTTGTGCTGTCTGCAGATGCACACTGAAGGTTGCTGTGGGAGCTCCTCCTGTGCAACCTCCAGGTCAGAGTGGATTCTGTACCCCTTTTAAAATGGGGTCTGATCCCTGCAAGCAGATCCCTTCTGCGCTGTGGTGAAGATTTGGTGCTGTGTGGGTGTGATGGAAGCGCTTGGGAAAATTGTGTGGGATTTCTGTTGTAATCTTAATGGATTTGCTTATCAAATTAAGAAGCAACTGTTGAGGCTGCTGAAGCAGTGGTAGGTGATACTTGGGCTATTTTTAATCTAGTTCTTAATCTTCCAGTTAATTGTTAGCAAGTGAAAGGTAATAACCCGTGTGTGTATGATCTCATTCTGCAGTGTATAAATGTCCTTTTCTTTGTACAGATCTGGCGGCCAATAACGGCAACTTTCTTCTTCCCAGTGGGACCTGGAACAGGTTTTCTCTACTTGGTGAATTTGTATTTCCTGTATCAATATTCATCACGTTTAGAAACAGGTATGTTGTCCATTACGTTGTATGCAAATGGTAAATTGTCTAGAGTTAATGGAGTCCTAGCACTGCCAGACAGAGCTCCTGCTGGGACTGTTTGGGGGAACTGTGGCTGGTTCAGAAAGAATTGAGGAATAGGGCTCATCTCTGGGCCTTCTTATGTCAGTCCAAGGAGAAAGTGCTCTGAAAACTTTATGGCTGCCTCTTTGGGGCAGGGAGCCTGTTCAGTTAGGATCCTTTCTGCAGGAGGACCTGCTGCTTCTAGCTGTCAGATATCAGGAAGTGAAAGAGAGACTAAAAGATAGTTTCACTTCTGTTTCCATATGTCTGATGTCTATTAATATGAAAGTGTGATGCAGCGTATGTAATAACAGGTATCTTTCGTGAGGAAATAATGATGTTGCTTTTTCTCTTTTTTAAAGGCAAAGATTCTTACTTGTATTCTTCTGTAGGATATTCCGAATTGAGAGAGATCCTCTACAAATGAAGCATACTCTTCTGTCAAATAGAAATGTGAAAAGTTAAGGAACGAGTTGGTTTTTGAGAGTAGAAGGCAGATCAGACAATGGAAAAAAGAGTCATATTAATTAACTAACGGAATCCCAAAGCTGATGGTTGAAGTGGAAATGCACTGCAAGATGGGGGGGAATTATGGAAAACCTGCTGTAGGGAGCTCCCCTATCAACCTGTCTTCCGGAGAATCTTGTGGGATACCTTTTGAGTCATAAGAAGAATAACAGGGGAATAAATGAGTGTGGCCATGGTGCAGTATTGTATTTGGTTGTTTCTTAACTAAAGTAAGTAGTAGTAGTTTAGTAACTAGAAGTGGTTCCTTGTCTGTTGGTGGAAGGTTATAAACACATGCTTGTAAGTGAGTAAGGACAGTTATGACATTAAATTGTGCAAAGCTATATGGAATGAGAGTTCATGATGAATATAGGGGATTGTAAGACATCACTGCTTGGACATATTCTTAAAAAAAAATATATATATATATATATGTGCTAGTTGTGCTGTGGCAGAAGTCTCTTGGAAAGAAGTCTGATTTCAACAATAAATTTACATACCTGCACTACATACATGTATTTTGAAACTGGGAAGTCAGCTGTGGTTCTGTGGTGTGAAGCAAAGCATTTCACCATATTTTAACAGTAAATTTTCTGGTATAAAGTTCTTGATTATGTCAGTCTTTCTACAAAAAAAATCTTGGATCCTTCTGCACTTCTGATAGTGCGAAGTGTGTAAACTCCTGGTAATATGTTTACAGGTTGACATTGGCATAGATCTATTACTAAACTGAGGAATAAAGATTATTATTTTCAGAGTTGCACGTGAGTTTTGAGAGTACACAGGTGTTGCATAGTAACTTCAAAGTTAAAGGGGAGGAGATTTAACTTGGGGGAAAAAAATCCATGTGATTTTATATTGTAGTTGTCTTCCTAACAAGCTGATGTTTAGTTTCCTGAGGGAAATGAGATTGATGTGTTTTTTGTTTGTTTCCATTGGAGAAGAACATGACAAATTTAATCAGAGAAACAGCAATGGGAATATGTGGAGTTCACAGTAGTATGAACAATGGGACTGTGAGTCTGCAGCACTTCACTGGCTTGTTGTATGGCAACAATGAGGAGAAAATTCAGTTTTATGTTGTTCTTCAAATATCAAACTTGCCCAAATAGTTTTTTAAAGGTTTTTCTTTCTTCTTTCCCACCTGTTGTGTAACATGCATGGCTAAACTCGAATAATGTGAAACAGATACAGGAAGCCACAAAGTGCTAAGATTAAACAGTGGCACTCTGTCTTTTTGGATGTTTTGGTGTGTAAATCAGAAGTCAAAAGTTTAGTCTGTAAATTTGGTCGCAAGTGGTGTTCCCCAGGGGTCAGTGTTGGAGCCTGTGCTCTTCTGTATCTTTAATGAAGACCTGGATGAGGGCATTGAGTGCACCCTCAGTAAGTTTGCAGATGACACCAAGTTGGCTGGAAGTGTTGATCCTCGTGGGAGTAGCGAGGCTCTGCAGAGGGATCTGGACAGGCTGGATTGCTGGGCTGAAGCCAATGGGATGAGGTTCAACAAGGCCAAATGCCGGGTCCTGCACTTTGGCTACAACAACCCCAGGCAATGCTTGGGGCAGAGTGGCTGGAAGACTGTAGAGGAAATGGACATGGGGGTATTGATTGATGCTCGGCTGAACATGAGCCAGCAGTGTGCCCAGGTGGCCAAGAAGGCCAATGGCATCCTGGCTTGCATCAGGAACGGTGTTGCAAGCAGGAGCAGAGAGGTGATTGTTCCCCTGTCCTCAGCTCTGGTGAGGCCGCACCTCAAGTTCTGTGTCCAGTTTTGGGCCCCTCACTGCAAGAAAGATATTGAGGCCCTGGAGCTGGTTCAAAGAAGGGCAACAAAGCTGGTGAGGGGTTTGGAGCACAGGGCTTATGAGGAGAGGCTGAAGGAGCTGGGAATGTTCAGCCTGGAGAAGAGGAGGCTCAGGGGAGACCTTATTGCTCTCTGTAACTACCTGAAGGGAGGTTGTAGTGAGCTGGGGGTCGGCCTCTTCTCTCGTGTACCAGTGATAGGACCAGAGGAAATGGCTTCAAGCTGCACCAGGGAAGATTCAGGCTGGACATTAGGAAATACTACTTCTCTGAAAGAGTGGTCAGGCACTGCAATGGGCTGCCCAGGGAGGTGGTGGAGTCACAAGCCCTGGAGGTGTTCAAGGAACATTTGGATTTTGTGTTGAGGGACATGGCTCAGTGAGAGCTATTGGTGATAGGTGGATGGTTGGACTGGGTGATCTTGTAGGTCTTTTCCAGCCTTGGTGATTCTGTGATTTTGTGAAATCAGCTTTTTTGTGATGAACTTTTTGCTGCTGGGTTGTGGGTCTGTGTCAGCAGTATTCCTGGGTATTTTTTGCCTGAATGAAGTTATATGAAGGTTGATAGGAATTCAGCTCAGATGCTGAGGATTCTGCCAGCATCTTACCAGACTTGGGAGTTTTGTGTTTTTAACTCCTCTCTTTGCCAGGTCATAAACTCTGTGCATCTAAAGATAATTTAATGTTATATCATCTGCAGGGAATGTTGCTGTTTTGGTTTGTTTGTTGGTTGGTTGTTGTTTTTTTTTTTTGTCCTGGAAAATGTTGACACCCATTTGGAATGGGAAATTAGGCAAGTGTTTCTCCTTGGAAGAAGGTACTGAATGCATGTGTAATGTCTGTCATAGTATAGTAACTTTCTGGAGTGTAAAACCATCTTGGTGATGTAAGGAGGACATGATTTGCTTAACTGGACTGGTTTTCACATGACTTGATTGTTAAACTTTGCATTTGTGCTGTTGCTGTGTAAGTACATCTTCCTATTGTTGTTCTGTTTCCTATTGTTGTTCTGCTTCCTACTGTTGTTCTAAGACTTTTAAAAATTAAAAACTAAAAATCATAAGCCATTGACGGTATGTAGAATAACTCTTATTTGCTGAAGATTTCTTAAAACTTTTAAAGGTAGAGTTGTAATTTCTTATGAGTTTGTACCATCCCTAACAATTCTTTCTGTTTACAGGGGCTTTTGATGGAAGACCTGCAGATTACATGTTCATGCTTCTGTTTAACTGGATCTGCATTGTTGTATCCTTCTGTTCATCTTCTGGAGTATTTTGGTTCTCTGATTTCTGTCTTAAAGACCAGCTCTTAGCAACTAAGTTTTAAAGTGTAGAAATGTTTGTAAGCTTCTGTCTTCTTGGAAAGGTAACAGGTGGCTTGCAGGAGAATGCTAATGTATGTACTGACACAAGTTTGTAATTTGCTGAGAGAGGTGGAGCTGTTCAGCCTGGAGAAGAGAAAGCTCCAGGGAGACCTAATAGTGATATTCAGTGGAATTCAGGGGTATCTTGCAAAAAGAGCCCTTACCTGCTGGGAGCAAGGCAGCTAAGGCTGTGAGAGCAGTATTGTAATAGCTTCTCTGGCAGACTTCCTGAAGAAGCTGGATTTGTTGGTCTAGGAATGCTGGGAACAGCCCTGAGCTGTGCTGTTCTACCTGAATTTTCATTAGATCTCGGATATAAAACTGAGAGTTGTTGCACCAGATGGTTGTGCTGCCATTCCCAGGTATCTTGACAGGCTGGAGAAATGGGCTGATCAGGAATTTCATGAAGCTCAGTATAGCCCATGGGGAGCAGCCTCATGCACTAGAAGAGGCTGGGGACTTGGTGTTTGCAAAGCAGCTTTGCAGAAAAGGACTTGGAGGTGCTGGTGGTCACCAGTTGGACTGTAAGCTGGGAATGTGCCCTTGTGGCTGAGTGCCTCCTGGGCTGCACTGAGCAACGTGTTTCCCGCAGGGGAAAGGCTCTGCTCAGCTTTGGTGGGAAGACTGAGGGGCTGCATGCAGCCCAGCTATAAGAGATGCAGAACTTTCAGTACTTCTCCAGTACAAGAGAGACTTGGATGTACTGGAGCAGCTCCAGTGAAGAGCTGTGAAGATTAAGGAACAAAAGCATGTGTCACATGAGGAAAAGCAGAGAGAGCTAGGACTGTTCAGGCCAGGAGAAGAGAAGGTTTAGGGATATCTCATCCGTATGGATACTACCTGATGGGGGAGGGAGTAAAGGAAAAGGCAGATTTCTCTCATCCTTGGTGATGAGAAAAAAAACAGGCACGAAATGAAACAGATTTTCTATTTAGATGCAAGAAATAACCTTTTTACTGTGGCACTGATCAGATGTCAGAGGTTGTATGGTGAGGTTTTGGAACCTCCATCCTTGGAGCCATTCCTGTTCTGTTGGTGCTTTTCCCAGCCTCCTTGCAGCAATTTGCAGTGGCACAACATGTAGGAAAGAGTGAATGTTAACACCAATGTAAACAAGATGCAGTCAAGAAAACTATTGTAAAACTATTATGTAGAAATGCCACCTTTTATCAATAGATGAACCATCTCTAGTCACATTCCACTGCATGGAGGGAATTCCTGCTAGTCCTGTTGAGCCACAGCTGTAACTAGGAAAACAACCTGTGCTGCTAAAAAGCCATCTGCATTACTGTGGTTATTGTCTGCTGGCTGTGGACTATGAGATGAATCTACTGGTTTGACTTTCTGACTCGTCATTTTGAAAGATTCCAAGTGCTTGTTCCATACGTGGTGTAAGGCAGCAAGCTGAATGCATGATGTAGGCAAAACCTTGGTGCCATGTTGTGTGTTTGTGAGTTGCTAAATGCATTCTGTTCATAGCTTCTTTTTGTCTGTCTGCTGCTCTTTCCTTAATGGTAAAATGGCAGATAACTGGCTTGGCAATGGACATGCAGGTAAGTGCAGTGCAGCTTTTTTAGGTAATATTCTTCGGTTTTCTTGCTATTTACCAGCCTTACAGGCAGTGTTATCCACATGACCACAGAACACAGTTAAAGCTAGGTTATTTTAGTTTATATCAAAATATTTTGGCTGTATATATATATTTTTGGCAGTATATATACAGTTTCCTCTAATGACTGTGTTTCTGTATTTTGACTCTTCTAGTTAAATGTGGTTCCTAGGCTAGTCTTCTCAAATTCATTCCTTTCATTTGCTGACTGAAGACTTTATTGTACAAAATGCAGCTTCAGATTCGTATCAGAACTGTGAAGTGCAAAATGCTCACAGGAATGGTTAAATAGCAGACTGAAGGACCAGCTTCAGTGAGGGAGTTCTTTTCTGCCCAAATGTTAAAATGGAGGGAATAAGAGAAACATTTCTTGAATGCAGTTGTGTCAGGTAACTGCATGTCTTCAGCATCTTTGCTGTTATCCTCATCTTATTTCTGTTCCCATCACACGAAGCTCACACCAATATCCCCAGTTCTATACAAGATTACCTTACTGTTTATTAGATTGTTCCTTAGGCTCCTTTCATAGATAGACATAGCAATCATGCA
The DNA here is from genome assembly GCF_019232065.1 of Centrocercus urophasianus. Lineage (NCBI taxonomy): Eukaryota > Metazoa > Chordata > Aves > Galliformes > Phasianidae > Centrocercus > Centrocercus urophasianus. The sequence goes on from NW_024884253.1 coordinate 10,921,165, forward strand.
TTTGCAATCACGATTTACTTCAGTTTAGGGCTGTTAATAATTTTACATTTACTTTGTTTTATTTATTTTTTGTTATAGAGAAGGATCCAATTTTATTTTTATTTTTTTTTTACAAAAGAGTGCTGAAATCACATTTTAGAAATTTTAGACTGACTGCATTGATTTGTATCTTTTTGTTAAAAAAGAAAGATAAAATGTTTTTTAAATTTGTGCACAAGATATTGCTTAAAAGAAGGTTGTTTGGGATATAAATGTGTTTTTGTTAGAATGGAGTTTTCCCTTGTGTTGAGTGGCTTGCTTGGAAAATGAGATTATAGAATAGGACGACTGGTCTCCCTTTCAGTTACATTCAGAAACTTTTTCAGTGAAATAAAAATCATTTTAATAATGAACCTAAGGTGTTGGTATGGAGAGTCAAAGTGCTGGTATAACTTGGGAAAGGCTGCTTTCAGTGGAACCTGTTGACTGTACCACTCTTGAAGGAGTGTGCTTTATCATCTCTTCCAATCACTCAGGCTGTTTTGTACTATTGATGGTGCATTCTCCAGTTTAGAAATCAGCAGACAGCTGTAATAGAATATTCTATTTGTTTCACCAAAAAGAATCCCATCAGCTCATGCACAGTTGTGTAAGTATGTGAAATACTCTCCTCACATGGAGCAGAGGTTGGCTCCAAGCTCTACCAAGGTGATTTTGCCGTGCCTGGCTGTGGTACTTCACAGTGGTGGTTTGCTGGCACACCTCCCCTCGGTGGTGGTCTGAGAGACACAGGACTGGAAATCATGTGCAGGAGCCCTTTCTCTGGCATGTTAGAGTAGTCTCAGATGAGTACGTGTTTGGGTTGTGCCTTGGATCGTACATGGAGATGATTGTGGCACAAACGGTGCTGGTTGCTGTAGGTGTGGTACCAGGAGCTGGGACCAGTGCTTATTGTTCCACGTAGTTGCTTTGGAGTCTTGGTCTTGTGATGCTGTTGCTACCCTGAAGCATGGACTGCACATGTTAGAAGTGAAGTAATGTTTGGTCAGACACTCAGGGCAAACCTATTTTTAATATGTGACTTGGTAATTTTGTACCTTATCACAAATTGCACCACCTGTTTGGGCTTACAGGCTCACCAAAGCTGTCTTAGACTGTAACCTAATGGGGACCTTGTCTTCGTTAAGAATATTTTCCAGCACAGCAAAAGAGAATGTCTGTGTTCTCTTGCTTAGCTTTCTGATCTTGTGTGCAGATGCATGGCACATGGTGAACATTCTGAGGCAATCTTTCAACACTTGATGATATATCATGCTTTTAAACCTTAGAACTTCTGGTGCCTGTTGAAATTTCTCAGACTTCAGTGAAATTGATGGTAACTTTTTGTCTTTTTAACATTGCAGTTGCTGATGATTCCGCTCATCATGTCTGTTCTTTATGTGTGGGCCCAGCTGAACAGAGACATGATTGTATCGTTTTGGTTTGGAACAAGATTTAAGGTAAATCGTATTATTGGAAAGGTTTCTGCCTTGAATATGCTTACAAAGGCAATGAGGGACAAAATGGAAGTATTTTTTCCAATTAAGGATGTCCTATGCTTTCATGAAGATATATACTCCTTGAGATGCAACAAAGACAGTTCTCTTCATTGTCTTCCATGTTATGTGAGGACATCTCTTCAGTAAAGCCACTCTATTGAGTGACAACTGAAATTCATTGGTCTGAACAAAAGAGGGAAAATCCAACTAAAAGCTGAACAGTATTGAGAAAATGTTTTGAAATTACTCTTTCCTGTGCAGGTTGGTTTGTTTCTGCGAGGTCTTGTGATGAAAACTCTTTTGATTGTTGTTTCCAGACCCTCTTAAATTTAGAAATATTAGGATTTTGTTTCAGATGGCATGGAATGTAGATGGCAGAAGATGTATCTACTTAAAACAAGTTTGATTTGTCCGCACATTAGTGGTTGCTCAGGCTAGAGTGACCGCCTTTTTGGTTCTAATCTACTTAAGTTAATATAACAAGATCTGTGCAGTGCTAAAACATTAGGATTCTAATCATACTTAGCAGTGCAGTGGATCTTAAGCAGGTTCAAATTCCACGCTTGCACATACAATTTATGTATCCCTGTTCTTTTTCAGGCCTGTTACCTTCCATGGGTTATTCTGGGATTCAACTACATCATTGGAGGATCGTATGTATTTACAGATAAGACCTATTTGAAGTTATGAAGTCTTTTACAGCTCTCTCTTGTCACTCATCAGCAGCGTTACTAAAATAAGAGGCTCAAAGCTGTATAATTGGTCTGGTCCTGGTCAGTGTTGTATGGTGATTGTCTAAGGTAATGCAAAGAGGAGATGTGGACATGAGACCTAGAGAACGTAGGTGAGGAGAAAATAGTAATAATTTGATTGGTCTGGTAGATCTGTGCATTTGGCCATTTCCTTACTAAGAGCATAATGCCCAGTAAAGAAAGATTTCATCCTGTAAGACCAGCCGTTACTGCTGATTTTGGGAACAAACATAATTTGAATCTTCTAAGTGGTGTTTCTTCTTTCCATCAGAATCTCATCCAATGTGCTGCTTTTATCAGCATGCAAAACACGAAGAAATGGCGACTGCAAGCCTGTGGAGTGCCATATTAGCACTTTCTGTCTCTGTTGGCTTGTTTGGCATTTCTCTGAGCAAACAGTGATGCAGAGATCTCTGTGTGCAGTTTCCTATTAGTGCCCAGTATTGGCTGTGGCCGCTTGGTGCCGCTGTAACACAATGACAACAGCGAGTTGCATGGTTGATTTATAAAAGGAGGAGATGGGAATAGGGCAAAACCAATTCCCTTTTCTGGCTGTGCCTCCTACTGACTCATCCGTTACTTGAGAAGGCTGCTTGCTAGATACCTGCTGTTTCTATGCATGACAGAAAATACTCAAGGGCCTCCATTCAGCAGTGTTCCTGCAAAATTAGGAACAAAACAGTACAGCAGGAGACAGGTTGTCCAGCAAAAACAGCAATAACTTCTCAAGCTCTACCAACTATTATTTTAGGACACTAATGGCTATACGGTCTAATTCTCTGCAGTAAACAAGCATTTAATTGCATTTTCAGTACAGTCTGTGAGAGTGCTTGGAAGGGAGGCTGGAACAGCCTGTGGATGCATTGGCACTGAATGCTGGCCCTTCTAAAGCAGTGGTTGCAAAATGCTGAGGGAAGGGAAATTTCTGTGGTTCACGGCGCTGGCAGTGCCTGTGGCAGGTGAACAATAGTAACTGGCAGAAGATGAGCACTCCTTTATTTCTGGGGAAAACGGCCTGCAAAACTGTGCTTGTTCTTTTTCCTTGCAGAGTCATCAATGAGCTCATAGGAAATCTGGTTGGACACCTGTATTTCTTCCTAATGTTTAAATACCCAATGGATCTGGGAGGAAGGAATTTTCTGTCCACACCTCAATTCTTGTAAGCTGACTTTATACTATAGCTCACTGTTTATTTGGGCCAGTTTTCTGGATTGTTTATAAGGACGTATATCTTCTGGGATTGCAGAGTGTAAAATATTTTGTTAAATGAACGTGCTTCAGCATTTAAAGGCTGTGATATTGTGTACAGATTGAGTCATCAAAATGTTTTTTTTTCTTGTAGATGGTCAGTGTTCCTTGTTTTCCCAATGGATTACTTGTATTCCATACCCACTCTTGAGAGTGAGAGGAAAAGCTATGCCTCTCCTAGTGAATTAAACAGTAGCAAAGAAACCTCACTGCCAATTATCAAACAGTATCCATCGGATTCTTTTTAAATTATTTTTTCCTGTAAACAACCTTTTTCTCTATTTCCATGTATCATTACAGTAACTACCAGTTAAGCAATACATAATGACAGAAATCTGTTGTAGATTTGTTGGGTGCCTTTATGTGTATCTGCTCTGCAGTTGGTATCAGTAACCCTGGCTGAGAATTCAAGTCTTGGATTCTGAAGTGCTCTTTTTGTAACCTATTCATTGTTTTGGCACTGGAATATTGAGATCAGAAGCCAAAGACTGCAGTTTCAATTCCTTGTGACCACATCCATTTGAGCTGTAAATATTCTTTCTCTACCAAGCTTCAGTCAGTGATGTGGTTAGTTAAGGGTTTGCCCTATAAGAAGGTTAGAAGATGCAAAGTTGAATTACAATTGCACCTCACAGGAGCTATAGCTAACTATTTATTATAGAGCTGAAGCAACTCTGCGTTGATAGCACCCTGGATTGACATCTGCAGAAAAGCTGTATTTTAGGACATTACATTTCAGTGGTAGTCTGAGTTGGATGATGTGGTCTTACAGCCCCAGTTTGTGCTGTCCAGGTCACTTAAACTTTGACTTAATCAAAGTAGGTGCTTAGAGCCTTTGGTCTGCAGTTCCTCAGGAAGGGTTATTTAGAGAGCAGTGAGATAATTGTAGCTTTGTAACAGTTGGAGAGAGAGATGCTCAGAATTAATTTGGATTTTTTTTATTACTTCTTCGGGGGGGAAAAGGGAAAGGAGTTCAGGGAATCAAGTTTATATCACAGTGTTTATTCTCAACAGTGAGTCAATTCGTATTATGCATCTTTTCCCTTTGTTTGGATTATTATATATGAACATATCCTAAAGGTGCATGCTCCCCAGAGTTCCTCTTTCCAATTTTAAGCCCTCAGTACAGTAAAAGAATTCTGTGAGGTACTGCTTTCAAAAAGTAGTTTTATTGCAAAGCCTAGCAGGTAAAAGGAGTGCATAGGAAAGTATTCTGGTAATTACTCCCAAGATACAACTCTTTCTCAAACTCTCTCTTTTGGCTTCTCCTAGGTACCGCTGGCTGCCAAACAGGAGAGGAGGAGTGTCAGGGTTTGGAATCCCACCTGCTAGCATGAGAAGAGCTGCAGAAGATCAGCAGGGTGGTGGAAGACACAACTGGGGTCAAGGTTTCCGGCTGGGTGACCAGTGAAAAAACTCCTCCTGCCCTTGGGAAACAGCAACTCTTTGGTTTTATTTGCTTGTAGGATTGATCCTTCCTGGTGCAGAGCTTGCTAAAGAACTGAGCTCTCTGTAGTGCTGTTGGATTTTACTGTTTTGGAACAATTTTTCTGGTGCAAGAGAAAATTAAGAAAAATGTTCAGAAGGGAAAACATAGATCTTACTCCAGGCTAGCCAGTAGTGTCAGACTTGATTCTGCCATTAAAAATAAGCTGCCTTTGTACAGTCTTGTCTGTCTGTCACAACAGGCTTCCATTTTTGCCATCTTGTTCTGTGCTGTGATGGAAAAATATACTGATGTTCTGTCTCGCCTGTTAAAAGCTTTGTTGGTCAAGAATTCAGTGTATGACAGATGGATCAAACTAACCCTAATGTCTAGGAAGCTGATTTTTTTTCCATAGCTGTGCTTAAGTCCTGGGGTCTTTCGAAACATTAAGTGATATTTTTGTGCTGCATTCATAAAGTAAAGTGCAAATGTTTGTTTCCATTATTAAGCTGTATTTTTGAGAGCAGTTTTCTCTTGTCATGCAGCATATGTCCAACCCGATACAGCATGAGATGTGCAAGACTAAGAATAAGAGGGCTTTCATTTCAAATGGCAGTTGCAGATATTCACACAATTGAAATTTCTAATTTTTCATGGCATGTCCAAGGCTTGCTCTGTTTGAACTGAAGCTGCCTGAATTCTTTGGGTTTTTTTTTTTTTTTTTTTTTTTCTTCTCCTGAGATCTTCTAAGTTCTTGGCTTCTGGCTTTCTGTTTTGATTGTAAAATCGGGTATTACAGACAGTAACTTACAACTAGAAAATGTAGCATACTGTGGTTAATATAAAGGGTACTCAGTGCAGCATTATGTTTATAATAACTGAATCTACAACTTTTTCTTAAAAGCTTTAAGAGGTCAGAGAATCAAAGCTGGAAATAAACTTTTCCAGGTTAAAGATATAATAGATTATTATTTTTTTTTACTACAGGATTCTTTCATTGTTGAATGAGGAACTGTACACGGCTTATTAGTATCTCAGTTTTTCTGGTGAATCTTTTTGACATGGAGAGGGAATGATTCTGTACAGTAGTTTTCCTAGTACTGGATTCTTGTAGGCAGAGCACAGGGCTGAGATCCAGGAAGCTGTAATGCTGACTAGCTACTTTCTCACTTTATGAATTTGAGCACACATTACTTATCTCAGTTTTTCCAGTGGTGAAGAGGACTCGTGCATCTCTCATAGGATTCTTAAAAAGTGGGCACCCCACAGTGTTCTTGGGTCATAGCTGCTAGTGGAAAAAAAATAATGCTTAAGGTCAAGTGAATAACGCTTAAGCTAGCAATGCAACTGTGCGAAATTTAACCAAGACTCGTAAGTTGGAATACAGTTATCATTTTTTTTTTTTTCCTATAGCGGAGAAAAAGGAGTACTGTCACTTTTCTAGGATGAGATTGGAGTCTTTGAACTTCCAAAGACTTTTAGTGTTTTCCATTTTACTGGGTAGGCAGGGCACAGAAGGCTGTTCTGCTCCAACTTGCGTATCTCAGGTATCTACAAGTAAGTGATGTGAATCTGGGCCAAAACATTTTTATTACTTGTTTTTTTCCCCCCCTTTACTAAATCTGGATTATGAAGGTTGATAAACTTGTAAATACTATTTGATATGAAACTGGTTAGAAGATTTCAGCCAGCTTGCCTGAAAAATATGCATGCTCCATTACTTTATTGCAACTCCCTTTTGATGATCAGACATGTGAGCGAATGTAGAAAAGTGATAAGAGTCACAGTATGTGCTTTGAATTACAGGAACTTGGGAGTTTGGAAATCACCTGCCATTTTTGCCTATATAGTTGTAAGTTTTAAAGATGCTCTTGTCTCTGTCTTTATCTACAGTGGTGGGCGGGAAAGAGTACTGCAGTGTTGTAAATACTAATCTGTTGTTGACCAACACCTGTTATTTGATGCTAACTTCAGAAGTTTCAGAACCATCAGTTTTATAGGAGTCATGATGCAGCTGATGTTCTTAGTTATAATAATCACATCACTGTCTCCAGGCTGATATCTTGTCTTTTTGAGTCAGGAGCTAACTGCTAAGTGAAGATGCAGTAGGTTGTGACTCAGCTTAAATTCTGGTACACTCAAGTTGCACATCTTTTTACAGAAGGCCATAAAGGGGGCACGAGTGGGAGGAAACATGTCAAGAGTCATTGTCCTGGCCCTGTGCGTTGCACTGTTTTCAGCTGTAGTGCATCCACCTTCTGTAAATTAAGAGGAAAGGGATTTGCAAGGAAGATACACTTTTAATGAGTCCTGGTTTGCTTCTGAGCTGCTTCAAGTCAATTTACATTGCTGGTATGGAAGATTCACTACAGAATTCCGTATTGTAAATTCACTTGATTCATTTCTCGCTTGCCACTTGACCTGAAGCACTGTTTGTCCTCTAGTGTACACTGAGAATGGCAGTCTCTTGCTAAATGAGTACCTCCTTTCTTATTTTGTACAGATAATTTCTCTTTTTGTAATCACATTTTGTTGGCGAAGTTTTAAATTAAAGTTTTAATCTGTTATTGTCTCTGTTTTGCTAAATCATAATTCTACCTAAGGCAAGTTTTCTGATGCATGTGTCTCTAGAGAATATCTGACAGCTGCATTGGGACACAGTGGAGGGGAATCTTGTTTTCTCTGATCATTCTTTATTTATAATTATTTCTTTGTTTATCACCATGAGTTTTGGCAGTCTGTGTCCTGACTTGGTTACTATCCTTTTACAGATTTTTTTTTTGGGGTGAGTGTGTGCTTAACAATTCATTCAATCCTTATTGTCCTCCGAGAAAGAAATGCCCTTCTACTAACTCAAGTTTTGTGAGGTCGATAGAGATCCTGCCAGATATCCCCAGATGCCAGGTTTTTTTTTAAGGGTCTGTTATCTCAGCTGATTTGGAGACACATCCTCCAAATGACTCTCTTGAGTCTGATCATTCATCTGAGTAATCGTAGAGGTGCCAAGGAAGGTCACTGACTTGGTACATAATATGCTGTGTGGATTTGTTGAGTTCTTTAAAGTGCAGCATCTTGGTCCATGCTCAATACATCCGACAAAACATAACAAGTGTTTGCTTTTTTATTTTACTCAAGCTGTATAAATGGTCAGTGGGAGAGCCAGGAATGTGAAGTCAAATGTCTGCTTCTGAAATCCTTCATCTTTCATTCTTATTACTTCGTCTTGGTGGCAGCTATTCTCTGGTAGCTTGGTGATTTTCTTGGTGCAAGAAAGGGACATTGAGACTCTGGAGCATGTCTAGAGAAGGGCAACAAAGCTGGTTGAGGGGTGTGGAGCACAGGCCTTACAAGAAGTGGCTAAGGAAGCTGGGATTGCTCAGTCTGGAGAAGAGGAGGCTCAGGAGAGACCTTATCACCGTCTGTAACTGAAGGGAGGTTGTGGTGCCATGGGGATTGGCCTCTCATATAACCAGTGATAGGACTAGAGGGAATGGCCTCAAGTTGTGCCAGGGGAGATTCAGGTTGGATGTTAGGAAATACTACTTCTCTGAGTGGTTGGGTGCTGGAATGGGGCTGCCCAGGGAGGTGGTGGAGTCACCAACCCTGGAGGTGTTCAAGGAACGTTTGGATTTTGTGTTGAGGGACATGGCTCAGTGAGAGCTATTGGTGATGGGTGGATGGTTGGACTTGTAGGTCTTTTCCAACCTTGATGATTCTGTGATTCTGTGATGTGGTATTGCCAGTGATTTAATGAGAAGTGCTAAGTTGCTTTGACCCGTTTTGTTACCTGATTGCCTCATGAGGGAAACTGAGAGGCTTTACCTTGCATATTGATAGGATAGCATATTGCATGCGATATAGTATCAGATCTTTTCTGTGTTACTGTATTACTGAACACAGTACACAGGAAGTTAGACAACTTTGCCTTGACGTGATAATGAGCTCAAGAAAAACACACTCTAGTCTCAAGTTTCTATGATGACCAGTCACCTGATACCTTTACTTCTGTTGCTCATATGTGACATGAAGATGATTCATATTCTTTTCAGCCCCGTATTGGATTGGGATGGTAGATCAATTTGTACTTGCCCCACAGTATGGCAGGGCACTAAATTTGGTGCAGGTCTTAGTGTTATCAGTGCATGCAGTAGTAAGCAGCTTTTTTAGTTCTGCACATCCCTAGATTCTTCTTACTTTGCCATGGATGATAGTAACAGTGTGACTTGAAATTCGGAGTTGAGTGTATCATCTTGGTTTTATTAATGAAGTTAATTATGCAAGATATGCATATTAAGCAGAAGTATTTCTATCTAAAAGATGTCAGTGTGCTGTTTTTTAGGATTGAAAAGTTAAAAGGACTTTTTCAGTTTACATTTTTGAAGCCTGTGATTTTGGTGATGAAAGGAATTTGGTTTGCAGCAGTGGCTCATCCGTTTGTTATTTGGAACAGGATCTAGGAGGAATGATTGTAACATCTGTGAGCAGGAGTTGCTTAAAAGGAACTGTAAGTGCAGGATGCTGGCAACATCTTGTTGATACTGGGGAGGGAAGAAGTGATGATGAAACCTTGGTTCTAGTGCTTTTTGTTTTGGCATTCCACCAAAACAACAGTATCCCTGCAAAATGCCATTAGAGCTCAAATTCCTTCATAAGGCCAAGTTTCTCTAGCTGTCAGCTGTTGGTCACTCATGTTGAAAATCATGGCAGCTGGAGGTAGCATTTAGAAGCATAAACACAAGAAGTCTTCTTGCATCTGAAAGTTTTCATAGAATTCTTCAAAGAAGTGTAGTTAGTCTTGAACTGACTGTGGATTAATGAACAATGGGTAGATCCCAGTAGTAATGATTTTTTTTTTTTTCATTGTATCCAGGGATGTAAGGATTCTGTCTGCACCAGCATATAAGCTTGTCAAGCTGAGTGGTTGACATGAGGTTCACATCATCTTACACAGTTGGTCAAGTGTTGGAAGCTGCTTTGTAGTGATGCTTCACTGTTTTCAAGTTGTTCTGTTGGTTAGCTATGGTTAACTCTAGCATACCCCTCAGCTTAATTTAAAACAAAATAGCCACTGACTGGAAATGCTCCTTGTAATAGTTGTTTTCACTCAGACTTGCACTGCTCAGTATTGTTGCTGCAAGAAGTCTAGCAGGTGGTTAGCTAAAAAGTTCATTTTGAAGCCATGGGAGGTAAGAATAACGGGTTTTCCTGTGCTCGTCCATACCTCTGCAAATGGTGATGTTGCTCTCTTGCTTGGATGAGGCTAGAGGGACTAATTGTCCTTCCTTGCAGTCCACATAGTCCCCCTGCTGCGTATTGCTGTTCCTGAACGTAGGAGGAGCTCTCAAACCCACACAGTGAAAACTCTTGTAGCTTGCTCAGTGCCAAAGCAGTGGTGTGTGATCATAGACCTAAGACTGTGGGCAGTGTATAGCATGACAGAGGATCACAACTGAGGTCATGTTGGTGCTTTATTTTTTAAAATGAAACCTTGTGTGTGTGATGATGGATACATAAAGTAGAGAAGTACACTGATTTTTGGAGTGAAAACATTTCAGTTCAAAAATCTGAAGGGATTTTGATCCCTAAATTAAATTTCCTGAATGGAGGATTCAGGGATCAGGAAGGGGGTGTGAAGGTGCTGAGAAGTTTTTTAACTGGACTTGTGAATGGTCTGGTCAAAAATATTTTTCCAAGTGCATTTTCACAATGCAGGCTGTGAAAAGTGACAGTCTCTGGTTGTAGAGAAAAGCAACTCTTGTCTCTTTTTTGCCTACTGAATCCTTAATCCATGATGGGTGGAGATGAGGCACTACATAATATCTGTACTTGTAACTGGGATAAGAAGATAAGCCTTTCATAACGAGGAAGCCTTGAGCTTGTGCCTGTAATATGACTGTCTTTCTAAGCAGGTACTTGTTCACTCTGAGCTAACTGTGCTTATTGCTGCTACTTCAGCAGGAGAGAAAAGAAAATGACAAGGTGTGTGTCTTGGGCTGTTGGCTACTTTTGTTTTGGGGATTCAGTCTCAGGAGTTAACTGACTGCCATCACTGTTTCAGTATTTTCACTTGGAAGCTTCTAAGCACAGATTAAATTTTCTTAAACCTGGATGTTGGAGGATTTGGGTTTTCTAATTTATGCATAAATGAGTAGGAAAGTTATTCTTGCCATGTTTTCTGATCTGTCTTACCCTTCTTCCCCAAGACACATCATGTAAGATAAAAATTCAATTAGTATTAAAATCAAAAGAGCACAGCAAAGATGCTGGGGCAGTATCAAGAAGATTAAATAAGTTGCTTTATGCAGTTGATGGCATTTGGAGCTCTTATTCTTTCAGTACTTTCATTGTGTAGATCCAGAAAACAGATTAAATCTTGCAGGAGCTGATATTCCTGGAAGATCCTGGATATTCCCAGGCACAGGAGAAGGATGTTGCTAGCATTCAAACTGTTGCTGAATTTGGAAGTGCTCTGGATCGTGCAGTGCAACTTTTAACCTGTTCTGCATCTGTCATAGCAAAACCCAAACTTAATTGTAGTCTTCACTTGTTTGCAGGAACAGATGTGCTCCTTTTCAGCTGTTTTGGTGTCTGCTTTGGCTTTGTCTAAAGTGCATGTAGCCAAGGGCAGTAGCTCCTTATGGGAACCAGCACACCCAAATGCAAAATGTGGGAAATAAGAGAAAGAAGTGTCAAGCGTGACAGGACAGTCAACTTTTTATCTGACTGTCAGTTGGCTTTGCTAAACAGTTGGGGTTGTACAACCCAGAAGTGGTACAGACAAGAATGATGTTGTGGCTGAAACATTTTGGCTCACAGCTGAAGATCAGTCCTTGCTTGCAAGGTTCTTGCACTGGGTTGATTTCACTTAAATAGTATCAGACATCTGTGTGGTGTGGGAAGTCCTTGCAGTGTGAGAGTATTTGATTTGGATGACAGTGAGGATGTGATACTTCAGTTTTTATTTCTAAAGTGACTTTTCAAGTAGGTTAGAGTATACAGTGAATTTTTTGTTTGCATTTAGAACTCAAATCAACCCTTAAAAGTTGCTGTCGGTGCATACTGCTTTGTCTAGGGCAAAACAGTTATGCTGCCTTCATTTTCAGAAGTGCTTTGGTAGTGGTTTTAATTACAGTAAGCAAAAACTTGAGAGGTTTTAGAAAAAGACCTAGCTTGGATCACAGTCTCTCTTGCTCTCTGCATAGAAGGTTCTTAGAGATGCTTAAGAACTTAGGACTTCTAGACAGGCAGTTTCTGCATTTCTGGTGAGAGTTTTCTAATACATCTGCTGCTCTTGTTGGATAGTTGCAATCTGATTTTTAGTTTTCCTGTATGTTTTAGTGAGAACAGTGTTGTCTCATTAAAATCTTCCTTTCCTATTTTTGATCTGAAACTGAACTCAATTTTGTGCCAATTGAATGTTTCGGGATAGGACTGGCGGAAGGACAGGGTATTCTTTCAGCAGCCCTATCACTTCAAACCTGCACCCTCTCCCTGTGCTTTGTGAGCCTGTGTTCTGAAGTGGAAGGGAAGACTTGTCACAAGAATCACCAGATGCGTCTGCAGAATGGAAATAGTCTGTTTACCTGAGCAGGTTGTACCAGAGACTCTTCATCCTTTGCCTACCATGACAGCCATTACATATAAGAAAGAACTTCATATTTAGAAGTGTAGTCTTGATACTTAAAATTATGGTCTCAGTAACAGTATTGGTTTTATAACAGCTTACAATCTTTTTTTGTCTCTTCTGTTAGCTGTTGTGGCAGTAAACAATCAATCTCTCCCTCCCCGCTCCCAGGGAAGAACTTGTTTTAGTACCTCTTCCCTTGCTCACATCCATCTCTGTTTTCCAGATATCACCAACTCATTCTCTTATGATATGATGGAAGTAACCAGTAAAACTCAAAGTAATTGTCCTCAAATTCAATATATGCACTTGGAGCTTGCTGCTGCTATTCCAGAGGATCCTTTGTGCAGTTCTTTCCAGCTCTGTTAATCAAATGGATAACAGGTTCTCCAGATCTCCACATTCCTGACAGCTCGTCCTTAGAGCTTGCATAGATTGGGGTACAGGAGCAGATGGGAGTGTGGAGGGCTGTGGCAAACTGAGCTGTGCCATTTTACCTGGGCTGTCTGCTATGACCTTGTGTCTGGCACTGGGAGGTTTCAGTAGTCTGTGAAGTCCTCGGGCAGAGCATTACCTTGATAAGAGATGGATTTTTGTGGTTCAGAAAGACATCCATCAGTAAAAAAGTTTTCGTATCTAACAATGTATTTCCCTACTTTTGCTCTCCTCACTTTGTCCTTTTGAAATGATTTATTCTTCTGTGCCATGTGCTTGGCAGGGGATTGGAAAGAAGAAGCGAGAGAAACTGATACAAATTGATGCTGTTCAAGTTTTCTGAGTGATGTGATAGTGGATCTGAAGGGGAAAAATCCTCTATCGATGGTGTATGTGGTGTAGTGATACAGTGCTTGATGGTCTGGTAAATCTCGAAGAACTGTGTCAGCCTGATTCCTTGAGGGCAGACAGATGCATCTGGCCCTACAGCTGTTATCTGGTTGAGTAACTAAGTGGATGGAGGATATTTAGCTGGCTGCAGCTGCAGGATTTTAGATCTGTAGCCACTATTAGAGCACAGCTCACTGAGGCCAAATAATTACTGTATAATTTAACGTCAGTGCAAACAACATAAGCTTATGCATTTGCTCCCCTATAGAAGTGCTTTGTCCTCTAAATCTGTTCCTGCGCGTTCCTCAAAGTCATCCTGCAGCTTTCATGTCCCCTTGTGCATCTTAAATTAGATCAATAACTTCCTAGGCTGGCTCTGGTGGAGTGGCTTGCTCCACAGAGCTGCTTTCTGAAGCTGAAAGCAATGCAATCCTCAGGAAATCCTGCTGAGTAAGGAGTGCTTCGGTTAATGTGTAATCAAGTCATGATAAGACCAGCTAATAAAGATAAGGTTCTTAACAAGCAGCATGGGACAATGAGCAGGGAAATGGAGAATGGCAAACAATGTGATTAATGATGACCCCTAGCTGCACTGCTCCCAGTGAAACCAAACCCACAAACCACCAACCCTGAAGGGGATGTGTGGGCATGATGCTGAGGGGGAAGGAAAGTGGGAGGAATCTAGGGACAAGTAGCAGGAGAGTAACTGTACCTGTATAACTGCAAGGGTAACACCTCTGGCTGCAGGCAGGGTGTCTTAGACATAGCTGGAGGGAATTCAATTGGTCTTTTTTATTTTGAAAAGTGGAATTGGAGTTATTCTCTCTAACTCGTAAGGGGAGCCTCTGTAGAACGAACAGGAAGCACACAGACTCAGGAGGAGCACCCTGCAGTGGAAATGCCCATGGGCATGGAGCAGCGGTCGCTGGGCAGGATATTCTTTGTATTTGATGATCTTTAACTCAGCGCTGTTGCCACCACTGAGATCACTCATGTTGAATCTGTACCTTATTGTATTGCTGCCATTGTTTTGACTTAAACTAAATTCGCCAGTGGGCCTTATCAGTAGGGCTGACACTCCCACTTCACTACCTTTCTTGTCTAAAGATGCACTCTTTTCCCCTAAGTAAACATGAAGATGCAAGCTTGCTTACACTGAGAGGCTCCTCACTATGCATGGAGCAGTGGTAAACTGCACACTGCCCAAATGAGGGCAGTTCTGTGAACATGCATTTATTTCTGACTATGCCACTGTGTGTCAGACTTCAGCTTTGCTATGTATGTGCTAACACTGACTGGAACTGCAACCCCAACAGAGAGCTGATGAACACAGGTGAAATAGGAAAAGGTTGGAAGGAAGAAGAACGTTGATCTAATCTCTTTTAATAGCAGCAGCAGATAAGATGTGGGCATAATTTTTGCCATGAGCATTGATTTTGCAACCCGAGCAGTGATGGTTTTAAGAAGCTGGTAGTCTGGAGCACATTGAAACATTAATCTAGTGTTGAACAAGCATAATTGTCAATCAAGAAATTGCTGCTTGCATACGGTGATTCAGGAAGAACATCACCCCAGAAAACTGCTGATCTTGTCCGAGAGTTTGTTCCTTGGCTTGTTCAGGCTCTGATGGCTGTTGTTCGGGAGCAGCAAATTAACAGCAGTTATGCAAGGCATGGAAGTAGGGCAGTTCTAGCTAGCATTGAGAAATAGATGGTGAAAGCCTAATAAGCTCTGAAAAGCTTTTATATTTAATCTTACGCTTGTAACAGCTTTAATAATTTCTTTTAAAAAATGAAGATGAACTCAGAACGTGAGTGTGCAGGTTGCTGGGGAGACATCAGCTTTGGCTCCGCTGCGTTTGTGGAACCAGCAGGAGTTACTGCCACAAGTCTTAATGTGTCAGCAGGAGCTGTTGATGTTAAAAATCATCCCGTGTCTGTATCCTTCAACTCTTTTGCAACGGTTTAGGTAAGTTGGCAGCTTTTGTCAAAAAATTGAGAGGAAGAGAGCGAGAAGTTACAGTTCTGGCACACAGCGGCTGCAGATGGCCATAAGCAGTGGCTCGGGGAGAGGTGGGAATCGCTCTTTTTCAAAGGGGTGTCAACACCGCCGTGAAAATTCAAACACAGTGCGATTTCTGCTTGCTGAAGGTCAGTGCGGCAGCATCTGCAGTTATCCTGGGTCGGTGGGTGGTGCTTCTGCTGAGTGAGACCATTTCTCTCCTGCCAAGGGACACCTGGAAGTTATTTGTGAGCAGAGGCGGGGAAACCTTCAGCAACTTGTGTGAACTCAGCTCCCAAACCACTTGTGTATATATATATACATATACATATATATATATATGTAAGAAAAAATCCTAAACAAGTCAGGGGAGCATAAGTACTGAGAAAACAATTCAACCCCCTGAAAGGCCAGGCACATCAGCACTAAGTCCATTCTGCAATGCGACTTGCTGCTGTGCAGCTGAGGACAAAGCATCGGAGCCATCCTTCAGTGCCGCCGCCCCACCGCCTGCTTGCTTTGGGAGAGACGTGCCTCAGCTTTGTTTGGATGCTGGAATGCCCTTGAAATCAAAATCCACGGACACTCAGTGGGCTGGAGACACGTCTGTGTTCGTCACAGCCTTGTCTGATGAGATGCTGTCATCTGCCACCTCGATGGCAGTCAGCACTGTGGGCACTTCCCAGCCATCAGAGGTGCTGGGTCCGATTCCCCTTCCCTTAGCACAGAATTCATCTCTGTGCGTCTGGAAAGAGAGCGAGCTCCCTAGGTTCACAGTTAGGCTGAGCGTGAAGAAAACAAAGCAAAGACTCAGCAGCTTGCTGTCATTTAGACAGGCAAAGCTCACACCAGAGAAAAAAATCCCTGTGCTCTCTGGGTGAGTGCTTATCGCTCCTGGAGTTGGCACAGCAGAGCAGAGCTGCACATGCTTCAGAAAGCAAAGTAATTAATTCTCCTTGCTCCCAGCCACAGCAGTCTCCGTTGTGCAATGTTGCACCACAACCAGCCATGGAGAAACTTTCTTTCCAATCAAAAGAAGTATTCTTTTTTTTTTTTTTTTTGCTCTGACACAGCAGGGTTGGTCTTCCTTTTAGTGTTACTGAAGACAATGTCTGCCCTGCCTTCCCATGACCTTCAGTGTGTGGCTTCATGTTAAAATTTCCATCTTCCTCATTCAAACACTGGCATTCAAACAAAAAAAGATTAAAATTCCTTTTGTTTAAATCCCTAGGAGAGAGCCTTGGAGCATGCTGCTGGTGAGATGCTGGGGTCCAGACTGGCTTGTGCTTCTGGCTCTGCTCTGGTCACCTGGGTTCTGGCACTAGCGTGGAACTCAAACCCATGGACCCTCAATCTGGATACCCATGTTTCTGGCAGTTTGCCCAGTTGTGGTTTAAGCCTGTTCATAGCTGGACTAGAGAACAGGCTTGGAGCTTGGTTTTCCCCAACCTGGGATGCGTCTCTTTTCCGTCATGGCTCCAGAAGTGTCAGTGTCCTTTTCTTAAGATGTCAGGGGAAAATTTTCACTTGAAGGACGGTGAGACATTGGCACAGGCTGTCCAGAGAGTCTGTGGTGCCCCATCCCTGGAGCCATTCAGGGCCAGGTTGGATGGGGCTCTGGGCAGCCTGATGTGGGGGGCAGTTCTGCCCATGGCAGGTGGTTGGAAGTAGGTGATCTGTAAGGTCCTTTCCAAGCCAAGTCAATCTGTGTTTTTGATGCAGCTGCTTCAGGTGTCTTCCCCAGAGTCCATCTTAGCAAACTGTCCACTCCATCTCTGCATGTGTCATGGTATCGACTGATTCAATTTAGAGGTAATTCCAGGTTGTGGCAGAGCTCCTTGGCTTTTCAGAGCCAGCTTCCTCATCAGTATCCACTTTTTACCTTGAGGTGAATGTAGGAGAGCTGGGCCTGGACCCCTGAGGAGTCAGACCCATGAGGTGGGGCAGTAGTTGGCATGAATCATGAATTGAAGCTATAGCCAACTCAAATGGAGGTAGATGTTCATGGGAGCAGAGCTGAATTTCTGTGAAACCTTGGCTGTGACATCCCCTGTGTCATTGCCTCTTGGAAAAGACTTTGTGAGAAAGAGTAAGGAATGCAGGACAGGAAGAATTGGATACAAATGACATGAAATAATAATAATTTTTCTTCTACAAAATAATAATAATTTTTAAAAAGTATGAAGAGAAAGATTTTGGGTATAAAGAAGTTTCATGGCTATCCTGTTTACTTTGTCCAAGCCGATTTGCTGGCAGTGAGTATTTACAGATTTACGTTCAAGAGCCATAGACCTCGTTTGTAGATTTCCATTAATTACTGATCAAATGACCGTGGAAGTCCTTCGTTTCATTGACTCCAATGGTCTTCCATCTTTCTCTGTTTTGGAGAACAAAAAGCTTCCTTTCCATATACTTCCCTTGCTGCATGGATGCCACACTGCCTTCTGCTACAACACTGTGTGCCTTTATAGTTAGTAGTTCTTTTTCTCCCATTTAAGACTGTCTTTTTGCTACAGAACATTAGCCAGGGCTACTGGAAGATGATGGGCAAATTTGCAGTGGGGAAAGTCTTGAATGCTACTTATTCAAATTCAATGCATAAATATTGTTTATCTTGGTTGCTGTTTTACCTGTGTAATTCTTTAAATTCTGAATTCTCAGTGTGTAATTACTGCTATGGTCATAATCACTGAGAACCTATACCTTGGTCTGCAGAAGTCCAGAAGGTACTGAGCTCCTGTTCTGGGGGTGATCCCTGCATCTGCAGTGCTGCTGTTGCATGCGGCCTCCCTGCCTCCCTTGCCACTTGGATTCAGTGATTCTTCCAAAGGTTCACACCAGGGATTTGAGGTTAGAAACAGTGCCCCTGCAACGGCTTGGTTGAAAAATGGAATTTTATTTAAATGCTGACGTTTCTGCCCTGAAACTTTCCTCCCTCTGAAATTCTCAACTCTGAGGGAAGCAGATGGGGCTGTTATTTCTCAAGCACTCCTACATGACGTGTGCAACTAAACTGTGTCGCAAGTGATTGCTGGGGCAGAGATGCTTGGTGGCACATTGCAGCCCTACTACAGTTGGAAAAATCAGTGCATGGCAGCTGAGCATTGGTGACTGGCTCTCAGCGGCCCTCAGCTGATGGCAGGCAAGAGGTGCTCACATAATCCCTTCCTGGACAGAACTTCAAAAACCACACAATCCAATCTATCAGCATTTGGAATCAAATCAGTGCCACGACCCAGGGCAAAGTTTAAAACTGACATTTTCTGTGCTGGGTGTTTTTTTCCATCATTGTGGAGGGGATACTCACAGCACATCTCTTCTGGCAGGAAACCTGCTGCTTGTAACTCTAAGATGGGAATTTTCCTGCCTGGTGCCCAGATCAGGTGTTTGTTTTGTTTCCTTTAAACATATGGAAACAGCCAAAAAAACCCCTCTCAACCACTTCCATAAAATCAGGCTAACCAATTTGTCCTGCAAGAAAAATTCCTAGCAGCATTGATTTTGGAAAGCTCCAGTGCCTTGCAGAGGAATTACTGCAGAAGGTTAATGGCTGTGCCAGTGCTGCTTTTCATCACCACTAGAAAGACACATCAAAATTTGATCAAACTATAAGCCACTGATAGCAACAGTAGCAACAGCACGTTCCTCTTTATGGCAAGGCTGAAGGCATAGTGAATTTCCAGGGATTCTGTGGTGTCTGTTGACAGGGGAGTTGTCAAATCTCGGTGGGCTCTTCAAGCAGCTTGGTCACCATTGTTCTGTGATCTCTGCCCAACACTTCTCAAATGCCCCAATTCAGCTTCTAGCTTCCTCAGGCAGAGCTGTCAGGTGCCCACCTTGTTGAGAACTGGTGCAGGAGATACAACTTGACTGGTTTGGGCCCAGACAGAACAGTAGTGTTATTGAAGAAGTGCTGAGAAGAAGAGGAATGTTGGTATTCATGCTCTTCCACTGGCAATCGTGGTGGTTTGGCATCAAACTCAAAGCAGCTCATCCTTCAGTGAGATGCTCCTTATACAGAGTGTGATCGTCTGGGATTTGTTCTGCAGGCAAGGTGAGAGCATGAGGTGCAGTCAGGTCAGGGGTAATCCCATAACATACAATAAAAACGCTAGAAAAGGTCAAGCATAGCAAAAAAACCCCTGTGGTTGATGGCTGTTTTCAACCATATTCTGCGTTAGGAAGACCTGGATGTGCCTTTGCTTCAGCTTCCTGGCTGTGAGAGAGATCAGTGCCCTGTCACTATACTGTGTGCCATCCTGGAAGCTCTTCAGCCATGGTGGAGTCTTGTGTTGCAGTGACATCAGCTATAGAAAAACCTGAAGAAAAAAAAAAACGAAGAAGAAAACTATTCTCAAAGCAAGGCCTAAATAATGGCAGTAGGAGGCAAATGGTGGCTTGTTTCTGATCACCATAGAGTCTTAGAATTATTTGAGTTGGAAGGGCCTTTAAGGGCCATCTGGTTCCACTCCCTGCAAGAACAGGGACACCTACAGCTAGATCAGGTTGCTCAGAGCCCATCCAGCCTGATCTTGAGTGTTTCCAGGAATGGGAATCCACCCTGTCTCTGGGTAGCCTGTTCCAAGTGTCTTATTGAACAGGAAGGAAAGTTGTGTATGCATATAAAGAAAGAACAGCCTCATGTCAGCGTACAAGGAGACATCAAGAAAGCGTGGATTACTTCGTTCAATTCATTCCTGTCTTCTGAGTGTGGGTTTTTTGTTTTTTTTTTTTTTACAAGCAACATCATTAAAAATAAAATAGCATCACACAAATGCCTGCCCTAGACAGGCCATGTAGAGGGAAGGCAGAGCGCTGCACAGGGAAATCCAGCATCAGCAGACTGCTTCCATCCATGTGCAATGAAATTCTGTGCCCAAGGACATCCCCGGTCACTGCAGAGCACAAGCAGCTCCCTGACTGTGCCTTGCCCTCTCCTGACGTTCCTAATTATAATGAAGCCTGCTTGTGGTGCCCATTTTGCAAACTTGCTCAGGCATCCACTTGAAAGCAGTCCTTGTGCAGCACTGGGATGTTCCTAAAGAGGAAACAGGATCAGTTTTCTGTGACGAACCCTTGCATTTGAAGTCTTGGTCCCATCCATGACCTGCTCATACAAACCCGTCTGCTTCCAACCGAGGCTGGCAAAGCTGTATTGTTTTGCAAGCAAAGTTTGTTTGCTCCAGGAGAGCCCTGACTTTGTTATCTCTGCAATAACAATTTCCAGGGCTGCCACTGTTGCTCTGACTGAATTGCAGAGATCTTCCAGGGCCCTGGTCTTGGCCTCAACCCCACTGTGACTGGTGCTGTGCTAACACTGAAACCCCAGGTGGGTCTTGTTCTGCCGAGAGCTCCTTAGATCCATGGAGCACTGCTGGTTAAACAAAATAGGTCAGCACTCCAGACACACATCCTTACACGCACATTAGCCAGGAGAGATGCAAACTGGAATATTAAGCTGCCAAGTGGCTGCTCAAAACTGTGCACAAGGGCAATTAAAATATTAGCATCCTTTCATGTAAGCAAAGCAAGCAGAAGTGGCAATTAGTTTCTGTTACAACTTGCAGCCCCAGAGGAAAGGCATCAGAGGCATTTTCTCCTTTGCCACCTGACACTCGCATCCATCCACCCGGCAGCCCATGTGGGGACATATGAGGCTGTGGGGGAAATCCAGCTCCACCAGGCAGCGTTGCCCTGGGCTGCTTCGTATACTGCTGCGGTCAATGGCACAGCCCAGGTATGTGCTCACCAACAGGCCGCAGGTGCTGCTGGAGCACTGGGGTTCTTTCCTTACCTTAAATTTCAGCCCCAGTGCTGCTGCAGCACTCACAGGGACAAGGGACTCCTCTGGCACAGCCCTGTGCCCTGGCGTGGCACCTCTAAATGCTGGTATCGCAGACGCCGCTCTCAAACTCTGCAAAGTACCCGAAGAACAGGACAGATGCTTGGTTCCCCATTCCCAGACACTTTCATGTGGGAAACAACAATCTGACGTCAGGAAACCAACTATCTGCAGTGGGCTGAGCATTCATTTTCATCTGGCTGGTGTTTCCCAATCACCACAAACCCAAATCGCAGCTCTGAAGCCAACGAGCTCCTGTTCGCAGTGCAGAGCGGGAAGAGGCCAACATTTGTTTTCAATTAACAAAAAAAAAAAGACGAGAAAAAGGTTACCAAAATGTCTAGCCTTTGTTTTATTGAGTTACAACAAATGAGCAACAAGTTAGAAAAGTAGGATTTATTCAAACTCCCTAGCATTGTACTTGTGCAGTGTGCTGAAACAGGGGTAGGGCCAGGCAACGCAGCCAGCTTGCGCTCCCGCACCCACGCTGCTCCTCCTCAGACCCGCACACAGACACCCACACAAAGGAAAACTAGCAGTACTTGAAAACAAGTGCACTCAGGGATCTAGAACTGATCTAACAATTTAGTGGCAAGGGTTAATTGGAAACGTCAGTTGTGTGCTACAGCTTCTAGAACCGGAGGATGGACGTTGGTTTCTGCTGTCCATCTCAGTGCCAGCTGAAGAAAGGCAAACAAGTTCAGGTTATGAAGCATCATCGTTTTGTCACCCCAACCCCCCTGGGGGTTGTACTACGTGTTCAAACAAAAAGTGCTGAAAACAAACAAACAAACAGAAAAAAAAGGTGTTCCAGCGAGATCATCGGAGAGCCACGGCCCGGCCCACTTTGTGAAGAGTGGAGCACAGGAGCTGGAGAAGGCGCACTTCAGAGGAGCACAGGAAAGCAGAGATTTAAATACTTCAGTAGCAGATGGCCATAAAACAAAACAAAAGAAGTCAAAACAGGAAAATAAACCCAAAGCCCCAACCAAACTAGACCGACCCGACCCTCCCCAAACCCATAGCACACTGTGTGGGCTGAAATGTAAACGGCTGTGGGGTGGGAACCCAGGATCGGATGTTGATTGGCACCAAAGAGATTCCAAAAAATTGCAAAACTTTCTTCAAAGGCTTAAGAGAGGCTGTGTGCTCTCCTCCTGGAGGTCTCCAGAAGCCACCTGGAAGCGACCATGGGCTCCCTGCTCTGGGTGTCCCTGCTGGAGCTCGAAGTGGGTCGTGTGGACCCTGAGGTCCCTGCCAGCCTCAGCCATAATGGGATTCAGTGATTCAGAAAAGA
This sequence comes from Centrocercus urophasianus, assembly GCF_019232065.1. Lineage (NCBI taxonomy): Eukaryota > Metazoa > Chordata > Aves > Galliformes > Phasianidae > Centrocercus > Centrocercus urophasianus. The sequence goes on from NW_024884253.1 coordinate 10,943,697, forward strand.
TCTCCTCTCCCTCCTCCCCACAAAACACACTTCCCTCCCCCAAACCAACCGTAACATTTTCCCATGGCATTGTATGCAAGAATAACTCGCACCTATTAAAAAGTTAACAAAATTTCCACATTGTACAAATCTGTTCCAGTACAGGAAGAGACTGGGCAGGAAAGTGGGTAGGAAAGAAGCTGAGGAGTAACCTATATACAAGGACCCTTTTTTCTTTCTCTCTTTTCTTTCTCAATGCAGTAGTAGGACTTTGGCACTATGAACAACCCCACGACGATGCTCCACCAGAGGATTTCTCACTGTGCCTCCGCAAGCACGATTTGAGACGTGGAGTTGCAACACGCTGTCTCACCCTAGGCAGGAAAATAGATGTTCTATTTTCAGACAGAATTTCCTCTTCATTGTCAGGACAGTGCAGCTGATGAGTATCCCTGCAAAAGATTAAAGAAACATATTACTTTAAAAGGCATTCTGAACAAATACTTGAGCTGTCAGCTAACACAGCATCCAACTTTCACTCCTGAGGATGCACGCAGCGGCACTGCACTTGGTAGGAACCACACCCTGAAGCTGATCCCTACTGCATCCTGATGCTGCAGGAGGATGCCAGGCTGGTTCTGTGGTACCAGCACACTGATGATACCCCCTGCAGACTGCTGATGGGAGCACACAGCCCAGCCTTGCCTCTTGCTGATCCTTTGCTGCCACAAACCCCTCAGGCAGAGCCTCACACTGTCGGAGCAGACAGGGACACAAGGCAAGGCTTCTCCATTGGGGATGACTTTCAGCATGGTTTTCCCACTGAGCAAAATGTGGGAGTGCAAGAAGTGCAAGCACTCATGCTGAAGCAGCATGCAGCAGCACAGGGTTGCTCCTCCACACCCATGCTCACCATAACCCTTATTTCACACCTTTTATGAAGGCTGCTCTGTTATCTCTCACAGAAGCAGAGGGCTCTGTCTGGCATCCACAACTCCTGTGTCAACAGAAAAGGCAAAATCCTCCCTGTCCCAGCAGCCTTTTCTCAGACAACCCCCTGCTCCTTCTAAAAAAGCTGAGAATGTTTAATAGTTGCTTTGGTTTTGCTTCTCCCTCTGAAGTCCTTCATTGCTGTTCAGCCTGAGTCTCCAACATGGCTTACTGCTTTCAGGGGAAATGGCAAGACAGTTTTAGTTCTGCAGAAACCACTGGGAAGTCCCACAGTGCCTTCAGGACGCTCAATCTGGGCAGCAGGCACTGCAGCCATTGTTAAAGATAGAACATTGAACCATAGAAAAATGGGAACTTGAACAAAAAGGAAGGGAAACTCCACTGCTGGTGGCTCTTAACCATCTCGGAAACTGAGGAATGTGCAAAGCCACCAACAACTGACATCAGCTCCCACGGTGGAAAGAGCTGAGGACATCGGCAGAACCCGGACCCACTGATGCTTATCAGCATGATGCAAGCAGGAATAAAAATCATAGAATCACAGGCTATCCCAAATTGGAAGGGACCTCCAAGGATCACTGAGTCCAACTCCTGGCTCCACACAGCACCACCCAAAGATCAGACCCTATGTCTGAAAGCATTGCTCAGATGCTCCTTGTACTCTGGCAGCTCGGGGCTGTGCCCACTGCCCTGGGGTGGTTGTTCTGTTCACCACCCTCTAATGAAGAACCTTTCTCTGGGGCTTTGTGGCATGCAGTCCCAGACCTGGCTGTTCTTTGGCACATCTCAGCACAGCTCCTAGAGCTGCAGAATGTACCTCGTGGAGTCACAGCTGCATAGTGCAGCAGAGAAGTACTTCAGGACATTGTATGCTTCTATGACTGTAAAGAGCATTTCCTACTTTGCTCGTTCCCACCACAAACTATAGGCTTTGGAGTCTGCACTTTGCAGGGCTGAGGCAGATGGGAGGTGTGGAAACAACTCTGAAACAGCAGTTTTTTGGTGAAGAAGTAAATTTCTGAGGAAAAACAAAAGCTCTGGTCTGAGGATATCTTGGGAAAACCCCAAGGGATACAACGCTGTGAAGAAAGCCAGCAATGGCTGCCAGCCTGCTCCTGCCCCCGTGGTTGAGCTGTGATTCTTTACTCAGAGGGTGATGGGACACTGGCACAGGCTGCCCAGAGAAGCTGTAGATGCCCCATTCCTAGAGGTGTTCAAAGCCAGGTTCGATGGGTGGCAGCCAGCCCATGGCAAGGAGTTGGAAGTAGATATCTGCAAGGTTCCTTCCAACCTAAGCCAATCTATGATTCTATGATTTGATGGATATAACATAAGGCCAGTTTATATTCATCCAGCTTGCACAAATGGTGAGAAGAGAGCTGATTTTGACCCATGCTGTCAGAAGGCAGGAATCTCCACTGATGGATGTGAAGTAAGGCACTCTACTGGTACATAAGGGATATGAGACTTCATTATGCCGCATCAGGAGCATTTGGAGTGATGGCTTGCTGCAGCCACTCAGGATCATGAAGGCACCATACTGAAACAGTGCTACTGTTCAGGACACCTGATCTTGCTCCATGGAATTCATGTGACTTTTTCAAAAGCTTCAAGCAGGCAGAAGTGTCCCTAGAGGTCTTCAAGAAGCATAGAGATATAGCAGTGTGGGACGTGGTTCAGTAGGCATGGTGGTGACGGGTTGACGGTTGGACTGGATGATCTTAGCAGTCTATTCCAACCTCAATGATTCTACAATTCTAAGCATAACAGATTTTATCAACCTGTGAATAAGATTTCAGAGTCATGTGTGAATTCTGCTCCACTGAGGACAGGTGGCCAAGAAAATCCCACCAGCTGCAACAGAAGCAGCAACGACTGAACACACATCACTTCAGAACAACCCATTTTCTAAGGCATGAGATGCGTTTAGGCTGTAAGGCAAATACACCCTAATGGCTTCTACAACTACATGGGGAAACAAAGAGACCTGCAAAGTTCTGCAGCAGTTCAGGTTTTTACAGAATCTGCACATGAATTCCTGCCACAACAGAAGTGTGGAGACTGAATGCAGACAAATGTTCACTTTAAAGTGTGCATGTCAGGCTGAGAACATAACAACAAAGGAGCATTTCTGCACAATGTGAAGTTCAGCAGTGGAAGTTTCGCATCGTGGCTGTGGCTGTGCAAGAATCAAGAGGAAGAGAAGTTCCGTCAGCAGTTCAGCACTCGGCAGTGCCTCCTGCCTGCAGCCAGGATGGTAACGTTGCCCCTCCGAGGTGCTGAGGTGTGAGGAAGAATCAGACTTCTATGTAAGAACAAGCAGGAACAATCTCATCTCCAAGCCTCTTGGTCTTTCAGCCATACTCTGGATGTCACCTAGGACAATGGCCTGTTAGTTCAACTCCAAAGCTATAGTTAAAAATTAAGGAAGACAGTAGATCGCCTTCACTAAACTGAGAGTAAAAATCTATCCTGAAAGAAAAAGCACATGGATTTTTCACTGTTTCCATCAATGCAGAGAATAAAGCTCCCATCTTACATGTCACCATGGCTGGTCCCATGGCTTTCTGGCACCAGAAAGCAGGTGTCAGCAACTGTGGGCTGAGATGTGCTGGGAAAGTAAAGCAGAAGAAAAGAGAGAAATGCTTTGGGCCTCTGTCCTGCAAAATGGTCGTCTGAACTCCTGAGTGACCCACATGGTGAAAACCCTGCTTTGGTGCATCTCTTCTCAGCAGGTGCATTTTACAGCCCTTTCAAAGCTCCTCAACAAAAGAATAAACTGATGGAATTTTATTGCAAAGTTCCTGTTAAAGTTCATCTCTGATGGCCCTTGGGCCCCCATCCAGCTGTGGAGCTCCATGGTCAGCACCAGGGTGCAGCACGAGAGCTCTGTGAGAAAGCAGTCCCTTCTTCTGCTACAGAATCATAAATCATTAAGGTTGAAAAAGGCCACTAAGATCATCTAGTCTAAACATCCAACTACCACCAGTATTACCCATTAAACCTTACTTCTCATGGTCACATCTCCACATTTCTTGACCTCCAGGGACCACCTCCCTGGGCAGCCGGTTCCAATGTCTCATCACTCTTCTGAGAAGAAATTTTACCTAACATCCAATCTGAACCTCTTGTGGCACAACTTGAGGCCACTGCCTCTCATCCTATCGCTGCTACCTGAGGGTGACCCTCACCTCAGCACAGCCTCCTTTCAGGGAGTTGTAGAGAGCAGTAAGGTCTCCCCTCAGCCTACTCCTCTATGACTGAACAACACCAGTTCCCTCAGCCATTCCCCATAAGATCTGTGCTCCAGACCCTTCACAGCTTCACTGCCCTTCTCAGGACAAACTCCAGGGCCTCAATGTCTTTCTTATAGTGAGGGGCCCAACACTGAACACAGCACTCAAGGTGTGCCCTCACCAGAGCTGAGTACAGAGGGATGATCACCTTCCTGCTCCCGCTGGCTGCACTATTTCTGCTAAATGCCATGGGCAACACTGGGCAACACTGCTGTCTCACGTTCAGCAAAACACTGACCAACAATCCCAGATCTTTTTCCTCTGTGATGCTTTTCATCCTCTGGGTCTGCCCCCATTACCAATCCTCACTCACAGCCCATCTCTCTCCTCAGTTACATTAGTGTAAGTATCCATAGCTGAAACAGCAAAATGATGTGCAATAACAAACCTAATAAAATAAAATAAAATAAAATAAAATAAAATAAAATAAAATAAATCTGACAGTGCATTTATTCATCGCTCATATAATTTAAAATACCAGATCAGAACCGAGCTTTGGTTTCCTATGTGGCTGCTCCCCATGCACCTCTGCAGCACCAGCACAGCTACAAGAGATACTCCTACCTGTATGCAGCCAGCACAGACTGCTAAGAAAAATCTGCACCTCTGCAACATGGAGTGGTTCAGTCCCAGCACTAAGTCTTCAACAGCAAATGGCCTTATGCAAGTGCGGGGACCTCTACCAGTCCTGGTTAGTGTATTTCCTTTTCAAAAGTTTTTAAAACAAATACTAAAGTACCTTACACTTGTTAGACATCAGGGGACTATTAATTCTTTCTGAAAGGTGTGTTCTTTAATTGTCAATGCTGTGCTTTCTGTCAGGTATATCCTAGCTTAAGGAGACCCCAGCTTGAGAGAGACAAGATCTGATCCTGTACATTCTCATACATGCACAAAATATTAAAGGTTGGTGAGTTCAGCTCAACACGCCATCAAGAAGCACAGATGGTACTTGCTCCCGTTTATACCTGTCTAACTGCGATCAGAAACAGACTTCAGGTCTCCGAACAACGCATCTTTTCACACTGAAATATCATGTAACACTCCCCTCCTAAAAAAAATGGCCCCGCAGCTTGCTTTTAAATTCAGGATACTGTGAAGAAAAGCTGCTAAAACACCCACACAGCTTAGTCTGGGGCATTTCCTAAGCATCTATAGAGCAAGCAAGCAGAACAAAGCAGGCTGGAGACAGTTCTCACCTGCAAGAGGAAGAGGGTACATTTGCATGAGCCGCTTCATACCCTACAGCATTTTTTTTGCTTGCTGTTGCATACATCTCTGGCCCAGGCCCTTCCCCCAGACAGCTTTTATTCTGTGTCAAAAGGAGAAGAGGTACAAAGCCAGGCATGGTCTCTGTTCATGGGAGATCAGCAACCCTTTAGCAAGAGGACTGCTAGGAACTAGTGTCACCTAGTCAGTCTCTGCATGGCTCCACTGGTATGTTTTACATCAACCTCTGCAGAAGTTACATTTAAAGGAGACATTTCAGGATTTAATAGATTGATGCAAAAAAAAAAAAAAAAAAGCCCTTACATGGGATTTGACTTACAAGGAGAAAAGGAACCAGGCAAACAGTGCTAATCCCTGCCTACCAAGCAGCTGCTTCCATTTACAGGATGGCCATGCCTTGTGTTCAGGCACCCAGCAGGCACCAGGATCCAAGTCCAGGGATTTGCACTGAAAAGGGGCTACGGGATGCTGGAAGCACCCCAGAGTGAGGCAGTTCTGGGAAGCAGGGCACCCCAAGCATTACCTGTCTATATGTGGGCATTTTCTCCAGATATACTTTCAGAGTCAAAGTCTGCCAGCTCTGCCTGGCCCTCAGGTGCTGCCTGGCTCCACGTGTCCGTGCAGTCTGATGCGGCATCATCCTCGCCCACAGTCACCTCCACCCAGTTGACCTCCACTGGCCCCTCATTCTCCTCACGTCTGTCACGGCTGTTGCACTCCAACCTGCCCGTATCCTCTGCTTGATTCCCCAACAAAGAGTCTTTCAGTGGTTCGCAGTCTCTTTTTGGTCTCACCACCAGCTTCCCCGAGTTCTCTTCATTCAGCTTTTTGTGCTCCTGCCGAGACACCTCATTACCGTTCTTTGGACTCTCAATGAGTTTTGATCCCTTTTTCTGATTCTGCTCGTTATGGCCATCAGCATACTGCTGCTGGTACTGGTCAACCCATTTAAGCAACCCCGATCTTAGCGAGGACCGGTTTTCCTTGAACCAGCGAACGATTTCAGTTCTTGTGAGCCCAGTCTGGGACGCTAGCTGGTCATACTCTTGTGGTGTTGGCCACTGGGTTCTTGCAAATGTACTTTTCAGTAGATGAATTTGCTCCTGGGTTTTCTTAAGTGTGGCAGAGGATCCCGATAAAGCACCAGGGAGCTGGGAGCTGTTCATCAGTTCTGCTTGGTTTATTGCACCATTAGGCGTTCCTTGTTCCTTAATTTTTCGGTATGACCCCATTGAGTCCAAGACGGCTTGCTCCATGCTGTCCCTTATCTTTCTCCTCTCGGAGAACCAGGAATCAATCTCTCTCCTGCTCAGCTTCGTCTCCACTCGAAGCCTGTCCAATTCTCCCTGGGTCGGAAAAGAACATCGTAGGAAACTCTCCTCAAGGGCCCTAAGCTGCTCTTGGCTTTTCTCTTTGAACCTCTGGGGTGCATAATCTGCATATGGGTGGAACGAGCGGCTGTGTCGGCCCAGTGGAGGTGCTACTGGATCCTTCCCTAAAGCATCACCAGCGACTTGCACGATGCCCCGCTGACTTCTGTACCTGTGGTCACTGAACCACTTCTTGATCTCGCTCCTGGAGAGCCCCGTTGCCTCTATCAGCCGGTAGACTTCTGCGTCATCGGGAAACTGGCTTGCTATGAAACTGGCCCTTAGCTCTGCTATTTGCTCCTTGGTCTTTTTTCGCTCGCTAGCAGGTGTCAATGGTACAGCAGTCAGCTTGGCAGGACTCTCAGGCACCTGAACTACATGAGGTCGCTTGGCCTCTGGAACGTTTGACAGAGTCTGTATTGTCCTCTTTTGTCCCTGGTTTGGGGCAACAGCAAGTGTGATTGGTGAACAGGAAACTGCTGATCCATTTGAAACGGGAGTTAAAACCAGACCAGTCTGGCCCAGTATCTGACAAGGCAAAGCTGTCTGGATGATAGGAGGGGGAATTTTTGCAGTTGTCAAAGGAGCTGGCAGGACAGTGATGGTTTGGGGGACTGCCTGGATAGTACCATTGAACATCTTCTTTCTTGCCTCTTCTACTTCTTCAGGTGACCAGCTGATACCATGCTTCAAACGTTGCGTAGCAAACCAGATTCGGATCTGTTCTTCAGGATGCTTTGATGCTGCTGTCAACCACGACAATTCTGCTTGCGTGGGGTAAGGAAATTTGTTGAAGGAGTTGATCATGGTTGCATTAGTGTCCAGTGCAGAGTTGTATTTGGTACTGTTCAGAGGTACCGGGACCTTGGGTACAAGGTTAATATTTGGTGGTAGCTGTACAGAGGGCATAACATGAGCTAACACATCCTGGAGAAGGTCTCCATTTATACACGCGATAGCTTCAGTGGCTTCAGTTATGATGCGGGGGAGAGAACTATCCACATGGTTTTCTGAAACTCCCTCTTCTGGCTTTTTGGGACCCTTCTTGGTTTCCCCTTTAGACTTTCCCAATTTCATCATAGGCGTTTTACTCACACTAATTCCCCCATGAAGTGAATCCTCACACTCTGCATTTTCCACCCCACTGCTCGTGACAGTGACATCATTAGTGGTGGTCTCAATGGACTGCTCTAAAACAGTCTGATTATTGCGTTTAATTAATTTCAGTTTAAAGTTACTCTCTCCTGGGTGATATTTTGTGTTGTGGTCAGATAAAGAATCGTATTTTTTGGTTGTGAAGTTGCATTCAGCACAGACATACAGGGGGTTGAGAATGACATTCGGATGCTGAGTGTCAACATGCTCTGTAAATTCGTTTAAGTTCTGTGTAGAGTAAGGGCAGTATTTACACTCATAACCACCCTGGGGTTTCTTAGACTGATTTTCAGCAGGGGGCTTAGCCTCAACCACTTCACACTCTTTCACTGAGCTTTCTGAAGGCCAAGTTTTTTTAGCATCCTGCTGTGGTGTGCCAGGCCCCTTCTCTTTAGCAGTTTCTGCACCCTCTGGGACTTCCTGCTCCATCACTTCAGAGGTTCGCACCATACAGGGAGTTGTTGACTTTCTTTTGCTAGCCATGGCAGCCCAGGCTGCGCTTCCAGAAGGTGACTTCTATGACAGGTTGAGCAATAAACTGAAAGATCTTGTGAACGGCTGCAACCTTCCTTGTTCACTTAACTCTTGCTTTGTTTAATACACGATTTCAGCCCCAACTGTGACCATCAGCTCACATTTGCTGCATGACACCTGTGAAACAAAGCACACCCATTAGGCACTGATCTGTAAAACATGGCTCTTGCAGAAAGCCATCACTCAAGATAGGTGCATTTACAATACCATTTTGGACAACACTGAACTCTTCCTCTTGCTACTCTCCCCATCAACTTAAGAGGAAAAATCTGTCCATGCAGAATGAAAGCAGTGGACAATTCACAATGAAGTGTGCCTCAGGTAGAAAATGGCTTTGAAACAAACAGGGGAAGCTGAACAGACAGGAGGTTTTAATCTCCATGAGAGTCAATGCATTTAGCTGGAAAGGAAAGCAGACACTGCTATAAATACTGTACCTTTTTATAGAAGCTGTAGTTTCTATTAATTATTATTTTGAAGCATGTAGATTCGAAATTGAGTGTGATTATTAAATTTAATTACTTCCCACTGTCACTTACCTTGTAAATATGTCTAGTAAATGATTGTGGTTACTAATGACGGGTGATTTCTAAATAAAGCTATGGGGCTTGCCTTGCTCATAAAAGTAAAGGCAGAGAGGAATTAATGCAAATCAGCATTTTCAGAGGTCTGTGTCTTGATTAGAGCAGATCAGTAGAGGTCTGTCAAGTCTCTTCTGGAATGAAAATTTTCTTAAAATGCCCTTATCACGGAATATTGATTGCCAGGCAGTGAGCAAAGGTCCAAGACACTCTCAGATCCCTTTTAAATAGGGTCCTTTCCTGTGACCCTACTGATATTCCCATCAAGTCCTGATCTGTGCACTTAACTGCCTACAGAATTAAACAATATTTTTAAAGCATGATTCACACACTAAAGTGGTTTTGGAGTTCCCAAATGTAATAATTCCATCAAAATACATATTCTTAAGAGGATATGAAGTCAGTATCAATCAGTATGACCACAAAGGAAGAAAAACCACACTGGCTGTGTTACAATCTACCCATGCTCATCAGGACTGGGTGAACGGAGTGTAATTTAATAGCTGTAACAGCCTCATCATGCAAAAAAATAAATTGATATCACTCTCCTATTTGACAAGATACCTTTTCTAATGATTCCTTGACTCTACTTTGCTACTCCTCCTGATCAGTCAGGCTTGGACTGTAACACTTTCAGCCTGATGGGAAACTCACTGTTTGCCATCCATTGGATGGGAGGGCTTACAGGCTGTCATTGTCACTGCCCAAAGCATCAGCACCTACAAGCAACCCATGTTTTGGGTTTCTGCAATCTCTCTTTTAAAAAAATAAAATAAAATCCCTTTTAATAATAAGCAAGTAGATGAGCAATGGAACCAGTGATGCCCGGTTTTCTGCAAACTTGTGCTGACCTTCAAACTGGATTACACTGAATATTCTGTTATTTTTACATATTCCTTCAAAATTCCCCTCTATTTCCCTTCACAATCGTCCTCCCACAGAGTATTTCGTCTGAGGTCTATGGCTTGCAGTGTCCCACTGCAGATGGGGTCAGAAACACAAACAACTGTCTGAACACTCCTTTTCCTGCCCACTCATTTTTAATGAAGTTTGCAGAACTTCAATTATCTCTGATGCTTCTTCCCTTTTATCAGATCTGGCTGAAATGGGTCAAAAGGTGAAAGAAGGGTGCAGAATCAGCTCCCTAAGCCAGGCTGCTGCTGGAAACAAGGTGCAGGTCACCTCCTTCTGCCCTGCAGATCCCACTGCACTTGTGATGTTAATGTTTGCAGACAATGGAAGGAAAGTGCAATGCCTCATCCTGGAAAAGGGTGGTAGGCATGAGGACGGAGCAGAGCTCCCTGATGCTCTTTTGCTGCTCTGCCACCTAGGCCATGCTGCTTCACTTAATGGTCTGCTCCTTTTCTGATGTGTGACCTTCTGCAAAATTCATGCGGCAACATCAGCGAAAGGAAAAAAGTCAAAAGGCACCAAAGACAGAGCAAGGCTTATTTATATTTCACTATCACCTCCTCCTTACCCAAAAAAGAAGTAAGAAAAGGCTAAGAACAAAAAAATAAAGGAATGGGATGGAAGAAAAAGAGTGGAGAAAAAGAAGTATCTAGGTTACTGCATTGGAGCAATAAATGTTTCTTAAAAATGTTGAATGTGTTGACTTTCTGAAAGCTCAGCAAGCACTATGCCACGTCAGGGAGCTGTGCCAAACTCCCACCTCTCATCAGGACAGAGGGATCAGCAAGGATGCTCTGACATTAAGCGAAGGCCAAAGCATACATACAATGGTGGATGGGTGAAAAATTCTCTCTTCAACAATTTTAATAGAAATTTTTAAACACTGTTTCTTTTTTTATGGCCCAGTGATTTTCTATATTTCTAACTGCTTTGCTAACTCTACACTGAATAGCTTTTCTGCCACACAGGAATCCTTATCCACCATAGCGGATAGTTTTGGAAGTCAAGAACAAAACAAATGAGTTCCAACTCCAGATGTACTTGTTTTCAGAAGGAAAGAGTTAGGAGACCACAACCAGTCAGATCACATTTGTCCTTCAACCTCAATTCCTGGAGCTTCCTGAAAGAGGGGGAGGAAAGCAAGGCCCAGCAACTGTGTGAGTGAGGGGTTTACTGAGACTTCCAAGCCACTGTCTTCTGAGGACAGCAGTGAGTTCCTCACTCCAGATAAATCCATGTCAAGTTGCTCTGGATCTCCTGGTCAGTTCTAGCAAAGAACATGGCCATACCACAGTTCTGAGAGACAGGCAGGGTAAACACACACTGATTGCACAAACCATTGGATTTTACCCACTGGTGGCTGGTCCTCCAGTTAGCGGTGACTCTCAGCATTTGCTGGGAGACACAAGATACCCCTCAGCAGCAACCAAAGCTTAGCAAGCACCATATCTAGGTAGGCACACAAGTCAACTTCACCACCTAGCCCATGTTCATCATGCTCCAAGGGACAAAATTCATGCCCAGTGCTCAATGAATTGGGCTGCATCAGGAAAAGACTTCTGACAAACTCTGTCACTAAATCCAGTGGTTGGATCAAGGCAAGTGACTTCAGTTTTGGGCTGCTGTCACCACGATGCATGGCTACAGACCAGTTGCAGATCTCCCAAGCATGGAGAAAGGCAGCCCTCGCCCCCACAGCTGCCCTGCTTACCCCTATGAGGTTTGCCATACTGAATGAGGGAAAAGAGATAATAAAAAATAATTTGTGCTTTATTGTCTGAAATTTGAATTTTTGTTTTTAAATGAGCAGATGCATGAAGCAGCAACAGGCAGCCAGGTTAAAACCAAAAGCACTCGCCTCCAAGCAGACAGCTGCCTCTGTGAACCAGCTCCAAAGCAAACCACAGAGACCATCTGCAGCAACAGGAGCTTTCGGTTTGCTTTGCTTCTGCAAAGCAATCACGATGGGAGCACGTAGGTCAGAAGCAATGTGTTCTTTTCAGCATCTCTGCTCAAAAAGTACAGTTATGAGGGAGGCCTCAGCCTGGTTTTGTTTAATTTCCAAGAGCTAACAAACGAACCCAGACACAGCCCTCTGATCTTTCAAAGCCCAGCTCAAAAGGCTCCAGAGATCAGGCAGAAGAACAAAGTGGCAACTCAGTGGTGACTTGGTGCATGAGCAGAGCAACGCCAGATCCCCTTGCTGCTTGCCTGGTTTCCAGGCTGGGAAACTGCAGAGCACCATGCAGAGAAAATAAGCCATGTTTTCAGGTCTGCCTGTCACTGGAAAAATGTCTGCTTGGATAGCAATATCATCTTCCAGCAGAGAAAGGTATCTTCTGCCTCTGTGGGTTTCTAAAGTGAAGAAAGTTTGGGTGGTGAAAGAACTTCCACCTTGGTAAAGCTCTAACCGTCTCAGAGCATTCATCAGTTCAGAGCTGTCAAAAATAAAACCCCTGTGCAACCTGCACCAGTGGTACCAACAGGACCAGAGCTGCTGGTGTGCACTGGCCTTACAAACAACGTGGTTCATGTGAACAGCTGGAAAAATGAATCACAAAGCTTTCTTGTGCTGGACTTTGCAATCTTTTCATTGCCTATCTTTTCCTTGTGCCTGTACAACACTTCTATACTACTCCCTTAACCAAAAATAAAAAGGCAACAAAAAAAAAAAAGCAAACATTCAGATAGAGGCTGAACTTGTTGCTGAGCTGTTCCCCATGGGCTTTGGTGTCAGGGTCCCCAGAAACATGAGAGAGACTGGGAAAGGCTGTTTGAAGGCTATTCCAAACATGAGACATGTCAAATAAAAAAGACAGGGAAACCCTTAATTCCCACATGAAGAGAAATGCCACTACTTCACATGGCACCTCACTTCCAGGGCTGGATGAAATGGATGTAATAGAGACTGGAAGGGTTGAAACCCTTACTCAGTGCAAATGGATCTTCACTGTTCTCAGATATACTGCGGTTTTGTTTTTTGTTTTGTTAACAAAAAAGCTATTACAGTTTTTTTTACCTGTGATTTTCCACCAAGTCCTTTCCAGCTAGGACACAGGACACAAGTCCCCATGTTTTGGAATATTACCTTTCCTTACCAAGCAGCAAATCAAAAACCAGCTGACTACTACCAATGTCATGTTTACGATTTGGTTCAGAGAAGGAACTGCTGCTGCTGAGAGCCCCATAACCCCCTTATGGCCTTTTACTCCACACCTGTGGAGGCTGCTGGCATGGGAAGGTGCATGGTACAGCAGAGCTGCTCTTCTGCTCCCTATCACAGAGGCCAAACTCATAATCCTTAACATTGCAGTAATATTATTCTCCTACAAATGCAAGGATGAGAGACGATAGATTTATTTCATGGTGCAAGGAGGAACACGCCTCGGGTGATGTTTTTCCTGCCTTACAACTGTTCTCAGCATGCAGCTGCTGCAGCACAATCAAAAAGCATATCAGCTAGCACAGCAAAAATGCTGTTGGTCTCCACTGTGACAGTACACTTAAAAACATTGCTTAATTACATGCAGGAGAATAAGCAGAAGCAAACCAGGGCAAATAATTCCTGCATGATGGATCAGGGCTGTAATGATTCACAAAAGGGAAACCACAGAAAGAAAGGAAGGTTTTGTGAACTGCAACGCTGAGCTTTTAAAAAGCATTTAAGTTTGAGCAGCCAAGAGCTCTAACTCTTTCCCAGCTCTTTATAAGCTGAGCAAAACAAAATTGATGGGGAGGTATACAGATTGCCACAACAAAAACATGAAAAAATATATTTGAAAATGCTGTATGTTTTCAGATCTCGTGAGCTGCTGTAGACATTTCTAATTAGAAAATAACCGTGTAGATACATGTGGCAGGTGCCATGTACAATGGCAATGCGTGTGATGGCCATGAACTTTTCCCTATATGGGAGAAGCAATTTATGATTTTTCTTTCTTTCCACGGGTGAATAGCAAAGCAAAATGCCTCCAGGACTTCTGACTCACGTCAACACAACTTGTGGAACTGGGTGCCAATACGTCTGCAAAGTGGGGCAGATGCAAACGTGATGCATGCCCAGCTTGGGGGAATCCATGCCTGCAGCATGGCCAAGAGGTTCTGAAGAATGCACGCATCAAACACGACACACAGAACACTGAAGGACTGTGGGTGGGATGAAATGGCTCAAAAGGAGCCAACAGTAAGAGAAAAACCTGGAGAACAGCGTGCCAAAGCCAATTCACACAAACGCTGCCTTTTTGCATTACATCTCAGCTTCTATTTAACCATCGTGTAGAGGAAAGACGTGGACAAATGTATTCTGGAAAACACAGGTGTCCTGGAGAAAACCCCAGTAAGCTTTCCTAGATCAAGCTGTGTTAGCCAGCAGCCTGCTCTTGATGTATTTCAGTGTATACTGCTTATAGTATATTCGCTGAACTAAAATGCTCACTTTCACACTGTTGCAAAGCCAAAAAAATGGCAAAAACTGTGGGTTTTCTGTGCTATCGGTTGTATGCATGCAGGCGGCCAATCCCATCCAAGAAATGGGTAAGTTGAACATTGTGTACTGTGAATTTTCTATTTTAAGTCTTCATCTGCAAACACTGGCTTTTTTTTAATTTCTCTTTTTTAAATGCAAGTTTAAGTTTTTGCCCAGAGAGGTTGTGGATGCCCTCACCCTGGAGGCATTCAAAGCCAGGCTGGGTGGGGCTTTGAGCAACCTCCAACTGTTCTGCAGCAGGAGGGTTGGAACTAGATGACCTCAAGCATCCCTTCCAACCCAAGAATAGAATATTCTTCAGGCCCATAGAATCATTAATATTGGAAAAGACCACTAAGGTGACCTAGTCCAACCATCAGCACATCCCACCATGCCCACAACCCTTAGTGCCACATCTACATGTTTTTAACACCTCCAGGGACAGTGACTCCACCACTTCCCTGGGCAGCCTGTTCCAACTACTCACCACTCTTTTTGACAAGAATATTTTCCTAATATCTGAACCTCCACTGGTGCAACTTGAGGTCATTTCCTTTTGTCCTATCACTAATTGCTAAAATCTGGACTAGGCCTGTTTTTAGCATTTTTGCTTTCTAGAAAGTGATAAGAATAACCTACCCAGAATGAAAAGCACCATCTGGTTCAATATTTATATTACAGCAACGTTTGCTTGTCCCATTTAAGAGACAGGTTTTGCTTTGGGAGGTGTCACCGTTCAGTGCTGATGGGATGGGGCAAGCCCGATGGGCCTGAGGTCATGTCCTGTGCCTGTGGTGGAAGTGAGGAACACAGCCAGGATTCTTCATTTCCTGGCCACCTCTTCCTCCTCTGGAATACGAGTCAGCGGCCTACAGCTTGAAGACCAAATGGGGCATGTGGCAACCATGACTGGTGCAGAAGGGCCAAATCTCCTACTGATTGATGAACTTGGCACAGGCTGGGGAAAGCCATTTTCCTTCATAGTTTGTGCTTCTGCAAAGGTTTTAGGGTCCTACTGGACACATGGCTCTATCCATTGGAGTCACCCAATGGACACCAGTGTGCTTTCTGCACATGACAAGAAGGGACCTAAAATCTCTATGGTGCCTACGGTTGCCCAGGCTCAAAACTCAGAAGGTACCAGTGAGTGTGCTCCTGTGACCTTGCTTTCTGCCTGGGGAGGGAAAAAAATGTCAAGTGGCCTCTTCCAAGCAACAGGACACATGAATTCACCCCCAAAATGCCACTGGATACAAGAGCAGTTGTTCAATACCCGCCCAGGGGTAAAGCTTCTTTCCAACATCCTCCATCAATGTTTTCCAGAGGCAGTGAGTTCCAGAGATCAGTCACGCACTGTCAAAATTATCTCTTCTCATCAGCAAGCTAGTAGGGTGGGTACTTGCATGTTCATCAGAGAGAAATAAAAAGCAACAGATTTCTTAAGAGAGAAATAGAGACACTATAAAAACATTCATTCTAATTAGTTTAATTACTTGTCTGTGCAGCTCCCTGAATCCTCCTCACTGAAGTGGATTAAAGTCGCTGGATTTAAGTAATTTTTCATATTGAGTTTTACCCAGCATCATGTGGTGAAAGGACAAGAAATTCACAAACACAGAACAAAAATTATTTGTACACAGTATCTTCAGCTACGTGGCCAAAATCTGCATGTAGCCACGTTTGATTTTACATATTAAAACCGGATTATTTCACTAGAATATTCAGGTAATTTACTATTATATTATTGTTATTCTGAGTTATGCATTAAGCAAAGGATTCCTTGTGGGGCTAAAGTTTGCTCAAGCAACTTCTAGAAACCATTTCCCATTTGTGCAGGTTAAACCTCTACAGCAATGTCAGGTCTGCTTTCTACCTCATGACTATCTAGGCAGTTGTATATATTAATATAGATTTCATATTTCATTATGCATTCTTTCTGTTCAGACTTAACAGTTGTTATAGGGGCACCATCAGTTAAATGTCTGCAGAGCAGGAAGAAAACAGGTTATTACAGAATCAAAGTATTTAGTTTCTTTACACACTTGCAAAACTTTAAGTGACAACACAGAAGTTTTCCTGCTTCAGGACTTCAGGAGCTGCTCATCTCCTTCAGCAATTAATCCTGCCCTGGGAATCACAGTACCCAGCCAAGCATCAAATTTTTCAAGTAAAATTAAGGCACTCACAAATGTTTTTGCCAGTGAATTGCAAAGGGAAAACAAAAATCACATGTGCATACTGGGTGTTCCTTTTGTAAGACTTCAGGATAGAAATGAGCTCTAATGTTATTAAAAAGAAAGTTTTAATTTATCAGAAAGCAGTCCCTAAATCCCACTTCTGGCACAGGCAGCACACATCACAGCACAAAAGGGAAAAGTGCCCAGAGGACCTGACAGAGGGGAAGGAACATGGGCTGAGGGCAGGAGACGGATGGTGACCATTTCTCAGCTGGATTCAGATTTACATTTGAGGGAGAGAGAAAAAGAAGTCTGAGTATCAGGATGCTGAGTCTGAATGACAGACACTGACTTACTGGATGTTTGGCCAACACTATTTGTCCGACACGTGGAGCATCCGTTGGATCATCCTCACTCAACACAGCAGCAGCAATGAAGGTGTCTACGGAGTTCCCAGAAGAGAGGAAGGAGCTCAACGAGGAACACACAACATTAGTAACCTGCGTGTCTTTAGCTGTACACCTCCCTCTTTGACTCATTCAAGATGTGGTAAAAAAACGCAGATGGTTTGTGATTTATAATGCTGGTGACTCACTGCACCTCTTCCCTTTTCCCCCACCCCCAAGGGCTTCTCTGCATATCTTCATGTTTCCAGATGAGGAGATCAGAGGAGAAAATGCTACAAACTGACTGATGCAACATCTCCCTCCCACAGAATGACTCTAACATTGCCCCTTACACCATGCCATTCTTTTCTCCTGCTTCCATTTCCACTTCCACTTGCCTATGCTCTATCAAACTCAGTGGCTATCGCTTCACACCTTTCAGATTGACACTGCAGTCTGAACCTCGGCACTACCAGAACAGGCTTCAGAACAGTTTCCCATTTTATAACATTAGGTCTTAGCTTATAACACCTAAAAATATTCCCTGTCCAAATGAAAAGTCCTGAGTTACGGTGTCATAAGTTACCATGGGGTTTGAGGTACAAAGCACGTGACATGCACAGTGATGAACAGAAATGTCCCACCACCTTGAGACTTCCAGAAGCAGGAACTTCAACACACCTTCAAAACCAAACCACTTCAAGAACTGCCAGCCAGGTTTTCACAGAACCTGGACACTCAGCATCCTCCAGATGAAGCCAGAGGATGTCAGACAAACCTGATGCTCCAAACACTTCCAGAAAGCGCCAACTTTAAGCAGATGAAGAGTCAGTTCACGGTTAGATGGTTAGATACTGTAACTCAGATGGTTAGATACTCTAATGAACTCAGGAGGCCAAACTCAGGTGACCCACACTGAAATGCCACATATTGGTCTGGGGGTGCAAACAGACCCCAACACACATGCTTCTATCAGGTTGGCAGCCTATGGTCACTTTAGATCACCTGCTCACTAGCCAAGTTCAGGTGAATGACCCTAAACTGCTGGCAGGTGACAGAGGTGTGCTTCCCAACCTGGATCTCTACTTAAGAGACTTCTGTGATACCGATGAAGCCCTTGAGACATCTTCTTTTCCCCAGTATTGCTGGCAAAATACAACTTATTGCTTAAATCTGATGCAACTTCTCTCCAACTGTAGCTGGTGCCCCCTCTCCACACCAAGATAGAGACAATAACCTGGTGTAAGGTCAGCAGCTCACCTTTCTGCCATTCCCAGCCACGAGAAAGGCAATACAGACTGGCTTAAATTGGAACTGACCTTAAAGACCATCTAGTTCCACGCCCCCTGCTGTGTATCTTGGTGTACGTAAGGTTCACTCTCATCCTGTCACATCTTAAATTTTCAAGAGCTCTACCTGTTTAAAGGACTGATTGTTTCAAGGGAGGACCCACCCCACACTGTGATAAAATGTAGTTCCTCTTTTGGAGGTTTTTCTTCACTAATAGAAATCATGTGATGTCCACTATGTAAAACAGGTAGCTTTCCTAGGTTCTTTCCCCTCATGCAGGAGTCTGTCTTGGGTAGTTAATGACCTACAGTGTTCAGAGGATCCATCGTCTGGCAGCCTTACAGCTGTTGAGGCAGAATCCTCACACTAGGGCTGTGAATTAAGGCAGCACGATTATCCCCATGGCTCAGATGGGCAATTAAGGCATGAAGACATTGTGGCTGAGGCTTCATTAAATGGCCAAGCCAATTTATCACTTGATGCTGCCAAATGTGATAGGGTAGAGACAATGCAAAAAATCATGTCCTACCCAGGATCATGTGGGAAGTAAGCAGGGCTGGAAATCATACTCAAGATGTCTGTCTCCAGGCTACCACTCCATCCTTCTGTAAATTCAGATCATCCTCTTGACTCACAAGTTAACGATATTTAACAGCCTATGCCAAAGTGGCTGGGACTTTTAGTTTAGGTCCCAGTGAATGAGTACCAAAGTCTCAAACACCCCAACTCTCACACCCCAGCAGGCTCATGGCAGGAAGCAAGCATCTGAAGATCAAAGGCCTGCCCTATCTGCCTTCCCTTAGAAACCACTCATCAGGCCCAACAGCAGAGACACCCGGCTCTGCATGTAGGCTGCAGAGAAGCCCTCTGCTTCTGATGGTGCCAAGCCTCCCTCAGTCCTTACACAAGCTGAAAGTGTAGAGGCAGCTCTTCTGCAGCTGCAGAAACGCACGGCTATCCAGTCTGCAACAGTTCCTCCTGGTCTTTCTTTGCTTGAACGTTACAGCTCTCACTCTTCCTCTTTATTTTTTGGCCAAATTCTTGAAAATCCAATATTTTAGGGGGGCTGTTCCATGCGACAACGACCTTCTCATGACAACATCTCATTCAATATACTTGCTCTCTCTTGCTGTCTCTGGAAGCCCTGAAAATCCTGAAGCTGACCCATGCCCGCCCTGACACCTTTCAGTCAAGGACAGCCTCCTCTATTGTTAATACAAACCGAGTGCTCCCAGTGCGCATCAAATTATCCCTTAGTCAGTTCCTTGGTCAGCTCTGAGGTCAAAGACTGAAGGCGTGACCCTCTATAAGATGCTCAGCCACTGTTTTCCATCACCATTATCACACATCATGTCTGCTGAAGTTGTTTTATCATACCTGCTGTCTTGTTGAATTTGTTTTATTATACCTCTGTCCTTCATCTCCTGCAATTCCCATTTAGATCACTTCTGCACATCATTTCCGCCTTTCTGGCTTTCATTTTCATCTCAGCACTTTGTTTTCAACATTATTCAACAGTATTCAATTATCCCACCCAAAACTCATAACACATAAAACACTTTGCTTTAGTATAATCCTATGGACAGTGTGATAAGGAGAGGACCTACAACACCTTCAGCAAAAGAGGTAAAGAGACAGTAAATAGAAGACTCTTGCAAACATCTGCATGCATCCTCTTCATAGCAGGCCACAAAAACATTTTCCCTGTTTACTGGGGTTTAGGGCATCTAATACTAGACCAAAAGCCACCTGTCTATCATCAGAAGCCAGCTGAGGCAACACTGATGCCCCTGATGTCTATTCCGTATAAAGCTTAAAATTAATAGTTGTTTGGATCTTAAGTTATTTGTGAAATTCTTGTTCTGTACCACTGTTCTAACTTGTCATCCAACTAATATGCTAATATGCAACTAATAACCTTGTATTAAAGACGAACATTTATTTTCTTGAGGATAATCGCAGATCATACATACAACTCTTCTAAGAAAACCCAAGCACAGAGTTAAAAGCCTTTCAAACCCATGCTAGTTGATGGAGAATGGTCCTGCCATGCTCTGCGCTGCACTGAGATTACAGAGGGTATGTGCAGTGTACTCAGTGTCCCTCCTGGTGCCTACCAGGCAGGATAGCAAAGAAATGCATTTTGCCCCAGGGATCATGGGACCAAATAGAGCTCCTTTTTCCTCCCCCCTGCACCCTCTGCTGCTCTGATCTGTCATAGGACAGAGCCACTGCCCTCTGCACACTGCAGTGCTTTGCTGTTAGAAGCACTTGGCAGGGCCACAAAGGACCTTTGTTCACGCCAGGCCCTGGGTGCACAATGCAATCCTTCCCCCTTGTCACACATTGCTGGGTTTCCATGGCCGGGTCAGAAGCACTCCCCCCACTGCAGTGTTACCTCCTGCTTCCCATGGCAGTGCTGCAGAATGGAGGGGACAGAGGAGAGTCTGGCACTGCTTTTTGGGGCATGAATTCTGCAAACTCCAATGTGACGAGCAGCACATGATAGATCTGTGAGTGCCCGAGCTCTGCCCTCAATTTCTTCTTCACAGGACTTTTGCTGCTGCAAAACCACCTGAGTAAGATTCTCTGACTTCCCGGTATACTCTTGTTCTCCAGAGGCCAAGAATATGGCAGATAAATTGATCTAACATGATTCCTCTGAGTCACACTTCTCCACATGCACAAAATCTGCCAGCCCGTGTGTGTGTGTGCCAGTGCAGCAGGGCTCAGAATACAGCCCTGAGTGCAGTGAGGGCAAGAAGTGTCCCGGGTTGAGGAGCTCTGGGAGGTCCAGGAAAAGATGCCAGTGTGGGTCAGGGGAAGGCGAGCACAGTCTGAGATGATGCTGCTAGGAAGGAGTGGGATTTGGCAGCATGGGAGTGTCTCTGTGTTTTCGTTTCACTGTGAAATACAAAGAAGAGATGATTGCTGGATCACTCACAAATTATTTAAAATCAGTTCAAAAGAAACAGTGCTTCTTTTTGAAAAAAGCAGAAGGGAGTGAAAAGTACTTCTGGTAGGAAATGAAGTTCCAGAAGATCTGATCATGTACTAAATACAGTCAAGAGAGACACCTGGAAATAGGATCAGACTAGCACGATCCACACCTTCAGACACTTCTGTCACAGAGAGAGCCACAGAGAAGGACATGCTTTGTTTCTTCCATTTCTCATTTCAAACATCACAGGATTCAGAACAAACCAGTCTCTATTTCCAAACCCAACTCTGATTTGGAACAGCCAAAGTTCAGATGCTTTGGCATCTGCCTGGAACGCCCCTTACACTCCCAAACCTCAGAGGGACAATGTTTCACCCAGACAGATTATTACTTGCCAAGGAATAAACTGTCAGTGACAACAAGAAGAAAGAACTGGCAAAACCTCCCATTCCTTTCTTCCTTACCAGTGTAAACGTTTGCCATCAGGACACCTTAAGCATGATGAAGCCTACTTGACAGTTACCTCCTCCTGTCTCCTCCCACACGCTTTAATTCCACATACTCACTGCTTTCTGCACAGAGTCATTACAAGTATTGGCCTTTCTGACTTCCTTGATCCCCCTTGGGCTGCTTCATAGCACGTCCAGATGAACAAATGGTAACAATGGTTCTTGAGCAATACTTCAGAACTGCAGGAGAGGGGAACCGCTCATTACAGCGACGTCTTACTGAGGAATATTTGTCTAAATCCTTTTGTTTTTTTCAACTGGGTTTTTTCTTCTCCTGTTTCTGGTGAGTAGGAGGGATCTCGGTTGAAAAAAAAAAATCAAGGCTGGTTTATATGCATGAAAAACATCTCCCTGAGGGAATGTGTCCCAGTCGCCTCTTACAAGGTCAATTGATTATTTCATGTCGCCTTTTGGCACGTCAGAAATCTCCTGTTGAGCAATTCTGCTCCAGAAAAACGTATCTGAAGAATTTATTTTTGAGTAGCTTCTTACACATGATTAATTCTCTCCCAAAGCAAGAAAATCTAACCACTGTTTTCCAAAAAGATGATAGCAGAACGTAATGCAAAGAAGCCATAGGAAGGCAGAAGCACAAAAGCAGGAACCAACTTGGAAGGCACTCCTGCTGCTCTCTGCATCATCAGAAAACAAGGCCTGAGCTTGGGTCTGTATCATCCCATAAGCCTCATTAGTTCAGTTCTCTTCTCTTTTTGTACAATTTAAGCTTCTTTCCAAACCCAACTCTTCTTCTTGCTTTAATCCCCAAAGCTCTCCCTCGCTTGCCTCACTCATGGATTATTTTCTTGCTAAAGTTTTCAAAGAAGGCCAAAGAGAAGTCAGAAAGAAAGCATTAACCCATGTCCACACCCCATGCCGGGCGCAGGCTCCGGCCCTGTCTGCAGAGGGATGGTGTGACAGAAGTGCTAAGTCTGTTTCCAAAAAAAAAAAAAAAGTGATTTGGGCAGCTCTTGCTGCTTCTGCAGCCAAATGGAGATGGAAACCCTGCAAAACCCTGAGCACAACCATCATGGAAAGCATTCGACAACAGCTCATGAAGTGTTTGTTCCATAAGAACCCCAAACTTGAGTGCTATTGCATGGTGCTGGCACTGAGATAATCTCCACTCAGCCCATGCATGCTAACAGCAAAGTTTTGCAAGAAGTTCAGACTCACATCTCCTCTGACACAGTATGTTACCAATCTACAATGCTGCCTACCAGGGCCACGGAGCATGAAAAGCAGGAAAATGGCCAGAAACAGGTCTGCAGCAAAGCAACCAGAACATGCTCTCATTCCCAGTGACTTCAGCAAACACTCCTCCCTCCTTTCCTGTGTGCCGAAAATAGGCTCCAACCAACCAGTCACTGACATTCAGCGAGATGCTAATGTTCGGGATTTGTTTGCCAGAACACGTGTGCTCCTTCCAGGGGAGGAAGGAGAAGAAAAAGATCCTTAATGGCACTGATTTTGTGATCTGCTTGCGTTCACTGAGTTCATCTCCCAGTTTTACGATGTTTGTGAAAACTTCTCTCTTTAAAACAAATAACCAACAAAAACCCTGCTCAGAGATTGGTGCAATGTGGCAATTCTTGCCATGGCAACACATCAGCTCCAAGTGTGCATTTCTGCATGGACCTCACTGCAGAGCAACGCAGGGCTGGGAAAGAGCATGCAAAAAATTGCTAGTGGTTGAGACCAGCCTGGCAATCCCACCACCAGGACATTAAGGGAAAGAACCTCAGCTAAAACCACTGAACACCCACTTGGTCATTTGCAGGTTGGTTGATTTGCTTGCTTTGTAAAGCATGGTCCATGTATTTTGTTTCCCAAACAGCATGGAAAATTGCCTTCGCAGCACCAAAAGGGAACAGAATTAAGGAAACTGGACCATGCTCCCAGATGGTCTGCATATACCATATGAAGTGCAATGTCTCCAGCCTGAGGACACTACCCAGCTCCCATGCTGCCCCTCCGATGGCACCACTGGATGTTGCACTACTAATACCGACCTGCTGTGCCTTCAGCACCCATTAAACATGTGCTATGCTTTCAAGCTTATCTTCGCAATCACAAGTCTTCCTCTGACACAGTCCCCTCTCCCTAGCCCTTTAATGAGTACTTTAGGAATTCAGCACCCTGAGACATTTGCAGGAGCTGAAACGTCCAGGCACATCTCATCTTAGGATATTCTTCAATCTAGCTATCTAGCCAAATTCTTTATGTAACTCCTTAGGATCCAAAGCTGGCACTCAAGCCAGCTTTTTCCTCCCTCCCAAAAATATTCCCTCTCCACCTTATCACCTGCGAGACTGTCCTAAGTGTTTGGATTACCCAGGCTGGAGTCATCTAGATTTATTTCTCCTGAGGCTTTATGTGAAAGTTTAGTTGCACAACAGTTTCTGAGGTTCAGGAAAAACTATGTTCCACAGCTGAATAAAAGGCAAGAGCTGATGCTGTTATCTGCAATCACCCAACCCCAAAATCCAAATAAGGTGGGAAGAGAAGAAGCAATAGTCCAGTGGTTAAGGTTGGGTCTGACAAAGATTTGAAACCACATCTCCAGGGAGTGTTCAAAGCATTACCTCAATCAAAATTCCTTTTCATGATTTCTTTTTCTCATGGAAGGGTCACAGAAGTTGTGGATGCCCCATCACTGGAAGTGTTCAAGACCAGCTGGATGTGGCCTTGAGCAACCTGGTCTGGTGAAAGAAGTCCCTGCCATCAGCTGCAGAAACTAGGTGGTCACTGAAGTCCCTTCCAACCAAACCTCTGACCTGCCTCCTTTCTGATGCCTTTTGCCTTCTTCATTCCCACCAAAACATGAAGGGGTTGAATAAGCTTAGTCAGAAGGAACAGGGCAAACTACTCACATAGCTCCTGCTCTATGTGGCCTTCAGCAATGCTCCCGAGCCTCTGGGGAAGAAGGGTGCTCCTGCCTTGGGAGGCAATCATGCCCAATATGACCCTATGCATCCAATTCCTCTGGTATCTCTGCGGCCTCACATCACTAAATTAAAGAGACCGTTATGAGTCAGGAGGGGATGGGCAAGAGGAAGCAGGTCACCCTTGCTTGAGTAATCTGCAGAGTGGAGCCAGTGTCTAAATGCTCAAATGCCTCTTTTACCACTTGCAAAGGCTCAAGCACAGCACGCCTGTTTCCTAACAGTGAAAGGTGGCACTAACCAAAAGTTCAAGGGTTCTGTCCATAGGACTTCTGTCTTAACTATTGTTGCACGAACGAGTTAAGCATCTTAACATTAGGTCTAGAAAGATCAGTGCACAAAGGGCTCTCTGTGTTCTTCTCATCCCCTTTTTTTAGTTCTAGATCTTAGTCTTTCAAAACAAGAATAGGACAGATTTTACTCCTTTTGTAGAATAAATTAGCCTAAATGCTGAAGTCAGTCTTTTTGGACCAACATAGATTCCACCAAGGCAAATCAGTGTTGTTGGATTCATTCTTTAGGACGGATGAAGGACAGTCCTTCCTTGGACAAACTAGTGTTGGTATCAGATGGCAAGAACAGAAAAATATCCCACTGCAGACTGCACAAAGATACATTTCAGTGCTTCAAAAGCTGAACAATGGCATGGCCCAAGCTGTGGGGTTATAGAAACTGTCCTTCCCTGTCCACATCCCAGGAATGCCACCCATTCTGTGCCTTGTCCTCCAGACATTTAACCCATGTACAGGAGCCTGAAATGGGATCTAAGCCCCCGTGTTACAGAGGAACCAAAGCACTGCCTGATGCTCGCATAAAAACCAAATTCAAAACCACACATAGCAGAAACCCACCAAAAGCATACTAGGATGGGAAGAAAGCAAAAAAATGATCTGAGTTTTTTACCAGTTCTGAAGTAAGAAATCAACGGAGTGTTAGTGAAATATAAGCTTTTCCTCCTTGGACAACCCTGTTTCAACATGCAGGTGCACACATGCTTGATGTATATCAAATTATACAGTAACAGCACATGCCATCACTGCTTTTGTAGAGAGTAAATAGTGCCAGGAAAGAAGCACCTTTGAACCCAGCCCTCTGCTTCCAGTCTCAAGTGACTCAAAAGAAGGGCTGTCTGAAGATGTATAGTAGAGGGTCAGTTTTACTCACGAGCTAGGAGAGCTATAAATCAGTCACTTTAAAACAGAATAATAATAACGAAAAAAAAAAAAAAAAACCCCAAGAAAAATCCCTGAGGCTTTCTGGGAAGAAATAAAATTGGGGGGAAAAAAGGTAAAGATGAAAAGCACCTGTAATCTCTTTAATGTGGCACTGAAGTTCTTATGAAGAGAAAGCAGAGAAATGATAAGAAAAGAAAAGAAAGGAAAAAAAGCAGCCCGTTGACAACTAGCTGCAGATATGTTTTTCTAATGGGCAGTAGGTCAGCAGGGCATTCCCATCTGGCATGCTTAAACCGGAGCTTTGATGATGTTACATATATGATTTCAATACAAATTTGATCTTTGTGGGGTTGAAAGTCTTTTCTGTATGTGTGTGTGCATGTGTATCACTGCATGGATGATAGCTTTCCAGTGGGGAAAATAGGGTGATCTGTAGGTAATGATAAAAACAGCAGGGGTTGGGTTACACCTCAGCTGTTTTTAGGGTTGGGCGGGGGAAAGGAGAAGAGAAAGGAAGAGACAGCGACAAGGGGCTACAAAAGTCAGGACAGAAGGGAACAGGAGAATAACTAAGGAGTGGCTTTGCCCTCAGCCTCCTACACCCTGCCCTCCACCTGAACGCAGAGCAGGAACTACCACACCCCCCACTGCTGCCTATGCCCACGTCTGCTTCCAAGGCTCAACAGTTGGCCAAGGCAGTGATGGTAAAACACTTTGCTCCATTTTTAATGACAATTTGTATCTACATATAGATGAAAAGACACCTTAGGCATCCTCCTCCAAAAGCACTACGAAAAAGGAAAGACCACGAATACACATTCTGCTTTGATGTTCCACATTGCTTTTCCAATCTAATTCAATAATGACTGTGTAAACAGACTAGAGTCTGTAAGAGTTCCCAGTAAATTAGACACTTGCCTTACACTAATGAAGTTAAAGAATGTTCGCAAGGAGCAGAAGTCAAGGTTTGAAGCACAGATTAGGCACAGACTGAGCAGATTTGGAGTCTGGCTTTTAGAAAACCCTACACTACAACCTCAGTAATCTCTTAAATTTAATTAATGCAGGCTTAGGATAGGTTAGCAATAATTACATGACACTATACTTTCTCTTAAGGTGCATAAGATCCCCAGAGAACATCACTGTTTGTGCTGGCATAGATTTGTTGTACACTCAACTGCACACAAAACAAAAGAACATGCAAATGCATTTAATCAAATAGATCCTAGGAAGCAATAAATTGCAGCAAGAACAAATAAGGAGTTAACAATTTCTGATGGTTTTACTTTGCAAAGGGCAAGATAGGAAGGAGGATGCTTTTTTTTTTTCTTCAAATTTAATTTCACAACCCCTGTAGATTATATTCCAGGAAATTATTCCGTTATGTGAATACTGTTACTGAATGACATTTTGGTCCCATTATCTCAGACTCTTCTTGGCACGTGTGTCAGATGTGATTCACCATATGTTTAATGACATGCAGCACACTGGTTCAGATATATCCTACTAATGCAACCTGCCAAGAGAGCCTCTATTTTCTTACGCTTCGTGTTACAACTTAACTCAGAAATGCCTCAGTTAGTCACACAGTCCTCTTCCAATTTTAAGATCTCCCATGTAGATTTATGGAACTTTAAACAACAAAAGAAAACCTCTCGAGACAGATAAAACTGCTTTTCACAAACTTGAGAAAGACGGAATGCTATTTAACTGTTAGCACTGGGAGTATCCCGATCCCAATACTTTCTCCAGTATTTTTGAGCTATTCTTGTAGAGAGACTTCCCTGTGTGATACCATGTAGGATTTTTATACTGAGACTGTTTTCCCAGACCAACAGTTTTTCCACAACTCCAGCTTGAGCTTGGAGTTGTTGAAAAACAAACAAGCAGCAATCCCTGCCCAAAGAGTTTACGTTGTTTCCTTCCTCAAAGTGGAGTTAGGAGAATTACCAGCTGTAAACTGCTTTGAAGGTAGAAGAAAAAAAAAAATAAAAAAAAATTGTGTGCTAAATATTGCTGTCCCCATGAGTCAACACAGACTCCTCAAGATGCTCTACTAACCACTTATACTATGATAAAAATAGTAATTTAGAGCAATAAGCTAGATGCTTTACAATTGGTGGCTCAGGAACAACAAGCAGCATCAAGTGTTACTGTCTGTGATTTGCCTGCAAGGCAAATCTGCTTGAAGGTTAAACCTAACAAATTTCCACTCATTCAGTCAGATATGTTTTGTTCAGTCCCTTTAGCCCAATGAAGGCAAAGAGCTGAAGGTACTTCTGCCCCACAGAGAGCACAGAGCAAGTGGTGGTGGTGCCCATTACAACTCCAGGACACGTGGAGGTGTCCCACCCACACTGCCCTCACACTCACGGAGGCAAACAGGACAGCCGGCTCCTTTGCTCAAATATGTGAGGTGATATCTGAAAAGGAAAGCACAATTAGATCCCACTGAGTCACCATCATTGCATCTGAAGGTATGTGCTTCAGGTGGACACAAAAGAGAACACTACACCTGAGCACAGTGCTACTGATGCACCATGGAATACAGCTTTCAGGAGAAGCAACATTTTCAGTTCTACTGCTGTCCAGAGATCTGATGGGAGCAGAATGCATGGATTGGGAGATGTGTTGCAGAAGGGTGATGTCAGAAACAGGAACACAGCGGTTGTACTGTGTACTTCACCACCTAAACTTACTGGATTTGGCTTTGATTATCTGGCTCTGAAGACTTGCACTGGGTTGAGAAAGCAATAAAACCACGCACAAGCAGGACAGGAGGGCAGCTGGGATGCCCAGAAGCTGTGCAGCATGCTGTGTGCAGCCGAGCAGAAGGGGATCTGCAAACACAGCCACAGCACAAAGCGGCAGCTTCAGGAGGAGGTGACGAGCTCTGGCAGAGACTTCATACGGGAGGGAAATCCCAGTCACACAAAGCCCCCATTGCAACCTAGCTGTATGGAAGTCACCATCGCTGCTCACCGCATCCCTGACCATGCTGCACTGCTGCTGCAGAGTGGCACTGAGCCCATCTTGGGGGATTTATTTTTGGCTGGCTGGTCTCATTGAAGCTATTATCAGCTGGGAAGGGAGATGTGCATCACCATCATCTTATGCTTACCTCAAATGCACAGCTTTTCTTGTCTGCTTCTTACATCTCTAACCCTCCTCTGACATCCAGCAGTAACACAGAATAGAACATCCTGACTGGAGAGCACCCAAAGGGACAACTGAGTCCAACTCCTGTCTCCACACAGGACCACCCCATATCCAAACCCTACATCTAAGAGTGTTGTCCAAACACTTCTTTAACTCCTGCACCTTGGGACCATGCCCACTGCCCTAGGCAGCCTGTTCCATGCCCACCGCCCCCTGGTGCAGACCCTGTCCCTGACCCCCACCTGCCCCTGCCCTGCACAGCTCCATGCCATTCCCTCAGCCCTGTCGCTGTCACACAGAGCAGAGCTCAGCGCTGCCCTCCGCTCCCTGTGAGGAGCTGCAGCCGCCATCAGGCCTCCCATCAGCTCCTCTGCTCCGGGCTGAACATACCCAGAGACTTCATCTGCTCCTCAGTCCTTGCCCTCCAGACCCTTTTCCACCTTTGCACGCCCAAGATTTGGTGGCTTTGTACCACATCTGACTGCCCCACAGCCTCCCCACCACCTCAGCACTCACCCAAGCCTCTCGTCACAGTCAGCAGTTCATCCGAGTGACACAATTACTCAGCCAGACGTGGCTGGAAGGAGATACTCAGCCATCCCCATGACACACAGAAAATGTACACTTCATTGCTTTTGGAGCTTCTCTTAGGAAGGAAAGCAGCGCAGCTTCTGCAGTAGCAGACCCAAGCACAACTTAGGGCTGCAATAGGCAGCACTGTACATTACCCTAGAGCTGTGGGATGCATAGGTTTCTGACCTTTTTATATTGTGTTTAATATAAAAACAGCCCTTACAGAATCACAGAATGGCTTAGGCTGGAGGGGACCTTAGAGATCACTGAGATGGGGTTTAGGCCATATTACTGACTAGTGACACCGGGTGTACGCATGGATCCTAAGCCAATAACAGCATTTGGTCTCACTTTGCTTTGGGTATCCCTGTCACTGCAATGGCTCTGAGCACTGGGGAGATGCATCCTTTGTGCCAGCTTGGACCTCTTTCCTGGCTTACTTACTGTGAATTGAAGTCCCTATAGCACCTTGCATTGTGGCTCACCCACACGAGCAGGCCAAGCTGTTGAGGCTGTGCCAGGGATCTGGCAGTTGAGCTCTCTTACTGCAGTCCACATTTGCAGCAGAGCTTTTATTTCCCTTTGCAAATAATATTTCAGCTTTTTTAGGAAGAGTCCGTATGACGCATCAATGGAATCACAACTCCCATAACTCCCATTGTACCCCTGGATCACATTCAGGCTCCTTGAGACAGCCACCAGCTGTCAGAGAGGCTTAAACAGGGGGATCCCACGTACAGAAATATGGGAATGCAGAAGAGTGCTTTAAACAACTGCTTAACGCACTATTTGCAATACTACAGCAGCAACAATATTATCACTGAGATTAGTGTTGCTATATAGCATGACTTCAGCATAAACAGGAAGGAAAGCTTTATGTCTCAGTACTGTGCTGCCAAGCCCCATCCCAGCCTTCTGGGAGAGCACCAGTGCCAGGGACCTGGAGAGGCATGATGGAGATATGCGATGCACTACCTATAGTTTCAGACTCTTCTGCATATGTCAAAACACTGAACAGCTTTCCCTTCCCTCCAGGAAACAAAGGTGTTATTTTCCAAATGCTGTTTCACTACAAGATTAAGTGATGCGATGCAAATGGAGACAAAGTGTGCAATACTGGAGTTAATCAGAGAAAATAGGGGCCGGGAGGGAATCCCACGGGGGTGACACATTTATTTCATTATTATACCACAAATGACATTAAGTATCCACCGAGTCCCTGAAGGCAGCATTCCTGCATAAGAAGCAACCCCACTCACCAAGCACAACTGAACCTGTGACCATTCTATAAATAAAAGGTATTTACAAAGAGAGCTGTTAAATATTTATTTTTCTCTTCAGATCAAGTTCTCTGTTCATCTGTGTCTGCACAGCACCAGGGAGCAGAGGAGCTCACCTAAAAAAAGACCAGGAACCAGTCCAGAGTCCGGCCCCAGCACCAGCCTCCTCCACAAGCTGGCGAGGGAAAAGCATCCAACCTTGCATAGATGAACAGGCAGCAAACAAAATGGGCATGAGCTCATCCGGCAGGCAACGGTAGAGCGAGGAAGTCCAGCAACAAAGCGGCATTTAAGAAATGCTACCAAACCCCGTCCTCATAGAGCAGCTTGGTGTTAAGCATTAAAGAAGCGACAACCTTCAGTTGTCAAGTGTAACTGCAGATTTGCATTACATTTGCTTTGTGTCTTGGGAACACGCATACGTTTCTCACAACTAATGAATTACAGTGATTTATTCGGTTTTCTCCTTTGGGAAGCTGACAGTTCTGAGGGGGGGGGGGAAAAAAAAAAGCCAGCAAAACCTGTGGCTCTGAATACACTTCACTGCTAACCCTTTGTAGTAGTGTTTGTAATAGTTTTTACTCTGGCTTGCCAAAAGCTGAGTTTTAATTAAATATTAAAAAGCTATTTGTTAAAATAACGTCGCCATAGCAACTGGAGAAAGCTAAAACACCTCAGTGTTTCTGACTCACAGCATATTAATCAACCTCCAGCTATTATATCATGAGCACCTCCCGCCAGGCCTGTGCCCCCCCAGCGGGGCAGCGATTCGTTGCTGGACTCTGCCCCGGGTTCAGCAGGGCCAGCTCCTGATCCCAGCCAAGCATGGGAGCCATGAGCTCCACTGCAGCTCCTTGTCTATTTCATAGAGTATTGCAGAGTCTTATCACAGAACGGCTTGGATTGGAAGGGACCTCAAAGCCCACCCAGCCCAACCCCTGCCATGGGCTGCCTGCCCCCCACCAGACCTGGCAGCCCAGGGCCCCAGCCAACCTGGCCTTGAGCACCTGCAGGAATGGGGCACCCACAGCTCCCCAGGGCAGCCTGCGTCAGTGCCTCACCACCCTCCAAGTGAAGGGTTTTTAAAATTGCTGCTGTCCTGCAGCAGGTGCTTGCCTACCGCCAGGCCCAGTGTGTGGAGTTGAGTCATCAAGGACCCAGGCAACTTTGATTTGAGGAAGTGGAAGCAGAGGCAGAAGTGTGGCTGCATGGCTCAGATGGAGCCAGGGACAACCTTCCCCTCCCCAGCAGCTTCATTTCTCTCTTTTAGCCTCCCCTCTGCTCATCTTTTTCTAATGGAAAAAAAAAAAACCTAATTGCATAGTTATTAATCAAAGGGAATGTGATGAATATTACAGCATTTGTACGCCAGCATTGGTTTCCTGCTGCTTTGTTTGGGTGTCACAGACTGTGACTATGACAACCGCAAGCAGTTACTGGACTGATGTCATTTGTGACATCATGCTTAATGGAAAAGAAAAGGAAGAAGAGACACGACCAGAAATACAAAGAATGGAACAAAACCTGCTTTCTTCTTTTTTCCTCACTCCTCCCAAGCCGGGTCTTGGGAGATGGCTGCGCTGGGGCTGCTGGAAAGCTGGAGCAGCTCTGGTGTTAGCAAAGCCTGGGATGCGCTGAGCACTGGGGAAAAGCTGCCCCCGGCTGTAGGATGGATGTAGATCTGATGTCACATGGAGGAAATCTCCTCACCCCCTCCTGGCTGAGGGCCGAGGGCACAATCCAGTGCCAAAGCCCTGCACAGAGTGCTGCCACACACTGCTGGCAAAGCTTTGCTTTGCTTTGGTAAAAAGTGTAAATTCACTGCTGAATTCCAAATAATGAAAAACAATCCTGCAGCCCTCAAAACCCATCCAAATGATATGTAGCAGAGAAAGGCTTCCTGCAACAAGAATCTCCTTCACAGCACACATCCAGAAGTTCCATCAGAAAACAGTCCATTTTTCCAAGCTTTCTCAATCCACAGAACGTGCTTCTTTGCCCTCCACACTCGCCTGCCGGACCTGCCATGTCTCACCAGCCCTGATGCTGCAGCCTGTGCCGGCATCTCCTTGTCCCCTGCACAGCATCCCAGTGTGGGACAGGTGCCACTCTGCTGTGATGTGTCTCCCTCATAGAATCACAGAATCATTTGAGTTGGAAGAGACCTTTAAACGTCATTTAGGACAACCCTCCTGCAATGAACAGGGACACCTACAGCTAGATCAGGTTGCTCAGAGTGCCACCCAGCCTGACTTTGAATATCTCCAGGGACAGAGCATCCAATACCTCTGTTCCAGTGCTTCACTGCCCCTATTGTAAAATACTTCTTCCTTATCTCCATTCTGTTCCTTGCAGCAGGACAGTGTCTTTGCGAGCTGCCACGTGACACAAACTATCTCCAGCAGGCAGGTCGCACTCTGTGAGTGTCAGGAGATAACTGAGGGTGGATGGAGGAAAGCAGAAAAGCAAAGCAGCCTTCTCTCCCTCCTCTTGCCGGCACACCTTTCCAGGCTGAATGCCCAAAGGAGATGAGCTCTTCCACCTCTGGTTTCTCCTCCACCTTTTTGTTTCTCAGTAGGCATTGCCACGCTGCAGCCATCTCCCACTGCACAGTTCCTCTTGGCTTTGGTCAAACAGCCTTTCACAAGCCAGAGCATGAGAAAACAGGAAAATGGGAATTTACTGTCTCCTTTCTCTGCTGAACAATGATGCACCTTACTGCAATAACTTCAGAGTAACATCTGAGATTACATGAGTTACCTGGGCAGCTTCCAAGCAATTCTGCTTTATCTCTCACCCTCTTAACACAGCCATGATATATCAGAGCTCCTGCATTGCTGCTTTGCTTTGACTTAACACAGACAGCATTTGCGTGGCACCAGCATTGTGCCTTTGAAGAGCTTGAGCACAGCATAAGCAGGTCCCCCTGTTTGCTCCTCTCGCAGCAAGCAGCGAGCACCGTGTGGGTGCATCAGGACACACATTCATCAGGACTTCAGAGATGCTTGCAGAGCAGAGGCCAAATTTCAACACTGCCTACTTAACAGAGAATGAAACATCTGAAAGCAAACGTTGCCTGAACAGCATTCCTAATGTACGGTTATGCTATACAACGTGCTACACAGCACCTTTCAGCTGAATGCATCTTTCTAACACAGTCTCTACCCATCCCATCTCTCTGCAGCCAGCACAGTGCAGAGAACAAGGCCAGAGTCCCTCAGAGCGATGCTTTGTAAGCGACTGACAAGAAATAAACTCACACCTTGATTAGCAGCTCTCCTGTGGCAGCCTGAGCACCAAGGAAGGAGGAAAAACACTTTTGATTCAAAAGGAGACTAGACGATGGACCTTACTGAGGACAAATCCCAAACACCATCATGATCTCATGCCATTTTTCTCCCAGAAAAAACAGGACTCATTGCTGGAATCCATCACAAAAGGCTGAAAACAGGATTCCCTATTGCTGGGTTTTTGCTTATCCATTTCTGAATGCCTGCCAGTTATTTATTTAGCAATTTTTACCATGTTTTTTTTTTCTGAACGCTGATGGACTCCATTTCATTCCTGTTAGCATA
The DNA here is from genome assembly GCF_019232065.1 of Centrocercus urophasianus. Taxonomy (NCBI): domain Eukaryota; kingdom Metazoa; phylum Chordata; class Aves; order Galliformes; family Phasianidae; genus Centrocercus; species Centrocercus urophasianus. The sequence continues at coordinate 10,978,177 of NW_024884253.1, forward strand.
ACAAAGCCCTTTCTTTTTTCAGGCTGATTTCAATTTGGGGTTTTATTCTGCTGTAGCCCAAATAGATTTGTGTTGGTGTAACAGAAAACAGGCTGTATGCCACCAAAATAAAAATGGAAACAAAATTCTGCTGATTTCCAAGTAACCGTAGATTTCTACCACCAACAGAAGAGGGTAAAAATGGGGTTGGGCTGATTTTAAAAACCTCAAAAAAAAACACAACCCTTGTACAAGTGCTCTGATAGGAAAATGTATGGAAAAGCAGTGAATTGTGGTAATGCAGAAGGGAAACCCTCGGTTTTCCTTTGCTTCCATGCGTAACTATATTGGAAAACAATGTTTTCCATTGCTTCTATACGTAACTATATAACTAGATACCTGTTTAGCTATATACATAACTACAATAGCTATGTATAGTTATATATATAGTGTGCATACATGTATGCACAGTATACATGTACAACATATACACACATATATATACTCTCTCTCTCTCTCCCCCTCTCCTTCTAAATATAAGTTACATATATATATATATATATATGTATGTATATGTATATACACACACATAAGATACTGGCTGAGCTGCTTTGAAGCAAGGAATGGAGCCAGGCAGGCAGATGTCTCACGTGGTGCCAAAGTACCTCTGAAGTTCCTCGATCAGATCAGACAGGAGCCAAATATTGTGTTGTTTTCTGTGTTGATGACAGGGCTGCACTGCTATATGCACACACACACACTCAAAAACAACCTCATGGCAAACCCATCTTTTTCTCCCCTTTTGGAACACGCAAGCTTTCTTCCTGAGAAATTCCTTGCCTCAAGTCTCCATTAATGTTTTTTGTCTTTTAATGTCTGGTAGGGTTTGAAATCAACAAACAAGTTTCAGACGGTGCTAATGGTCCATTCTATTGACCATATTCACAGTCAAATGCATTCATGTGGTTCATATCTGCAACAAGATAATTACTCAGCCTATGTGGCAATACAATGCTGACTTTATTTTGTGGGTTGCAAAGAGGTGCCAGAGACACACAACTGGTTCCAAAGTACTGGAGTTACTTGCTGTAAACAGTTCTGTCTTCTAAAAAAATTTCTTTTTATTCTTCCTTCTGTTCGAGCAAGCTCATGTTTCTCACTTAAAAGGAAAATAGAAATAAAACATCTACTCACTGCACTGTATTTCTTACATCCTGGGAATTCAGCACTACTTTTGAAGGCGAGCAGAACTTCAGACACCTACAAAAGAAAGGGAAAGCTGTGTAAGCCCAGGAAAACTGGGGAGAAAAACAGCAAAACAGCAACCATCCCACCCTGCTGCAATTAAGTTTATTTGACAGCACCCAAGAATGCTGACGGATGGGAACTGCAGCAATGCCTCTTCCATGACTGCTGACAGGACCACGCAGATGTGCTCCAGGATGTCGTGCTGCATACCTCAGGAGCCCCTTGGGAGAAAGAAAATCCACATTTCCAAGGCCAAGCAGACAGCGGGGAGCGATCACATAGGGATGTCCTGAGATTCGGCTGCTGTTGGGCTGGAAATACCCACAAGCATCTGCAGCAGCAGACACATACCAGAACCAGCCCTGGCTACTGGGAGCCTCAACAAAATGCTTGTGGCCCACTGCCCTTCTCCTCCTTTCAAGGACTCACCAGCTGGATCCTAAAGCTAACATTAGTTTTCCTCATTTTCTACTTTTTTTTTTTCACTTTTTTCTTTTTTTTTTCTGCAGATGGGAGAGAAAGGTCTGAGAAATGCCCTGCCTGAGAGTGAGGGAATAAACACCAAGGATATGTGAAGGAAAACGAGGGGTCAAAGGGTGACCTGAGTGAAAGCAATACATCCAGCCAAACTCACCCCTCGTGAGACAGAAGCTTATTGATTGTTTTGGCAGTGCCCAGAACGCAGCTAAAGCTGAATTTGAAACTTCACACACTCTGTGCTATCTGGATACGGGAAGGTTGGCTGGGAAACTTGACAAGTCAGAGAAATAACCTGAAGTCTTGTGCTCCTTTCCAGCAGGCCAGGGAGTCTAAGGCTCTTTTCAAAGGAATCACAGAATCATTAAGGTTGGAAAAGATGTCTTAAGATTATCCAGTCCAACCATTAACCCATTTCCAGCATACCAATAAACCATGTCCCTCAGTGCCACATTTCTTCAGCACCTCCAGGGACAGTGACTGCCACCTCCCTGGGCAGCCAGCTCCAGATACAGCTTCCACATACGAGATACAACTAGATTTCCTGAAAGAATATCAGAGCTACTCAAGTAGCCAGGAGCTACACAACCGAAAGTACTTCTTAAGATCTCAGAATAGAAAAAGCTCCATGTTTATTCACAGATAAATGGCAAACTGCTTCCCATCTTCTCCACCTCAAAGTAAGGCTAAATGCTAGTTTCATCACATCGTAACAGAGAACACCTCTACCTGCTGAAGGGGTGGAAACTGCCTGACACTGGGATTTTGGGATGGAACCTCCCATTCTCCCATGTTGTGCTATAATCCTAGTGCCAAGCAGTTTCAGTATTTAAAGGGGTCAGTTCAGTGATCTTGTAGAGAACCCACTCTCTGAAATCTGCCTTTTCAGTGCTGCGTCCAACATACAAGTGCTGCTGCCTTAAGAGGCCTCAGAATACCCCTGCAAATAAAATGCTTCTAACCACCAACCAAATACCTACAGTGCTAAGTAGCCCTGTCATTCCTTTCATCTCCAAGCGCTAGTTAGAGAGTTAATTAAAATAAATACATTACATACAGGGTCATCGCTTTTTAGGATTGTGTAACGAGTCTTTCAGCTGTTGGTGCTTTTCCTTAACACTCAGCTGATCCAGTTTCTGTGAGGCTCCCAGCTTTAGGAAACATGAAGCAGGAAGAAATCGCTGGAGTGACTAAATCCAGCTCCTTGCCTTTGTGTTTGTACCACGCAATCCTCTTCAGAATGCACGGTAAGAAATTCCACCCCTTGCTGCTATGAAAACACGATTTAACACAGCAGCTCAGAAACAAGTTGGGAATATACATATACACATATATATGCATGCATATTCCAGATCTTACAAACAGTCTCCCGGTGCTGGGAGATATACTGCTGCGTTTGAAAGTTTGGAGTGAGGCAATAGTGAAATACGGAGTCACAAACACATTTTACATGGAAAAGTCTTTTTTTTTTTTTTTTTTGCAACTGGTGTGTGATTAGTAATACAAAGAAACCGGGTCTTGCTCAGCTTTGTTCAACCTGAGCAATCCTCCTTGAGCAGCTCCTCTTGAATGGACCAATGCAAACCGAAGCACCAGCCCGAGCCCTGCGTGGTCATTTGGGATGCTTGCTAGAAAGAAGTTGCATACCATAAAAAAGCAAAACTAAACTAAAAAAGCCCACAAATAAACAAAAAGACTTCTAAAAGTATTTCGCTTCATGAACACCAGCAGGTTCCAAACATCACACCTCTAACCACCTGAAAATGGGATTATTTTTCACTGTTTGCAACAAGATTTCCTCCAAAAAACTGCTGAAATAACTTTAGTGAACTCAAATGTAAATCTGGAGCTGCTCTTAGGGCATAGAAGAGAAATAGTTGTACTTTTTAGCAGCTCAACAGTAAAGTTCCTCTGAGACTCTCTCAACCTAAGGAAATAATCAATTTTGCAAAATAACATTTTACAAAGAGAAATGGAATTGGGAGTCCTGAAAGCATTTGCTTTCCCCAGCTGCGCTTGAGTCAAAATAAAATAAAATAAAAGCCAAACTTCTCCTTAATCTCTTTTCCTGAAACATGTCAATTTGGGAATTTAACCCCACAGCCTGCCTGCCCAAAACACTGATGTGGAGTACTCTAACACCAACCTCTGCCAGCTGCCAGCAGCTCTGTGAGGCTTTGGTGACCCATCACCATACTCCCACAGTGAGCTGCCTAATTGCCCAGATTTGGGAAGTCCCACGCTCTGGCTAAGGGAGATGCAATGGGTTGAGTTCTCATCCCTCTATCTGACCATCTAAGCTTGCTTGGCCATGCCCTGCCTGACATGGCATAAAGGCCACGGGACAACAAACACGCAAGTAAGCTCCTCAGCCCCGGCTGTCTGTATCCCAGGAGGCATTTATTGAGTTTTCAGTCTAGCTTAGATCCCCCAAAACTACCATGATAAAAATTACCACCTTAGTTGAGGTGAATTTCTTTGAGCTAGAACAGAAATGCCTTCTATCAAATTAAATATTCACAGCTGTGTAGGAAAAGGATGGTTTACAGCCTGGAGATTACAGACTGTTATTATGGCATGATTAGAAGACACAAGCTTTCCTGGAAGTTGTCTGCCTCAATGCACTGAAAATCCCCATTATCCTGGTGGGTCCTGAGCACCCTAGTGTCTATCAAGGCACTGCTGTGTGTTGTAGCTGCTCCACTCTGGGTCTTCAACCAAGACTGGTGACCCTCTGCAGAAGGAGAGAATGCATTCATGAAGATCCCTCACTCCAACACACTTTTATAAAGCTTATGCATTCCCATATGTAAGACACGTGCTTAAATAAAGCAAGAACAGCACATCTGAGCACAGACGCAGGGAGGAGAATACATGGATGGTACTTCTGGCAGTGTCAAAGTCCTACCCTGGGTTAAGCCAAACCACTTCACATTTCCTCTGTTTGCAATGCTAATAATGAATGCACAGCTGGAAGGTTCAGTGCAAAGTTTAATTAAAATCATTACTGCTTCTATCCCTTAACAAACCCATAAGAGAAGTCCAGTTTCCATCAAATACCTGAATAGGCACTGTACAAGCTATTAGAACAGAAAACATAGCCCTGAGGCTTCCAAGAACGTTCACCAGATGTCACATCGTGCGACTGGGAACACCCAACGATGCCTGCATGTCCCTGCACCTCTTCATCCCAAGACCTCATCTGTGCCCCCCAGGGCACTCAGCTGCCCTTCTCCAGCACTGAGATGGATGAGGAGATGAAGCCTCCTACGTGTGATGGGCATGGTAGTGATGGGTCAACGGTTGGATCAGATGATCTTAGTGACATTTTCTAACCTTAATGATTCTATGATTCTACAGAGGAAGGCAGGCAAGGCTGGGAGAGAGAAGGTTGCTGCAGCTTCTGGCATAGATGGGCACGGCAGGCAGCTCCTGTGAGGGACCATCCTCTCCACCCTGGCAGCATGACAGCCGTGAGCACAAGGTTGTGGTCCATGCTGCCTCTCCACTCAGTCCATACAGCCTTTCCACACTTCCCCTCCCCATGATATACCCCATTGGGAACCAAGTTATAGAACCAAAATGAAAGAGAATGGGAAAGCACTGCTCAAAGTCAACTATATCTACTTTTCAACACATTGCTTAGCTGTGGATGCTAGCACAAGATATACTACTCTCTATTCTATTCTCTTAACTGTTTCTAGTTTCCTTCAACAAATCAAAGTGTTTTCTTGAAGGGTGAGAAATTTGTATCATATACCATTCTCAGTTTGCTGCTGGCTTTGAAGAGAAGAATGCTTGGTTGTGTAAGAAAATTCAGTGATGTCCTGCAGTGTTTGGCCATAGCCAATTTATTTGGCTTTTAGTGGAGTTGAACTATTTCACATTATTCCTATCCCTTGCTTTTCAGACTGTCAACCTCTGAATAGTTACCTATGAGATGAGGTACCAAAGGCTCACCCAGAGCTGGGAAGCTGTCCTACTCTCTTTCTGCCAGAACCAGGACTGACAACTGTTTTTCATCACTGCTTGCTATAGTAGGACTATTGCAGGACACTTTTGCTACCCAGCATATGTACAGCAATAATTTTTATTTCAAACCACCTAGCTGTGGACTATTCATCTATGAGAGCTGCTCTGAAAGTTATGCCTCCTATTTTATAATGTTGGCCTGCAATGTCAGAGGTGGATGTTGGCAGTATGGCAGTAGTGGTTCAGCCTTCCCACCAATATTCAGTTACATGATGTTGCTGTGTGACAGACAGCAGCAGAGGGGCAGTCTGACAAAATGGTATCTGACATGGAAGCATGTATGGAGTAAAGGTCACTGAATTCCTCCATACAGAAAAAATGGCACCCACTGACATTCATCAATACTTGCTGAATGTTTCTGGAGACCAAACAGCAGATGTGAACACAGTGGGGTGGTCAGGAGTGCATTTCAGTAGTGATGACAGCAACATGAAAGATAAGCCACGTTCCACATGGTGATGCACAGCTGTCACATCATGAAATGAAGAGTGTCTTGATCAGCTCATCTGCACAGCTCAGTGGATTACAACCAGGGAACTGTGTACAAAGCTGAATATTAGCTTGAAAGTATTGGAAACAATGGTGGCAATGTTGGAATATCACAAAATTTGCACCAAGTGGGTCTTATGAATGCTCACACTGGAATAGAAAGAACCCCGTATGCAAGTTTGTGAGGACCTGTAGAACCAATTTGAGGGTGAAGGTGATAGTTTCCTGCATCACATCATTACTGGAGATGAGATGTGGTGTCACTACATGCTGGAGTCAAAACTGCTGCCCTAGGACTGGCAATGTGAATTTCCCATTAAAGAAAAAATTCAGGATGCAGCCCTCAGCAGGTAAAGTCACATGCACTTTCTTTTGGGACAGGAAAGGGCTGATGAAAGATGGAACAGCATGGACAACATTTTCCTATCTACGATGCTGTCACAGCAGCTGTGAAACAGTGGGTCACCTCCAATGGTACAGATTTTTAAGACTGTGGCATGCAGGCTCTTGTTCATTGCTGGTGAAAATGGTGGTGACTATGCAGAAAAGGAGTGTTTTGTAGCTAAGAATTTGCTCTATCAAATAGTGCTGTTGCGCTCTTTTTACCTGTTGTATCCATGAAAATAAATAGGAGGCACTACTTTCAGAGCAACCTATGTACTACCTAGTTTTCAACTCCAAGGGATGCCCAGTCCTGGTGTTCAGATCCATCCAGGTATCATCATACAAGATTGCTGGGGAGACACAGAGGCTGTCATACACCAGGGATGCAGACAAGTATCACACACTCCTTCCTTCCCCCCACAAATATTTAAGCTCAAAACAATGGTGATGCTAAAGAGGAAAAGATCAACACAGAAAGATAACTGCAGTGAACAGAATGCGAAAAGCATTCTAAATCCACACCAGCCACCACAGTTTAAATGCATGTGCCAGCTTGGAAAGGACAAGGGTTACCATTCGAGATTCCCTACAGTTGGGATCTTGCAGGAGCATATGCCAAATGATGCGAACAGCAGTCAATGAGCATCTCCCCATATGTGTACAAACCTATTTGAGTTAGACTGCAGCCAGAAACATCACTAGCTGTTTTCACCACTTAGATTCAGTGTCAGAATGACACAATTTAAAGCCTCCCAGTACTGTTGTTGGGTTTGGCCTGGTCTCTCCAGTTTCAGCCTGATTTCCTCACCAAATGACACTCAGCCATACTGCAGTCTTTCTCCTGCTCTTAATTCATTCCTCCTTTGTTTCCCTCAACTCCCAAGCTGAAAAGAGAAGAAAAACAACTTGAAAAAAAAAAAAAAAAAAAAAGGACCAGTTGAGGCCAGCCAGCAGTTACATTTTGCTGCTATAAAAATAAATCTGAGAGGAGGGGGTTTCCCTCATCCGGCTATTTAGACCATTCCTACTTTTGGCTGTAAGTATCAACGCATTTGCAAATTGCTACCAAACACAGCAGCCGTCAGTGCAAAAGTGGTACGAGCGACAAAATGAGCACAGGGTGTAAATATAAAGCAAAAAATTGCTCCGTTCAAGTAATGGTGTCTGTTTCTCAGCTGTGGAAAATCAGCGCCGGTAGGTGCTGGTATATCTTTTTATTTTCAGTAAGAGCATCTCTGTATTGACATCAGGGAAACTGGAGCCGAAGCACCAGCAACCACTGCTCAGGTGCCAATGTCTTGCAGAAATGCTGTGAAAGGGCAAAGTCTGCGCATACTGAGCACTGAAAAATGGCACACAAGGGCAGAACTGATGTCTTCTGTGATTGCCATGCAGAGCAGGGCTGGCATCCTCTTGTGGCAGAGATCCCTGTCCTGGTGCGGCTCCCTGGGCAACCCAAGGCTCTGATGGCTTTGCATGTCCCTAGGACTAAAAGTTTGGTAGGAAAAACCCATGAACCTGTCACTTTTTGTCTGTTTCTCTTTGTCCTGAGGATTCCCAGCACAGCCTGGGCACTGTATCAGGATATTCTGTTAGGAATCAGTAATTTGGGTCCCATCCTTTCCCTCCAGCCAGATCTTAAATTTTATTTTATTAAGGCAGAGAATACAAAGAGATGGAACAAAACTTTCTCCTTGCAGCCTGCTCATCCTGCAGCCCCACCAGTCCGTCCTACCCCTTCATCACCCTCATGGCAGCAAGGGCTGTACCGAACATGGATTTGTTATGCCTCCAGATCCCACACAACCAAACACCCTCCAATATTCTTGGAAGCCAAGAGAATACAGGCTCAGGCACTGAAGCTTCTATACATAAATTCAGACAGGACCCTTTATTATTTTCCACTGTTCTAAATGCATGTAAATTAAATTAAGATTTGGAGTCTTGTCTTGAAGAAAGTCTGCAGCAGCAGAAGCTTTTTCTATCTGATTTGGGATCCAGGGCACAATTACATTTCTGAGAGCAAATCCACGTACTGCTTAAATGCATCTCTGCTACACACTCCAGGAAAAGAAGCTTCGAACGAAGGAAAATAAAGCTGAGTTCACATCCTACTGTGAATAGCTGTTGAGAAGGAACACACTTTCACCATTTAAAAATCAAATAAAAAAGTAGTTCATACAACATTGACCCTATCTTTCAAAATAACCTGCAATATGACATTAATTTCTTCCTTCTCATAATATATTTAATGAGGAGGAAAAAAAAGCACACATGCCACACATGCACACCCCTTTATGCACACCCTTTCTCCAAGTGCTCCTTGTTATTCTTCCAGAACAATACTTCAAAGCTGTGGAGATCACTGTATGTCACCTTTTTTTGAAAGATCAGATACACTGCATCAAAAAGCATGCAGGAAAAGTTCTAGGGCATGGAACCAATTTCTGCACACTTTTATCTGGGTCAGCTTTTCTATTGATTCTGCAAATACCATATCATTTTTTTTTTAAGCCAAGATTTTTTTCTGTTTGTTTCAAAAGAAGAAAAAGAGAAGATCAGAACTTAAGCCAAACACCCACCTGAGCCAAGGACTAGTTCTGCTGGGTGACTGCAATTCAAAACGGTAGATATAAAAAATAATAAAGTCTAACTAACTTTAAAAGAGCATCTGGATTGATTTCTAAATTCACTAAATACCATTTTCCCATACTGCCTCTTTCTTTATTGTACACATTTAATCCTCATTGTTACACACATGAGACAGCTGACAATGTCTAGGAAAGCTAATGTGAGGCAAACACATGAAAAGCACTCACACGTTTTATCATTAATGTATCTCTCCATTTCTCTGCCAACTGCCAAGTCTTGTTCCGTGGTTATGACCTATTTGGCACAGCTTCCAGCTTTGCTTTATGTTGTCTCATCAACCCCAGTGTCTGTCTTAAGGTGCTCTGTAACAGAAATAACAAATAAGAGCTAGCCTTAGGTGATGAAAGGCTGGATTTTGTTTTAGGATGAGATATCTTGAGGTCTCCTATCACCTCCATCTGCACATACAGTTGGGAAATGGAGAAGGGGTACTTCTAAGGACAAAGCCTATCAATAGGTGACAGTCTGTAGCAGTAGCAACTTGAAAGATTGCTTGTAACTCCAGATGACAACTGAAAAAAAAAATAAAGTAGTTGGGAAGTCTAATTAACTCCTGGTGAAAACAAAACTAATGAACTAACTGACTTACAAGTGCTTTTCCAGCATGCAGTCCTTTTAACTCTGAGATGCTTTTTGCACATTTTGATGGTGGTGGGAATAACTGGGAATAACTAAGCGCTGCCCAAGAGCCTGATTAGCAAGTTTACTTCTGCTGGAAGCTAGGCGCACATTTTGGCAAGATTTGGTTTTGCAGGAAACCAGGCATGTGGCAAGTGGGGACATTTACATGAGTGCTTCTGACTCAGAGCTGGAGAAGGATCTGACTCAGCTAAGCATCTCCTTCCTGGCCCTGGGACACCAGCCTGGAGGATCACCAGGATGGATTCCTAAGCTCTGTCAGAGTTGCACCTTTACATTCCATTTTCCCGCCTTGAGAGCTGAGATGGAAAAATGAGTCACAGCGTCCTTTACAGTAACTGTGTGATGCTATCAGCGCTTCCACCCCAGTACAAAAGTGAATTTGGATACACGACTGAGCAAACCCCAAAACTGGGCTGATGGTCCCCTCTCCTCATGCCTCCCTGCTAAGCTCTCTGCTCTCCAGCACTCTGCTGGCAGCTCCACCTGCTTTTATTCCAGGCATCACAAGATCATCATTGTCCACTGCAATTTGAGAAGACTAGTGGATGCAGCTCCTGCTCAGCAGAATTACCCAAAGAGATGCTTCCCCAAAGCCTGTTTGTCTCCCAAGAATGGGCTCAAGGGGCTGGGCTAAAGCATGGAATCATGAAATCATTGAGATTGGAAAGACCACTAATAGCTTGTAATCCATCAACTTGTAAACCGTAGCTTGTAAACCATCAACTCATACTGATGACTGCTCTGGACTATGTCCCTCAGTGCCACATTTACCCTTTTCTTGAACACCTGTAGGGATGGTGACTCCACCACCTCCCTGAGCAGCCTGTTCCAATACCTCACCACTTATTCTGAGAAGAAATCTTTCCTAATTTCCAGTCTTAACCTTTCCATCATCCTGGACCTGCCACCTTTCTGCTCCCCACTAAGCCATGCTCCACTCAAGCTGAAATGCAGTTTCTAATACACTGCTAATTGCAGAACTGTTGCTGTATTATATCCAGACTTCTGCCTTTTGCTGTTATTAATTGATTGCTTGGAGCTTCGCAATCTTTCGAAGAAAACGCCTTGAAAAATTAGTCTGGGGAGAATCACATTAAACAGGGAAACGAAAACGTCTTCCTAGCTGTGCCGTAAAAAGTAGGCCAGGCTTCTCTCCGCCAAATCTCCGTGTACCCCTGCAGCAGTAACAGTTGGCACAATTCTTAAAATACGTACAGGTTGTGACAAGGCCGGCTGATTAAAGACCAGCTCAGAGCGCTGGGAACGCTTAAAGCATCAGTGGTGAGTTTTAAAACTGGAGAGACATCGCGGCTTCAAAAGAAACCTCTCCAGCCTGGTGCTCATCCAGCAGCTCCTTTCGGCCCTGCGCAAGATGAGTGACCAACACAGTCCCCTCCTCTCCATCACCTCTGTGGGGATGTGCAGGACTGTTCTACCTCAGCTGCTTCCATCATTTCCTGTCAAGTATCAGTGACCCACCATCACAGTAGGTTTAATTGGGAAATACTCTCATCTCCTTATCACAGCAAGGCTGACTGGAAATTTGGCTTCATCACTCCCACGTCTCCATTAAAGTCCCCACGTTTCAACAGCACAAAACACTGCCTGGCCATGTTTTCACAAAACTCCATCTCCCAGCTCTGATGGCCACAGTCCTGGCCACTCCTCACAACCCCAAACCCTTTTCTGTCCGCCTGTGGCCTCTGTATTTAAATATTCAGGCAACTTTGCAACGAACAATGCTTTTTAAGCCTGTGCTCTTCCACATGGACTTCAATAAGCAGCTTTTGGCCACCTGTTCCACAGCGAGTCACCATACGTGGGGTGGTTGTCTTTGAAAGAGCTGTTGGGCAAATGAGTCAATGATAGGTGTAGGTGCACGTGGAACTTGGGCAGACTCTCTTAAACGAAATTTACAGACAACTACAGGCAAACACTGTGCTCAGGTTTATACACAACACCTCGGAGCAGGAAATGGTGGTTTGAAGTAGCTGGCATAGCACAAGTTTGCCTCACAAATTGTCTCCTTGTGACACTCTGTGATGACTTCCCAGTAATTATGGAGAAGCAGCGACAGCGACCAGGGTGAGTCCCCAGAGCAACCTCTGTTGTCTCAGCGCAAACAGCTCAGGTGTCATTTGTACTTATATGCTAGCATTTTCCAGATTAAATGCAGGGGATAAAGCAAAACCCTCAGTGTCTCTACTGGCCTTGATCCTAACTCTGCTACAAACTCACACATATCCCACTGAAATGACCAGGCCCCACTTGAGCCCAGAAATCCCTTTATGTAGAGCCCTTAGCACTACAAAGAGGTCTATAACACTCTGCTCAGAGATTAAGGGTGCTCAGTCATTTCATTCTAGGTGGAAGCTGAATTTGAAATGTTTTCCTACTGTTCTCAGGGGGGTTTCACATTTTACACGTGTGACAAAGGGTTGCAAGAAAATAAATCACGACTACGTAGCATTGCCTGAAACCTAAAGCATCCATGGACCAAATTTCATCACTAGCTTCAAGATGCTCAAATCACCTCTGGTACTAAAATAAAGGCAGAATGTGGTGCTGGAAGATTAAGGTCTCTCCAAGCCATGTCAAGTTATACTGTCTGTAAATAGCAGCCAAGGTAGGCTTTATTGTCATGGAATGCCAACAAATACCAGGCAGTGCTTCTGATCTATCTTAGTTTGGTGCATATAATTTTAATTAAAGCATTTAAGTAAATACAGATGCAAATCAGGCTCAGTATAGCATCTGGCAAATTGCTATCAGAGCCCCGAGGCTACTGGCAAATTATCAGCATGCACCTCCGTAATGTGAAGTTACCAGACTCAGTCTTGGTGAAGGCACTGTGAATTTTGTTTTGCTGTTTGGCTTACACTGGAAGTAAAACCTCATACTGGTACACACATAAGAGGTTAAACTGTCCTCTGTTTCAAAAGGAGCTTTTAGGAGGTAAACCAACATCATTAAAACCTGTTCTTTAGACAGCCTACGTCTAGCAAGAAGGAAAAAAACCTTTTGCATTACTGCAACACCTATCAAAGGAACTCAAAGCGCCTCTGAAATGTTAATTAATCCACACTCTTCCCAAGGGAGATCTATTTTAAAGATTGTTATATGTAGTTTGCATTATTCTTGCATTTGCCAAAGGCTCACAGGAGGGAAGCCACAGAGATCGAATCTGGACTTGGAGCCTCGATTGGCTGCTCCTCTATGTTCGATCACAAGACCTCCCTCCCCAAAAATCACAAGAACTCACTTGCACCAGAGAAGTGTGAACCTCTTTGGCCTAGATATCACTGCCTCAAAGCGGTGTTAACTTCAAAACCTTGTTAAAAGTATGTGAAGGCGATTACATGACAAGAGAAATAAGGGAAAACAAATCACAAGGGGAGAATTTTTTCTGGTTTTTGCAAATTGAAGGAATCTTCAGATCATGCTGAAAGGATCTCTGGAAAATGAAAAGGCACAGCCAAGATAATGTTCACGGTAATACCCGCACCAGCTCTGGCTGATTGTTCCTCCTCTCAAGAAACACTTCCATCTTTGCAACCCTGCAAGCAGAGATCAATTCTCCTTCTTTCAGAACCTGCATTAAGACCAATGCTTGGAAAGAGGCAATAGCTTTTAAGGAATATCTGCACAATTAACTTGAGCAACAGCAGTGATGCTTAAGCACATGCTTAACACTTTCCTTACAATGTACTTGTGAATTTCCCTGGGTATGAATTTTCCACCAGTACAAAGTCAAATAACATTTCCAATTTATTCAGAAATTCTCCAGGAAAAAAAAAAAAAATCATATTACTGATGACAAAGAATAGGACAAGAAAACACAGTAAAACACAGTAAGGTTTGTAGTCCCATGAACACGTTGACGATGTGATAAAATGTGACACATACATGACATATCATTACTATGACAACAATGTTTGGAAGGCATTTGCAACCAACATTTTGTAAGCATATGGTCATGTATTGGCCCCTTCCTGTGCTCAAAATTAAAAACAAGACAGAGGGTCAGGAGCTAAAAGCATCAAGCCACACACTGGCTTGTTTGCATTCCTGTACCTTGATATCAGTTACAATGATTGCATATTCATTTAAATGCTTTGCTCATCAACTTTTTTTGTGTTTAGTGTTTAGATTAACATATATATATATATATACATATATATAAACAGGTAAAAACAGCAAGTATTGTTTTTAAGCATTGGGATGTCGGTGTGAATCTCTCCAGTAGGAGTAAGAAGAGTGAGCTTCTGTAAGCAGAAAGTATGGAAGAGAGGGAACGGGGAAATGAGATGTGATTAAGGACATTACACTGAGGTCCTGTGCACTGTGATCTACTGGGATTAGCTAAACATGAGTGCTTCACACCCTGGGAAGCCAGGTGTCCCAGTTCAGCAATAGCATATATATGGTACAGCAGTCACATTTCAGTGTTTCAGGCTCAGCTTCTCCACAGCACCTTTGCATTTTGGCTGGATCTTCCTTTAGTAAAATCATTTTGGATCCCACTTTGCAAGAAGAATAAATGATGATTTTCACTGGATGGGGAGGAAAGAGAACACAAAGATGACACAGTTCCTGTCACGGATCTGAGACTTAACTGGGTAATGCCAAAAGATTGAATTATTGAACCAGCTTTGCTAAAAGTAATTAACTCTACACGTACAAACAGATTAATAAGATGCTTGCAAGTCTGGTGTCCCCTTAGCTGCCCATGGCACTGAGCTGGCACATCCTTAGCGACCATGTGGAAATCAGTGCCTCCTACAGTGTACTGAGAAAAACCAAGCTACTTGACTAGAAACTCATTGGACTTTCAGAACTAGGGGGGCAGAGCTGTACTGGGAAGAGGCAAGGGAGATGCTCTGTCCAAGAGGTAAACTGGTACTCTGTTTCCTCTGTCCATACATTTTTTTTCTTTTTATTTTTGGATCTTGCAACATTATCCAGTATTAAATCACGCTCAGCCAGAATAACAGCTGCTGTGCCCTATCTCAGAGAGCAGAGAGACATCAAAACCAGCCCCACAAAGAGAGCTGACAGAAGAGGACATGCAACATTAAACTGTGGCTTTCACCTCTTTGTTATGGAGGTGAATTTGAAAGCACTCCTTTAAAAATTATAGCTACTAAGAACTCACGACACAAGAAGCACCTCAGCAGCAGATGAATATCCCCATCATACTGGCAAAGTACTATGTGGTAGATGAAGCCAATGCAGAAAGCCCACTCTCTACAAAAGCACAGCAAAACTACCTCATAGGACTGAGGAAAGGTGGCTTTTCCCAGTTAAGCAAGCCTTTCCTTGGGGCCATGCCAGCATGCATGTGTCACTCAGGAATCACACCTCTTCGTGCTTTTGGCCAGGACAGCCTTGCTGGCAGAAGTCTGCAGTGTAGGCATGGCGTAACCCCAAGCTATTTTCAGAAGAAAATGAGATGCAATCTAACTTTCCAGCATCCATTACAACTTTTGTTTTACAAAATACAAAATTCAACCCCAGTGACTCTCCTCAAAAAGCTCCACCATCTGTAGAAGGGACTGCCAGATAAAGCAAGTTAAGAGATGTCAGTGGTGTGAAATGAAAGGTTTTACTAAAAAGCCAAATAGGATAGACCTCGCTGATAGGCAAGCTCTAGGTTAGTGCTGTTTGGGGAAAGGATTCAGCACCTAGAGTGAAACTATAATGCTCATGATTTGCACACTCCTCAACTGTGCAGAAGGAATCCAGCCATGTGAGCAAAGGCAAGCAAGGTGAATTCGCATTCCTGACGCAAAGGCAAGCACTAGAAGCAAAGCGCATCAGTGAGAAATATGAGAAACTAACCTTTACACAGAATCACAGAGGTTGGAAAGACCACCAAGATAATCTAATCCAACCATTGACCACCAACATACCACTAAAACATGTAACTCAATGTAGCATCTTTTCTTTACAACGGATGATTAAAATACTGTAGGACAGCTTCATCCCAGACTTAAGCAGGACCCACCGTATTTAGTCAGCTGCCCACTTCCCACATATCATTCAAACACAGATATGGCTAATGAAAAGCTCTTCTTTATAAGAAATGCTGGAGACTCACAAGTCCCTCTAGAATTATAGAATCATTAAGGTTGGAAAAGACCACTAAGACCATCTAATACTACCATCAACCCATCACCACCAAGCCCACTGACCTACTGGTACTCCACCAATCGCTAAGACGCTAAGACATTTTAAAGACTACGTTTCAGAAACCATGATTTGAAAACAGAGGCAATGGCTTTCATTTTGACAGGATATGACAGGAATATAGTGGTAAAAAAAAATAATAATAGAATGGAAAATGACTAATGAGTTCCAGTGTCTTGCAAAGTATGGTCCAGTCTTCAGCCTGAAAGTGCTGAAATCAGGAATCTGCCAAAGAGTGCAAACAGATGCACATTTCCTTGTAAGTGTTCCATGCAGCTCAGCAAGATGCAGGAGGCGCATCTGGAAACTCTCTGGCTGCAGGCAGCTTTTCAAGTTACAACACCAAGAACCATAAGCTGATATTTCTCCAAAGAAACCTTGTTCTTCTTTCAAATATTTTGTAGGATGTTAAGTTTCTACTTACTGGAAATGTTGTGTTTTCTCACATCATTAATACTTGACCATTGATGCATCTTATAGGATGCTGTCCCCAGTGTTTTGAACCACACTGGGCATCCCTCTGCTCAGGAATTTGCAACATCCTTCACCTGCAATTTAATCCCAAAGTGAAAGAGGAGGAAACGTCTGTTTTAGGTTGACTCCTCCTTACTGCCAAGGAAGAAGTAAAGGCTGTCCAAACTTATATGAAGAGCTTCATGCCCTTGGTGAGATGAGAGGGGAGATCCCTTAGGATCAGAAAGAACAGAATAGCCCTGTAAAAGCAGAGGTAAAGGCACAACAGGCAACTGAAAAAATACCAACTGGGATGTGCTCTGCAGCCTTCACTGCAACGTCCCTGGAAGAACTCCACCAGTAGAAGGGCAAATGGGGAGAGAGGAGAGGAGAGGAGAGGAGAGG
>NW_024884253.1:10995226-11006921 GCF_019232065.1 Centrocercus urophasianus
GAGGAGAGGAGAGGAGAGGAGAGGAGAGGAGAGGAGAGGAGAGGAGGCCTTTCAAATTTATTTACACCACTGTTTACTCTGCAGATGTCTGTGGGAAAGAAATATAGATTCTAATCTGTCTGGCACACCACCAGCTGAATGCAGTTGGGATTTAGCAGACAGACTCCTTACTGCTGGTAGATGAAAATGACAGGAAGACCATTTTATCTCCAAAATCCAAATAAAATAATTTTCCTGCTGCTCCTTGGTACCAGTGGAGCCAGAACAACTGACACCTTCACAGGGAAAGCACTGTTCAGTGCTCATCTGTCTGATCACATAGAAGCCTTGTCTGGCATGGGATGGGAATTTCTGAGAGCAGCAGTTTCCAAGGAGGCTTGGGGAGACTCATGGGACTGTCAGCTTCCAGGAGCCTTGTGGGGCTCCTGTCTCTGTTTCACCACCCTTCTATTCACAGAATCTCAGAACCACAGAATCAGAGTGGCTTGAGTTGGAAGGGACCTCAAAGATCACCCAGTCCCAATCCCCCTGCCAGAGTTGCTGATCACTAAATCAGGCACTAGATCAGTTTGCCTAGGGCCCCTAGGGTCTTGCAATGAATACAACATTCAGGGATACACTACGTAATTCTCCACCTACAATAAGTCGAGTCCATCATGAGTGGTTCCAGGACTGAAGCTTTACCAGTCTGTGCCTCTGTAAGACTTACTGAGTCAGGCTTAACACAGCCTGTGGCTTCCGAGTTGAATTAGCAGATCAGGCTCCAAGCTCAAGGAGAACAGAAATGGTGATGAAAGCACCTCCACACAGAGTGGATGCAAAGGGACACAGTGCTTGCTGGGGATATGGCATGGGGATCTCAGTTTCCTGATGGCTCCACATCACATTAAACCTGAGCAAAAAACAGCAGTGGGAGAAAGTAGGAGATAACAGGTCACTTGACACCAAGCTCAGGTTGCCTGCAAGAGAATTCCTCCAAGCACACAGAAAACCTGCTAATATTCCCTGACCTGAATCCTCCCTTTTTCACACTAACCAGACTTTAATAAAAAATAGTACAGCAGTTTTGGCAAAAACATTTCCATCCTCTGCTAGCTTCCTATTGCTTGGTTACAAATTGTTCAACGTTTGTGCCTCACTTTCCCCATCTATTATGCAAAAGTAACATTACCTCTTCTGGATGGAACTTTCACACCTTGGATTTTGTAAAGCACTGTGCAGAAAGCACTACAGGACCTGCAGATCATAGGCAAAGCAGCCAAAACTCTTAAGGGCAGACACTAGAGTGGGTCAGCTGGCTATGAAGCTGCTGTGTTGCCTGGAGTTATGGGCATCAAGGGAGCAACTGAGCCAGCAGTGCTGCAGCAAGTGCGTGCTACAGGCAGCCTGTGCCTCTGCAGCCAGACACAGTGTGAGCTCAGAAAGCCAAAAAAAAGAGAGAGAAAGAGAGAAGCTGCCAAGTTCTTCATATTCATGAGCTCTTTAATAATGCTCAACAAAACTTGGAGGCATGTTCACTGCTGTTGCTCCTGCCCTTTTGCACAGTGAGCAAGTCATAAATATTTCAGGGGAAGAGCCCAGCAAATTTGCAAGATTGGTCGTAGCCTTTTACAGCATTAATGAGCAGGCCATTAATAGTTAATGAAACAGCTGCTGGTGATCTCAGAGGTAAAGGCAAGATGAGAACAGCAGTGTTTGCCCACTCACTACAGCGTGATAATGTGAAGGAACAGCTTGATCCTTTTATCAGATCCTCTCCAACAGGACAGGATCATGGAGATGGGTGGAAGACCCCCAGTACAGCTGCACCCAGCCCTTCTGCAGGCCGTACCCCTGTGCAGACCCCACAGATGGAGGCTGCTGCAGAGGAGCTGCACCGCTGCCCCAGTGCTGTACTGGGGTGAGGAAACTGGAATGTATACATGGTGTCCAAAAAGCATGTCAGAGAATCATAGAATGGCCTGGGTTGAAAAGGACCACAATCATGATCTAATTTCAACCTTCCTGCTATGTGCAGGGTCATCAACCAGCAGACCAGGCTGCCCAGAGCCACATCCAGCCTGGCCTTGAATGCCTCCAGAGATGGGGCATCCACAGCCTGCTTGGGCAACCTGTTCCAGTGCGTCACCACCCTCTGTGTGAAAAACTTCCTCCTAATATCTAACCTAAATCTTCCCTGTCTCTGTTGAAAACCATTCCCCCTTGTCCTATCACTATCAATTCATGTAAACAGCCGTTCCCCCTCCTGTTTATACGCTCCCTTCAGGTACTGGAAGGCCACAATGAAGTCTCCCCGCAGCCTTCTCTTCTCCAAGCTAAACAAGCCCAGCTCCCTCAACCTTTCCTCATAGGAGAGGTGCTCCAGCCCTCAGATCATCTCAGTGCCCTCCTCTGGACCCGCTCCAAGAGCTCCACGTCCTTCCTGCACTGGGGGCCCCAGGTCTGGTCGCAGTACTGCAGATGGGGCCTCACAAGAGCCGAGTAGAGGGGGACGATCACCTCCCTCTCCCTGCTGGCCACCCCTTTTTTAATGCAGCCCAGAACACAGTTGGCCTTCTTGGCTACAAGCTCACACTGCTGCCTCATGTCCAGCTTCTCGTCCACCAGCACCCCCAAGTCCTTCTCCGCAGGGCTGCTCTCAAGAAGATCTTACCCCAGTTTGTATAAACACCTGGAATTGCCCCGACTTCAGTGCAGTACCCTGTATTTGATCTTACTGAATCTCATTAGGTTCTCACAGGCCCACTTCTCCAGCCTGTCCAGTCCCTTTGGATGGCTTCCCCTCCTTGCGAAGTACTGACTGCACCGCTCAGCTTGGTGTACAGGTAGAAACATGCAATTTGTATGTGCAGGTGTATGTGTGCAGCTCCAGCAGTGAAAGGACAGGTCCTTGTGAGCAAAGACATTCAGGGAATGTGACTCAGGAATTCAACCTCAAGAGTTAAAACCACCAGAAAGTGATCCACATCAGCCCTGCTGCTCCTACAACCAGACAATCCATCAGCACTGGACTCTCATACACAAAGCTTTCCCTGCTGACCAATTTCTAGAGGTCTGCAAAAAGCAGCAAGGATCTGTAGGGAGGAGACTCTCTGATGACCCTGAGGTGGATGAGGACGACATAGATCCACTACTAGTCTGCACATACTGAGGGGTTTGTAATCAATCTCTGTCTTAGAACAGAGTGCAGATTACACTTTGTTTGGGCTTTAATGCTCAGAATTTGGCATCAGCAGCCCTGCAATTATTGGGAAGAAAAGTATGGAAAAAGAAGGCTTAATTTCAGAGTTATAGTCTTCCTACCGCATTTCAGAACAGAGTTGCTAAACAGTGTTGAAGTCAAATACAACTGCAGCATAGGGCCCTTCCTTTAAATGCCCAAGCTATGTGCAGGTACCAGCTGGAGATTCTCAGTCCACATGCCCTGCTTTCACCTAAAATGTATGCTTCTGGCTGAGAACCTCCTGGCACCATGCTTGCTAGTTTGTAAGCAAACTGGTCCTTGGATCTGCTTGCCATCAGACAAGACTCTGCCTGATTAATTTCAGTGCAGACCAAGGGTGGCCTCAACAGATCGTCCCTGTAAAACAAGGGTTTACTACACCCAATTTGAAGCAATTATTTTATTCTGTAACTTGATTAAAAGCTGTCACTTACAAACACACCTTGAAAAAAAATTACTATGTACACATAATAAAAAGTAAATAACTAGCAATAAATGTTCAGTGCTTCCTTTTAAAGCCCATAGCAAGCAACTTTCCTTCATGCTTTAACTGGGGAGCACCTTAAAGCCATCATAAACCTTGATTTAAAGACTTCAACACATTGAACTATTTAAATCATTTTAAGGATGAAACTTCATGAATGAAGAATCCCGCCAAACCCAGATGCGCATTGGGCTTTTCCTCACCCTCATACCAGATGTTTTACATAATTCAAGAACAGATATTCAAAAACCACTGACAAGTCAAAAAAGGTTAATGACTGAAAAGATGTACTCAACTGCAAATTTTACTCCACCGGCCTCCTAGCTTATTCATCTCTTTCATTAAAAAGAATGTAACAGGATTTTTAATACTTTCCCTCCTCTGCTAGTAGTATTGTGAAATTTCAGTAAGATGCGTGTCTTAGGATTTGCTGATTCCAACTTTCTGAATGTTTTTAAACTGATTTTAAAACATCCAACAGGCACGAGGATCACCCGAGGACCAGCCAAAAATTCAACAAACTGCCACACAAGCCAAGCCAAGCAGACGCAGAGAAGGTGAGCAATGCTTCAAGATGGGTATCATTCTGGGTAGAGGACCAGTAATAAATCATAGCAAACAACAATCCTTTCCTCTGCCATGCATGAAAGGGAGGCAAGGAAGGGTCCTCCAGTTGGGCTGCACCTGGGAATGGCAACAGGGAAGGATGCATTAGGTCCAAGGCAGCAAAGGGAAACAGATGATCAAACTGCAATCCTTGGTTACAGAATCACAGAATCATTAAGGTTGAAAAAGAGACCTCTAAGATCACCTAGTCCAACCATCAGCCCACTTCACTCCCACCATGCCCATCAAACCCTCAGAGGCACATCTCCATGTTTCCTGAACACCTGCTGGGATGACGGCTCCAGCGCTCCCCTGGGCAGCCTGTTTTAGTGCCTCACCACTGTTTCTGAAAAGAAATTTAAATGTACACAGAATTTAACAGTTCACTGTGCAGTGGTTTCCTGTGCAAATATATCCTTTCCAAAACACAGCCAACTACACCTTGCACCACTGCACACAATGCATCCAGAAAGTCAGACCATTCCCATCCCCATTCGCTCCCCGCTACCTCTGCAACTACAGCACTCTGTAAACAGCCTCAAATCCTTTGCCCTCAAGTATCATAGACCTTTACTGCAACAACATCAGTTTTTGGAGGCAGCACTACTAGGATTAAACATCCAACGCCCTCCTTGCAATGCAACACTCACACTTTCAGTGGGGTGCTGCATATTTAACAGCACATAACCTAGCGGGTTCCTCATTTGATTGCATACCAGAGAATCATGGAATGGCTTAGGTTGAAAGGAACCTTGAAGACCATCTAGTTCCAGCCCCCTGCAGTGGGCTGGTTGCCCCTCACCAGCTCAGGCTGCCCAGGGCCCCATCCAACCTGGCCTTGAACACTTTCAGTAATGAGGCATCCACAACTGCTCTGGGCAGCCCGTGCCAGTGCCTTACAGAGTAAAGAGCGTCCATTTACAAAGGAGCAAGACTGGAGTGGAAGAAAACAAATACAGATTTCGGGAGATAAAGTTCAAACCCAGAAACTCAGTGCTCTGATCTTCTAAGTCAGTAGAGATGGGGCTGGAGCTCATGCTCTGCTCAGCATAAGTAATGCCTTGTGACACCGCTCTCTAGCTCAGACGCGCACCAGGGGCTCATGAACTCTGTGGGCGTGCGGCACCAAGGGGCACAGACCCTGGGCAGCAGGCATAGCCAGCACAGCCCAGCCTCCCACCGGGTTTCAGACAGCCCTGTTGCCTCCCCGGAGGTGATCTCCCACTGTAGGAAAGCATGAAAATAAGGTATGTAGAGATAAACACTGGGACGCTGGGTAACAGCACAAATGAGCAGAATTTAAGGCACCTCAAGATCATTTAGCAAAGCAAAACACTTCAGAGAGCTAAGATTTATTTTCTTTGTATCTGCTTAAGTGTGGATTTTGAAACTTGTGTTTGCCTTAAGCAGTATTTCTCAAACCACCCCTAACCCCTGATTTAACTACAAACACACAGACGGGATGCTGGCAGATCTGCAGACAAGAAAGGCACAAACTGTACTAAGTGATGGCAAAACTACAAGGATGCTCTAACTCCAAACAAAAAGATGTCCTATAAGGGTAGTTGAAGAAAATAGTTCTCTCCAAACACTGCTCTTCCACTACTTGCAGAGAATAAAGCAGGAAGGAGATTGACTTTTTTTTACATGGCCTGATAGTTACAGGACAAGGGGGAATAGTTTTAAACTAGAAGGGGGAAATTAGGTTAGATTTTAGAAGGAAATTCTTCGCTGAGAGAGCTGTGAGGCAATGGCACAGGCTGCCCAGAGAGCTCTGGGTGCTCCATCCCTGAAAACATTCCAGGCCAGGCTGGATGGGGCCCTGGACAGCCTGAGCTGGTGGGGGGCAAACAGCACAAGGCAGGGGGCTGGAACTGGGTGGGCTTTGATGTCCCTTCCAATCCAAGCCATTCTGTGACTCCTCATCACGCTAATTGCCTCCTGGCAGCTGAACACAATCCCACAGGTCCCCAGCGAGCAGCAGCCCCGCACCCAGCAGCCTGGCCAGATACCATCTCTGGCACAGAAACCCCACGATGCTCTTCCAGCATCTTGTCACCACTGACTTCCCAAAGAAAAGCTGTGCCGTGTGACAGTAATGACAAATGGCATCGGCAGTGTGGCTGCAGGAAATGCCACAGGAATGCCCGGCGGGGACAATAGCAAGGATGCAGGACAAAGGACGGTGTCACTGCCTTGGGCTGAGCTTCCCCAGTTCTCAAGGAAACTGTAACACAGTGTGGAGGACAACAGGCACCAGAGCCTTCATCAGCAGCATGCTCTGAGCATATCATTTAAATACATCACTTTTCGAGGAGACAAAAGATGGGCAAAAACTCCCCACGATCCCTGACAGTTTGTGCTGAAGAGGATACTGAAAAAAAAATAACAAAACATATTTGCTTTGGAGGTGGGAGGCAGAAAGAGGGATAGGGAAGGCATCTTGTCAAAAACACTTCAGTCTGCAACCATCAGGAATTTCCTTTATTTCATGTCAGAGTGAATCAGCAGTGCTCCCCAGCAAGGCAGCAAACCTGAGAGATGCCACTGCTCTCTGCTTCTGCCCGGCACTCCCAGCTGAGCACCCCAAACCCAAAAACCTCACTGCTTTGAGATGGTTATGCTTGGATTTTCTTTTTTTTTTTTATTTTAAGAATGAGTATTTTCCCACTTTTGTTGTCTGAATGAAGCATAACAAAGTAACTGAAACTAATAAGCGTGAAATTAGGTTGAGAGATACAAATACATGTGTATATATATATATATATATATATATATCTCCAGAACTTGGGAGAGAGAAAAGGGAACACACGGACTGGAGGCACAGAGATGGGGCACAGGCTTCTAGAGAAAAACTGGTGTTTTACTGAGCCCCTGTGAACACTGCCTTCAGTTCAGAACCTGCTTCATCCAGAGTATTAGTTAGGTAGAAAAATCGCAGCAAGATTCTATGTAAAAATAAAGGAATCACTTTTTTTTTTTTTTTCCAATTCAGCTCTGCTTAAGAGACACCCATCAGTTTTCGGCCTTCCTCCTCCATTCATAAGACTGCATGAGAGGTGAAATAATCCTGAACTTGAGGGATTATGGTCACTGATGCAGAACATGCAAGAAAATACCTTTTTTTTTTTTTTTCCTCCAGCAAGTCAAATACACATTGAGCACTCAGTTGAGAATTGTGGAAACAACAGACAATTAACAACAACAAATGAGATGCCAAAATCTATAGGCAACTCGAAGTTTCAAGTTTAAAAAACATTTAGTATTTAAGAGGAGAAACAAGTTCAGGAGAGAAAGACTGAGAGAAACATGGGGAAGGAAAACTAAGATTTCAGGCCCACAATGAGTGAACATGGGCGCTGGAGGAGTTCCCAACTCATTTCCCTCTCTGTTGATGTGAAGTTAATTCTCCTTGCCACTGATGCCAGATGGGACCACATCACTGAGATGCTAAACATTTTATATGTACACATATAAATACATATATAAAAATATATCAATAAACTTAATAACACATATAACTTCAGTGGTTTCAGAACTGTGCCACAGACACAGCATAGGTCATGTGCCACCAGCACTTTTGGTGATGCAGCTCATCAAAACCATGAATAGATCTGGGTGGACAAACCCACCATCAGTGAATTCACACGAGGTGCACGCTTGTGGTGTGGCTGTGGGATTCCGACCATTGAAATGCTCATAGAATCACAGAATCATTAAGGTTGAAAAAGACCACAAATATCACCTAGACCAACCATCAACCCATCACAACCATGCCCACTAAGCCATGGCCCTCAGTGCCTCATACACACGTACGTACAAACTCTCCAAGGTCCCCCAGGAGGACTTTCCACAAGTCTCCTCCTATTCACACATCTCACCCAGAAACCACACATCCTCCTGTCAGACCGGGTCTCCCAGTGCACAAATGTGCTTGTGGTGCTGGTGTACGTAAGGCAACAACTTCTGCAGTCAAACAGAGACCTCAGCTTTTGTTTCAGAGCCATTCTGGGGTTCTCTCAGTTCCAGAGAACTTGCTGAGTGCACTGCCCTGACTCAGGAACCACAGTGCTTCTCGAAACAACAGAAGTGTCTACTTTCTTAAACACAAAACAAACAAACCGAAAAACCAAGCCAACCCCATGATGTGTAAAGCCATGGCATTCTTGGAGAGGGGGCTGGAATGGTGATTCCTGACCTTTCTTAGGACAACAATGCTGGAATCGAACTCATTTGACTTTATCCTGCAATGTCATCCCATCTGGGGCTCCACACCAACAAGCACTACTGTGTGTTAAAAGTACTTTCAATGCTCTGGAAACCAAAAGCTCTCACAGCTTCTACATAAGAATCTAAAACTCATTGCTGACATCTGACAACTATGATTGTATGACAACACAATACTGGCACTTTCAGTAAACTCCAGACCTGCTTACATCAATACCACTCGTGAGTTCCAGCCGGCACATACACATACCTCAAAAGAAGACTGGGAAGTATTTTAAAGGATGTAAGCTAAAGCCTTTAATGCCTTATTTTATTTATCTACTTGGACTAACAGTCGCAGAGACTTGAAGAACTTATTCACGGTAAGGGTAACAAACCACTAAAAAACCCAGAGAGGTTGTCGAGTCTCCTTCTATGGAGATATTCAAGAGCCATCTGGGTGCCTATCTGTGTGACCTATTGTAGGGAACCACAGTGATCTCCAACAGTCCCTTCCAAACCCTGCAATTCTGTGATTCTACGTGAATGCCACAGCGCTGGCTTCACAGTCACTGCCAGGGAAAGGCCACTCTCTCTGGATTACGGTTATACTAGAAAGAAAGATAACTAAAATTACACTCTCCACATAAAAAGTAAATGCAGCTCTTTTGCTATGTGATAGCCATGCTAAAGTCTCAGGGAATTCACTTGAGACCATGTCCATTTCTAACAAAATTATAATCAAAACGCTATTTTTATTTATTCTCAGTGGCTGTTTTCATGCCTTAAGTGGATGCACAGAAATATGGGTCACAAGATCCCAACCACAAGAACCTGCAAGCATGATATCTGAGGGTCATTCCACTTAGCGCAGAGGGAAAGGAGTAACAGCAGAGGATGTCACACATGCAAACACAGTGATGCCATGCCTGGCATAAGTGCTTCCTTTTGTATGAGGGTGAGCTAAACCTGCTGGGTTCTGTAATCTGGTCTGCTGCAGTTTGAAACTGGTCTGGGAATGTACAAAGAAGAAAGTGCCTTCACTGTAGTTAACACCAGCTCTCTTTTTGGGGCTTTTACTAAAAACACATTAAAATCCTTTCAAAGAAAAAGAATCGAAGCGTGACACTGCCAGCTTGGGGTGTCTCCTGCAATGGGTTATTGCTCCTACAGACACTGGAAATTACAGCTTGCAGCCAGGAGGAGAGAAAAGCAAATCTGTGGGACTTGTGGACAGAGCAGCTGAAGGAGAGCTCTCCTCCCATACACCCACAGCAGATGACAAGACTCAGACAGAACTTCTTGTGGAGGCCAGGCAGGAGAAACGTCATTTTATGGAGGTGAGTAATCACACGGACTTTGGGCTGAGCGCTGTGGGCTCTGCACGTCAAGAGACTGAGCTCACCACAGGTACCAGAGCACAGGACAAACACTGGGAGCTCGCGGCCCTGCATCTCTGCAGCAGACACGCCGAAGCAAAGAAAGGACTGGCCGGTGACTTCAGAAATTTACGGGCTTCTTAGCATTGATGCTCTCGCAACTCGCAGGACCTCAGCTGGCTCGAGCCAGTCCGGAGGTCCATTTGCAATTCTGCGTTACAAAGGGCTGCTGAGCTCTTCCTAGGACTGAAGCCACATCTACATGAGAAAAGCTTCGCCGGGACAGAAATGTGTCACAGAGGCAAAGAACTTGGCTCACAGATACCCCTTAAACAACAAAGTCCCTCTCCTGCCGGGCTGCTCCCATCACCCCACTGGGTACCCAGTCGTGCTCTGGCAGTGCTACTTCCAACCGGGTTTCTGCTGGGGACAGCCGGGCCCCCACTGCGCCCACCCGCATTGACTCCAGCCTGGGAAATCCCCTGCCCAAAGCTTAACCAGGAGTTTTAAAACAAGCACAACTCTTTGTAGGTGAGCCGGATGACGAGGCAGAGAGCAGCAGTGATTTACAATCATCGGTTGTAAAACAGTATTACAGAGGCGCTTGACATCTTAGTTCTCAGCCCCAATTTGGAAAGGGACTTCGCTGGAGTTCCTGTCATTTCTCTTCTAAAAGATACGCCAAAACTCCTCAAACCGATCCTCGATTGGGACGGGACACAAAATTCAAGTGGGAAACACTGTGCCTGCCCGGCTGACAGCCCCTCTGAGCTGTAGGATGGCTCCAGGCAGAGCTCCCTTGCAGCAGCCGCTGGAGTCACTGCACCCCATCACCGTCCCACCCTGGGAGCCCTCCTCTTCTCCCCCGCCATACACCTTCGGATGCTTTGTCCCCTTTTGCGCTCTGACCCCAAAAACTCTTTCTGGATTCCCTTTTGCAGGGGGGCCCACGGGCTTTAAAGGAGCACCTGCTCGTGGGGATGGGGATGCTCCATTGGAAAGGTCCCCGAGGAACCCCAGGAAGTGGCA
This sequence comes from Centrocercus urophasianus, assembly GCF_019232065.1. Lineage (NCBI taxonomy): Eukaryota > Metazoa > Chordata > Aves > Galliformes > Phasianidae > Centrocercus > Centrocercus urophasianus. The sequence goes on from NW_024884253.1 coordinate 11,006,154, forward strand.
AAAACTAGGGTGATATCACCTAGCTGAAGGTATTCCTGGGCTCAAAGTGAAAGAAGGGCAGCAGGAGCCCAGAGCCGGGCAGGCGGAGCTCTTCATATGTCCCAACTGCGCTTCCAAGTTTTATTCCCAGCTAAGAGGAGACAAAACTGGAGCCTTATGTTTCCCCCCTCATCCCAAAGGGGAAGAGAGGGAAGAAAAAAAATAAGGAGACAGTTGCACCACGGCTTTGGAAACCAACTGAAGCCAAAAGGAAGGACACCCCCTTCCAACCACAAATAAATAAATAAGTGGACGCGACGTGCCCAAGGCCGAGCTTCCCGAAATCTCCCGATGCCGGTGTTAAGGGGCTCAAGCAGAGACTTTCGCGATCGCAGCGGGGCGGGCGGCTCCGGGCTGCCGGTTCTGCTCTCCGCCGCCCACCGGCAGCCGCGGGCGGAGGGCTCCGCGCGGCGCAAAGAGGGGACGCGGTGGAGGCGGAAGGGGGGAGGTAATAAAACCGCACGGAATCACGGCACGACAGTCCCGGCCAACTCCAGCCACGGGGAGCGGAACGGCCCCGGGACCCCCCTGCCCAACGCCCGCAGCCCCCCGGACGCCTTTTTTATTTTTTTTCGGCTGTTGTTCCCCCTCGCTGAAAGCCGCCGGCTCCGTTTTACACACCGCCCCGACAAATTCGCCCTGCTCGCCTCTACGTAACGCCCTGTCGAAAGCGGACGCCATATTTTGTGTTGCTGATGTCGACACAGACAAACGTAGACATGTTTTTTG
>NW_024884253.1:11007139-11007528 GCF_019232065.1 Centrocercus urophasianus
CCCCCCCCTCGCCCCGCAGCCCCCGCGGTGTCCCGGGAGCAGAGCGCTTTATCCGGGAGGAAAAGTTGGGTGCGAGCGGCCGGGGCGGTGGCGCGTGTGGGCAGGGAGGAGGGCGGGAGGGGGGTGTGGGGGGGAACCCCGCCTGGGAAGTTTCCTACCTGCGCTCAGGGCGGCGGCACCGCGTGTCCCGGGCGGAGCGGCGCGGTTCCGCGCTCCCCCCCGGTTCCGTTCCGCGTCGCTCCGCTTCGCGCCGCCGCGGCAGAGCCCCGCGCCCGCGGGACCCCGCGCCCCCCGCCCCCACCGCGCCGGCCCCCGCGGGCAGCCGCCACGCGCGGACGTACGCACCGCCCCGACCCCGCCGAGGAATTAAGGAAGAAACAAGCAAAAAT